>NC_088791.1:354972280-355286812 GCF_011386835.1 Chrysemys picta bellii
AAGTTTTTATAAAACCATATAGACTGCACAACGTCACAATCTCCACCTTCCTCCCCGCTCCCAATCTTGGCTCCCTCTGCTCTGGGGTTGGGACTAGATGTGTCGCAGCCTGGCAAGGAACTGGCAGTGAGGACGCAGCACTGGGGCCCACTGGTTAATCCGCAGTGGAGAGGGAATAGGGTGACCAGAGGTCCCGATCTTATAGGGACAGTCCCGATTTTGGCGGCTTTTTCTTATATTACCTATTACCCCCAACCCCATCCCGATTTGTCACACTTGCTATCTGGTCATCCTAAGAGGGAAGCCAGAAAACCGTATAAAATCAGCTTAGTGCTAGAAGCAGGGCTGTGAGGAAGTCAGCGGAGATTGTGCATCACACAGCTTGTGGGCCCGAAAGCTCAAATGGAACGTCCTGAGGGAAGACACCATTGTGTGGCTTATTTCCTTAGCTTTCAGCTATTGTCGGAAGTTGCAGTGGGGGAGGTCTAGGTTGGATATTAGGAAACACAGCAGTGGAATGGCTTACCTAGGGAAGTGGTGGAATCTCCATCCTTGGAGGTTTTTTAAAGCCTAGCTTGACAAAGCCCTGGCTGTGATGAGTTAGTTGGGATTAGGTCCTGCTTTGAGCAGGGCTTTGGACTAGATACCTCCTGAGGTCCCTTCCAACCCTGAGATTCTATGATTCTATGATTTGTTACTCCCAGCTGTGGGCCTGTAGGAGGCTGGGTCCCAGCAATGGGGATGGGCTGGGAGCCCTTTGCCTTGAGCCAGGCCTCGGGGGCAGGGAAGGGATCATGTGTGAATGTAGGAGGATAACAGCTGAGAGAGGCGGAAGGATCAGCCCCTGTGTTAGCTGGGAAGGCGGGATGCTGGGCAGAGTCCAAGGTGGCTTCAGTAACTCAGAGGTAGGGAGATAAGAGGCACAGCTACCATTAGCTGGGTATTTAAACGCGTGCAGGGCACCTTATCTGGAACTACAGGGCAGCCATTGCCCAGGGGCTGAAGCTGAACAGTGAAGCTCAGTCTAACATACACTTTGCATGACACTTTTGGTCACTACATCTGAAAGAGCTTTAGCTCAGCTGCAAGGCAGCATTATCCCCATGTCATGGAGCCGAGCAGCAGTTCAGTGATTTACCCAAGGCCACACAATTAGTTGGTGGCAGAGCTGAGAATAGAAACTATAAGTCCTGAACCCCAGCACCACTGCTCTAGCCCTGAACTGGCATTGCTCCTCTGGGTTTTATTAAGTATCAGGGGGAGGCAGGCCAGTCCTCGCTTACGGACAACCCCCCAACCTGAAGCAAATACTCACCAGCAACTACACACCACACCACAGAAACACCAACCCAGGAACCTATCCCTGTAGCAAACCTCGTTGCCTACTCTGTCCCCATATCTACTCTGGCAACAGCATCAGAGGACCCAACCACATCAGCCACACCATCAGGGGCTCATTCACCTGCACATCCTCTAATGTCATATATGCCATCATGTGCCAGCAATGCCCCTCTGCCATGTACATTGGCCAAACCGGACAGTCCCTCCGCAAAAGAATAAATGGACACAAATCGGACATCAGGAATGGTAACATACATAAGCCAGTAAGTGAACACTTCAATCTCCCTGGTCATTCTATTACAGATTTAAAAGTCACTATCATTGAACAAAAAAACTTCAGAAACAGACTTCAAAGAGAAACAGCAGAACTAAAATTCATTTGCAAATTCAACACCATTAATCTGGGCTTGAATAGGGACTGGGAGTGGCTGGCTCACTACAGAAGCAGCTTTTCCTCTCCTGGAATTGACACCTCCTCATCTATTATTGGGAGTGGACTACATCCACCCTGATTGAATTGGCCCTGTCAACACTGGTTCTCCACTTGTGAAGTAACTCCCTCCTCTCCATGTGTCAGTATATAATGCCTGCATCTGTAACTTTCACTCTATGCATCCGAAGCAGTGAGGTTTTTACTCACGAAAGCTTATGCCCAAATAAATCTGTTAGTCTTTAAGGTGCCACCAGACTCCTTGGGTTTTATTAGATGCAGTGAGGCTATTTGTGTGTTGTGATCAGTGGAGTTGCCGTCCTTCTTAAACAGGAGGAATTTATTAAAGGAACAGCTAAAAACTACAGACACAAAAAAAGGTTTCTACACATTTCAGTCTTCAGCATTGTCTTGATTGTTTACCAGGGACCACACGCTGCCTGGAATTCTACACAGAGCATAAAGGCCAATGATGTGCTGTAAGGAACCACATCAGTGCAGCCTGTCACTCAACGGTCCTGATTAGCAGCACACTAGAAATAATAAATAATAATCTCCATTTAATGCATGAAGAAGCTGTGCCCAAGGTCACGCAGCTAATCCGTGGCAGAGCTGGGACTCTTCCCTCCGAGCTCACTGGTCTCCGCTGACGCTTTATCTCTAGTTCAATGTCTTGGGCCAAATCTTCAGCTGGTGTAAGTGGCTGCAGCCTCACTGAAATCAGGGTTGATCACCGGCACTAAAGAAACAACTGGAGCCCAATGCATCTGTTCTGCTGCATGGACCATACAAGCCTGGTCTGAGACTCAAAACAATGGGTCGGCAGCTAGGGACTCTGGCCTATGATGGTGTCCCTTAATTAGATATGCAGAAAGAGTTGGCAATGGGGTTTGTTGCAGAGATTGGTACCTGGGTTAGTGTTTTTGTTGTGTGGTGTGTAGTTGCTAGTGAGTTTTTGCTTCTGGTGGGAGGACTGTCTGTAAGCGAGGACTGGCCTGTCTCCCAAGGTCTGTGAGAATAAGGGATCGTCCTGCAGGATAGGTTGTAGATCCTTGATGATGCACTGGAGAGGTTTTAGTTGGGGGCTGAAGGTGACGGCTAGTTGCGTTCTGTTACTTTCTTTGTTGGGCCTGTTGCCAACTCTGACTTACCGCCCTGGTTAACTAACTAGAAGCCAAAAATTCAATCCCTCGAGGCATCCCAGCCCTTGGCTCGCCACCCAGAAGACGGACGCCACGATGAGCGGTCAGTGAAAACCAATTTCCACCACATATAGAGTTCTAATCTGAAGAGACCAAACATTTATGCATGTGAATATATAACTCAGATCTTACCCAATAATCATGCTGCTGCCATCCCTTTAGCATTTAAATACTAAAGGGTTAATAATAAAACAAAGGAAGAAGAGTTATAAATGGTCAATAGATCAGATACATTCAAGAGATTTTTCAGTGTTCAGAGATCAGGATCATAGCAGCGATGGAATCAAGTGCTTGATTGCAAAAGTCTCTCTGGAAATTACCCAAGCCGTTTGGGGGTCATCAGTCCTTGTTCAGAGCTTCCTTGGTGGAAACCCAGTCTAGAGAAACCCAGTCTAGACAAGATGGAGATGTCTCGGGGGTCCTTTTATATCCTCTGCCCTGTGCTTGGAATTTTACTGTCCCAAACAGAGCCCATGCCAGTACATTGCCAATATTAATAACTTCAGACACAAAGATGATACACACATATACACAGGATAATCATACTTAGCCAATAATAACTTTCCCATTGACACTTGGCAGGACATACTGTGTACAATATTTGTTGCAATAGTATAACTGTGGTAGCAACAATGATAAAAATGGTCATATTCAATCATATCACTCCACGTTCTCATCCCATGATGGTGTGATAGCTGTCAGCCACCTAAGCAAGACCCATTGTCTGGGTTCTAGCAGGTCAAGCAGCTTGGACACCAGAGCCACTGGAGGATGGGACGTACAGATAAAAATCTGTTTTGCCACAGAGAGCCTGGTCCTTGTACAAAGAAAGGAGGAACGAGTTCTTTCACAGTGAGAGTGGACGTCTGTGAACTTGGCTGTTTCCTCCAAGCATCACCAGCCAGTCCACTTGGCATTGAACAACCTGCCCATACAGGGGTGCTTTTAAGTGTCCCTGCATTTTCTGGGACTAGCCCAAGGACAGAATTCCTGTGATGGGATCCCTGGGGTGCAACCAGGACTGTGGGACAGCTCAGCCCTCTGTCCCACCAACCTGGGGTATCCCTCTCTCACTATGATGCCTTTACAGAATAAAAAGTAAAATTTATTGCACAAAGTGGAAGAGCTCCAGCCAGAGAAACTGAGAGCCCCACCCAGAATATATTGGAATTGGAAAAGGTTCGGAAAAGGGCAACAGTAATGATTAGGGGTATGGAGCAGTTTCTGTATGAAGAGAGATTTAAAAGACTGGGACTTTTAAGTTTGGAAAAAAGATGATGAAGGGGAGATATGTTAGAGGTTTATAAACTCATGACCGGTATAGAGAAAGTAAATACGGAAGTGTTATTTACTCCTTCCCATAGCACAAGAACTAGGGGTCACTAAATGAAATTAATAGGCAGCAGTTTAAAACAAACAAAAGGAAGTATCTTTTTCACACAACGCACAGTCAACCTGAGGAACTCCTTGCCAGAGGATGTTGTGAAGGCCAAGAGTATAAGAGGGTTAAAAAAGGAAATAGATAAATTCATGGAGGATACGTCCATCAATGGCTATTAGCCAGGATGATCAGGGATGGTGTCCCATGCCTCTGTTTGCCAGAAGATGGGAATGAGCGACAGGGGATGGACCACTTGCTGATTATCTGTTCTGTTCCTTCCTTCTGGGTCACCTGGCATTGGCCACTGTCAGAAGACAGGATACTGAGCTAGATGAACCTGTGATCTGACCCAGTATGGCCGTTCTTATGTCTCTCATAAGAAAGCGCTGACCTGTCCTATGTATCTCACGCCAGCAGAGGCTCACAGCTGACAGTCCCACATGGAAATAGGCACTTCTTTGCTGCCAATGAACCAGCCCCCTAGAGGCATACATCAGTTGCCATTAGGTGCTGAAGGACCTTTGTCAACCACTAGAAAGAACCCCGTTAGATGATGATTCCCCATGGACATCTCCCTTCTGAGATCTGTCCGTTAGCCAGTTCTCACTCCATTTCATGAGTGCTCTAGTGATATTGTCTAGCCCTAGTTAATTAATCTGAGTGTCATGTGGTACTAGGTCAAACTGGCAATGGTCTAAATCTATTACATCTCCCCAGTTCTCTTTATCACTCAAATTTGTTGTCACCTAAAAAAGGCACCCTTTAATTCTTTGTTGACTAAATCCCCTATCAGCTTTTCCATTATTATGCCCAGGACTGATGTAAAATTACCAAGCATTTAATATGCACGTCACGCTTTTTGAATATTTGCATAATACTGGATATCTCTGGTCTTCCAATATTTATTAAAATTACCTTCAGTTGAACAGAGATCTCCTCAGGCAACTCCTTTAGGCCTTTTTGGATGTGAGATATCTGGGGCTGCTGATTTAAAAATATTGATCCCTAGTAGGTGCTGTTTACCATTCTCCATAGTTACCAGTGGACTGGAAAGAAGTTCATGTGATCTGAGTGCATCATCCTGCTTCTTTCCAAATACTGCACAGAATGGTTTATTGACCATTTTTACCCTTTCTGCATCATTAACAGTTCAAGCTCAGATTAATGGTGTTAAATTTGCAAATGAATTTTAGTTCTGCTGTTTCTCTTTGAAGTCTGTTTCTGAAGTTTTTTTGTTCAAGAATGGTTACTTTTAAATTGGTTATAGAATATCCAGGGAGATTGAAGTGTTCACCTACTGGCTCCAGCTAGTAAAGGACTATACCTCTATTAGGATTTCCATTGTTTCTAATATTCGAAAAAGTCATCTTATTATTTTCCTTAGCCCTGCTCTCCATGGATTTGTCTTTTGTGACTTTTGCTTCCCTTAGCCATTATCTATACTTCATAACTTCTCATTTCTATCAATTGCTATCCACTTTCTCTGCTTTAGAGGCACTGATGGATGACATTCTATCAATGGGTGGGGGGCAGACATCCATGCTTGTTCTCCTGAACCTCTTTGCATTATTTGACACTGTTGACAATGAGATACTGCTGTCTCACTTGAGAGGCAGCAGAAATCCAGAGGGATGCACTAAAATGGTCTTGGCGGGACACACCCAATTAGTGGTGATGGGAAATTTCATCTCCAGCACTAGACCCCTCCCGGGTGGAGTCCCAGAAGGATCAGTTCCCTCTCTGGGGCTTTTCAACATCTCCATGCAGCCTCTATGGGAACTGGTCACACAACATGGACTGAAATACCAGCTATATGCAGGTGAGACTGAGCTCCTCCCTCTCTTTCCTGTACGACCCCATCACTATCACCAAGATGGCCCAGGTCTTGGACGGAACAGCTGTCTGAAGCTGAACCCAAGCAAGACAGAGGTGATGCTGGTGGGAATCATAGAATCATAGAATCATAGATTATAGGACTGGAAGGGACCTCGAGAGGTCATCGAGTCCAGTCCCCTGCCCGCATGGCAGGACCAAATACTGTCTAGACCATCCCTGATAAACATTTATCTAACCTACTCTTAAATATCTCCAGAGATGGAGATTCCACAACCTCCCTAGGCAATTTATTCCAGTGTTTAACCACCCTGACAGTTAGGAACTTTTTCCTAATGTCCAACCTAGACCTCCCTTGCTGCAGTTTAAACCCATTGTTTCTGGTTCTATCCTTAGAGGCTAAGGTGAACAAGTTCTCTCCCTCCTCCTCATGACACCCTTTTAGATACCTGTAAACTGCTATCATGTCCCCTCTCAGTCTTCTCTTCTCCAAACTAAACAAACCCAGTTCTTTCAGCCTTCCTTCATAGGTCATGTTCTCAAGACCTTTAATCATTCTTGTTGCTCTTCTTTGGACCCTTTCCAATTTCTCCACATCTTTTTTAAAATGCGGCGCCCAGAACTGGACACAATACTCCAGCTGAGGCCTAACCAGAGCAGAGTAGAGCGGAAGAATGACTTCTCATGTCTTGCTCACAACACACCTGTTAATGCATCCCAGAATCATGTTTGCTTTTTTTGCAACAGCATCACACTGTTGACTCATATTTAGCTTGTGGTCCACTATAACCCCTAGATCCCTTTCTGCCGTACTCCTTCCTAGACAGTCTTTTCCCATTCTGTATGTGTGAAATTGATTTTTCCTTCCTAAGTGGAGCATTTTGCATTTGTCTTTGTTAAACTTCATCCTGTTTAACTCAGACCATTTCTCCAATTTGTCCAGATCATTTTGAATTATGACCCTGTCCTCCAAAGCAGTTTCAATCCCTCCCAGTTTGGTATCATCCACAAACTTAATAAGCGTACTTTCTATGCCAATATCTAAGTCGTTGATGAAGATATTGAACAGAGCCGGTCCCAAAACAGACCCCTGCGGAACCCCACTCGTTACGCCTTTCCAGCAGGATTGGGAACCATTAATAACAACTCTCTGAGTACGGTTATCCAGCCAGTTATGCACCCACCTTATAGTATAGGAAGAGCATTGCTTATTTACAGCATGAAAGTCAGCAACCCTGATTTTGAAGAGTTGCACCTACGGTGCAGCCTCCTTTGACTGAAGGTTCACATCCACAACTGGGCAATTCAGTCCATACTTGAGGAGTCCTAAGTGACCATGACAAGATTAGGGGTGAGCACCCAAGAATCCTGGGCCCAGCCTTGTTGAGGTTATGTGGACTCTGCCACACAGGGGAGTGGAAGGGGAGCCCTCGAGGTCAGGCAGGGCTCTGGGTAAAAGGGGTGGGAGCGAGGACTCAGAACCTTTCACTAGCCTATACCACCAGGGTCGTGTATAAGCCAGGAAAATTCCCCACAAGAGCAGGACCATATCCCCGCGTCCATCTGTTAGGAATTCTTCAAAGGACTCGCCTTATTTTAGTTTTCTAAGGTGGAACTTTTACCCTTTGAATGTTTTTCTATTTTGCAATATGAAAGTCTGTTAAAATTTCTGCAAAACTGTGTAATAAACGGCTCTTTAGTATAGCGCTGATTCACCAGCTGACTCATCTGTTTGTTACACACAGTAGCTGTGTCTTGTCTTAATTTCATTGATACGCTCCACGGGGCAGGAGCTATTTCTCCTTCTGCTTGTGCGAAGAGCGCAGCACAAGGGGCCCTGAACTGGAGCGGGGTCTCTGGAGGCTTCCACAATACCAATAATGATAATAAATAATCAACACAATAATCCAGGTAAATCAGTGCCAACCCCCCTTCCTTTGCCTTTAACTACAGACAAACCATGCTGGCCAGCCACAGAGTGTTAGTCACTTGAATACAGGTGGACACAATGTCCCTGTTGGACTCAGACAGGAGAATTCTCAGTCTCATTCCAGAGTTTAAAAACCCAGGTGCTCGACACCGGAGAAACACCCCTGATGAGCCAGGGGAGCAGGCAGAGAGTTCAGCTGTAGGAATCCAAGCGCCCTCCAGCCGGGGCAGTCCTGGAATGTGTAACTCAGCCCGGAACATTAGATTTCAATTCCACCTGGGAGAGACAAGTGGCAATGAACAGAGAGGGAGAGAACAAATCTAGAGCAAACACTAATCCAGTCTCTACCATGCCTACAGGGCTCCCCTTGTTCCAGGGCAGTTTTTTTTTTGGGGGGGGGGGGGGGGGGGATGGGGGGAGGTGGAGGCCTCTGTCTCCAGGACAGGCCCCGGCTGCCCTCTATCCACAGGAACATTCTGTTGGTGTTGCTTTTACTGACTCTATTCCCCCAAAGCGACCCCGGTGACTGTGATGCTGTGAAGCTCCTTATCTCAGGGGAACACCCACCACCCCCATGTTCATTTTTATAAAATGACTGTGTGGTGTCCAATGCAAAGTTTGTCATGTTGGGTGTCTTCAGAAGGCTCATGATGCACTGAGCATTGTTGTTATAGTGATGTTATAGTAATTGTTACAGTAATGTTATAGTAAGGTTATAGGTTATAATATAGTATATAGTTATGAGACTGGAAAGGCATCCTCATGGTTTAAAGCAAGCCCAGGAAAAACTCTCCAAGAGCAGAGGGGGAGTTCACATCTCGTCAGGGCATGGATGGGACAAACCCAGCCCAGCCTCACAGGAACAGTGGACACTGGCGATGAGGTAATGCTTACCTGACTCTGAAGGGGCGGGGAGCAAAGCCAAGAGGAAAGAAAGGACATGATAAAAGGAAGACATTTTGCCCTGCTCTCTCTCTTCTATCTACATCTACACACACCACCACCACCAAGCGACTGAACCACTGATTGAAGGGGAGAGCAAGCATAACTGGACACTGCAAAATGGAGGTTCCTAGGGTTGTGTCTGGGACCGGAGATATTGGCTAGTGTCATTCGTTTGCATAATCCAAGGAGCAGCTTAGATGTCAGAGGCTGTGTGTGAACAGCCCAGGAGTGGGGGTTCTCAGAGCAGAGCAGGGCAAGGCTGGCTCCCAGAGTCAGGGATGGTAGAGGCCTAGCAGATCACCAGTCCGGATAACACCAGAGGGGAACATCACAGATGTGTTGGCAGGTTTCTGAGTGGGAGCGGAAGAAGACACCCAGAGTTCACACCTCACAGGAGCGGGGAGCTCACAAACTGAAACTAGTTCTGAAAACCTCAGATTCACCTTGAGAGGATAGAGAAGGCTCAGGCTCCCTCTTCCAGCCTTTCCTCTGCATCCCATCCAACAAACGTTCTGTGCCAGAGCGGGAGTCCATTTCACTCTGGTGTGACAGAGAGACCGTGGTTACGGCAGGGAAGTCAGGACTCCTGGGTTCTGACTGTCATCCTGCTACTCAATCTCTGTGTGACCTTGGACAATTCATGTCTCCCTGTGCCTCAGTTCACCTATCTGTATAATGGTGATATGTTCACTGTGAATTTCCTTTGTTAGGTGTCTTAAAGATCCCTCAGAAATGTGCTACACAGTATGATGATAGTTACTGATGATAATCACTGATCTCTGATCCCTTAGAGATAGCCCTGTATGTCTCCAGAAAGTGTTCGTGTCTCCCCTCAGTCATGTACTTTCAGATCTCTCTGTCTGCTATCTACCCATCCATCCTGGGCATTTACAGTGTATCAGACCCTATGCAGATCTAGGATGCCTGAGGAGAGAAATGAACACTATCTGCAGACACATGGGGCTGTTGCTAGGAGATCAGAGATCAGTGTGATGGGTTTGGTCACAGAGATCCCCTTGGGACTGTCACCTGATGTACTGAAATTACCTATGAGCCAGTTTTCCCTGCCAGCTTGGGATTTCCAGAGCCCTGTCTTGTTGAGCCAGACAGCTAGGTGCCTGAGGGGCTTCTGTGCTCAGGGTTGCAGCATTCGTATTGACCAGCTGCTCCCTCCTTTCTCCCAGCACAGGGCATTTATTCCTCACGTGATCAGAAGAATTATAATGGTAGAACCTTCTGGACTGTTTCCAAGAGATTTGGGTCAGGGATTGTAGGAGTGAGGTAAATTAGAACCCTGCTTCCCATCAAGTTTTAACCTCTCTGTTTGTGGTTTATTCACAACAGACGCTTGTGTCTTCTCAAAATTATCAGCTAGAGAAGCCATCCCATCCACAGTTTTTGTCATTTTGTCCCATAGACTCTGTTTTACATCATCTTTACATATATTCAAGAAATGCGACTGAGCAACAACATCAAACATTCCTTCAAAGCTTGTAACACCTTTGCACCTACCCACTTCTCCAACAAATCTTTCATTTAATTTACATGTTCCACACTGCTCGTACAAGCCCCCCTCCTGGTGAAGTGGGAGAGATTTGGTTCAGCTTTTCCAGCTGTCCCCCTTTCTCCTCACAATTTTGTTGGTTTAGTTCCAAAGCCCTTCTGTGCTCAGCCTCCTCTCTGGCAGCCTCTGCCTGCGTCAGCTCCAAAATTCACCTATGTCTGCATTCTCCACAGCTCCAAGTTTTCAATTGTTTCACTTTTTCACTCATCTTGTTGCTTTTCAGTCCCTACTTCCCTTTCCTGAAATAAACAAGCAGAAAAGAGCAAACTGGTAACCTCTTTGACTGAGCTCCAGCCACCCACACTTAACATCTCCCATAAAGTCTCCACACCAGTGTATGACGGGCAAGTCTCACTCTGCACAACAAGCTACTCATTTTACCCTGCTTACAGCACCACTGTGATTTACTTCCCCAGGGTGCAACCTGGAACTGGGATACCGCTGAGCCTTTTGTCTTGCCAGTCTGGGCCCCTCCTCACACTATAGGGTTGTGAGAAGCTGTAAAACCCTCCAGGTCCTGCACTCCCACAAACGTTCACAGGCAGGGACAGACCTAGGTGAGTTACATGGATGCTTTCGCCAAACATCCACGAACCAACAGCCAATTCTCCCCTAGGATCCCAGAGTCAATCATCTTGCCCTGATGAGAAGTCAGACCAGGGTAAGTTTATTACCCAGCCTGCCCCTCCCTCAATGTGGAGAGGACAATGCACCAGCCCCCGTTCCTGAGCAGATTTCCCTTTATGCTTCGAACAACACACGGTTTTAGTTTTAAAAAAAAATAAAGCAGATTAATTAAGTCCAAAAAGATAGATTTTAAGTGGTTGAAAATAATAAGTGTACAGATCAAAGTAGATTAGCTAAGAAATAACACAAAATTACAAGCTGAGGTCTATAAACAAGACAGTCTATATTCATGCAGTGGCAGTCTTGTTGTGCTGCCAAAGCTTTTGGTGCCCACGTGATCGCTGGCCGGGTAGTCGCATTCCTCGGTGTGCCCACTTCAGGATTTGCTGCTCAATATAACCTTGTGCTGCCCCTTGATACGGACCAGCTGCTGGAGACCAGGAGCATTGAAAACGTCAGCCCAGAGTTCCTCAGCCTTCCTCAGCCCCCCCATTTCACTTCCATCCACCTGCGCTGGGGGACCCACTGGTCTATAGATCAGCAGCTTTGTCATAAGCCTGCAGCTGCAACATCCCCACAAAGGCTGTGGAAGGGAATGTGGCAGCAGCTGCTGCTGAAAAAGCACCTGAATCTTACATGCAGCTTCCATCCCTGTCTATGCAGCTGCCCCCTGCCCAGCAATCCCTCCAGACAGGTTAACACTGAGCTGTTTGCAGCTGCAGATTGCTAGAGGGTAATGACCAGGGTCTTCGTTTTACCTGGATTCATAACCAGACTAATGAGCGCCGCTTCTTCCTCCACTGATTAAGAAAGAAGAAAGGAAACAAAGAAAGAGCGTACAACACCCCATCACGCTTCATTCGTCTCAGACTCATGCCACACAGAAAGCCGGAACAGGAAAGGGAATCGAATCTCAAAGGTGAAAAAGCAAACCAAAAAACCTCGAACTGTCTCTCGAAGAGACAGACTGCACTGCCACAATCTCTAACTCCAGTGATTCTGGGCAAGTTGCTGTCCTGGGACTGGAGCTGGTATTTGGAACAGAGGAACTTGATCCAATGTTCAGAACTCACTTGCACCCCTGTTTCCCAGGAATCGAATCAGCCCCCATGGGTTCTTTGCTGCTTGTTTAGAGGGTCAAATTTCTCCCATCTCAGGTAGGAGAAGAACAGCACATCATGTCATGTCTGAACACCAGCACCCACTCCCACCCTGCCGCCTTCCTCCTGGTCAGCATCCCTGGACTGCAGGAGGCCCAGTTCTGGATCGCCTTCCCTTTCTGCATCATGTATGTCATTGCCGTGCTGGAAAATGCCACTGTTCTCTGCTTTATAAAGACTGAGCCGATTCTGCAAGAGCCCATGTACCTCTTCAAGGCCATGCTGCACTGAGGCTGCTGTGCTTGGACGCCCATCTCAAGTATTTCAGCACCTGCGGCTCTCTCTTGTGTGTCATCCTGACATATTATGTCCCTGCCCTCTTCATCTTCCTCACCCACCGCTTTGATTCATAGATTTATAGATTCTAGGACTGGAAGAGACATCGAAAGGTCATCGAGTCCAGTCCCCTGCCCTCATGGCAGGACCAAATACTGTCTAGACCATCCCAGATAGACATTTATCTAACCTACTCTTAAATATCTCCAGAGATGGAGATTCCACAACCTCCCTAGGCAATTTATTCCAGTGTTTAACCACCCTGACAGTTAGGAACTTTTTCCTAATGTCCAACCTAAACCTCCCGTGTTGCAGTTTAGGCCCATTGCTTCTTGTTCTATCCTTAGAGGCTAAGGTGAACAAGTTTTCTCCCTCCTCCTATGACACCCGTTTAGATACCTGAAAACTGCTATCATGTCTCCTCTCGGTCTTCTCTTTTCCAAACTAAACAAACCCAATTCTTTCAGCCTTCCTTCATAGGTCATGTTCTCAAGACCTTCAATCATTCTTGTTGCTCTTCTCTGGACCCTCTCCAATTTCTCCACATCTTTCTTGAAATGCGGTGCCCAGAACTGGACACAATACTCCAGTTGATGCCTAACCAGCGATTTGTTCTTTACAAATCCATGCTGGCTATTCCCTATCACCTTACTACCTTCCAAGTGTTTGCAGATGATTTCCTTAATTAATTGCTCCATTATCTTCCCTGGCACAGAAGTTAAACTAACTGGTCTGTAGTTTCCTGGGTTGTTTTTATTTCCCTTTTTATAGATGGGCACTATATTTGCCCTTTTCCAGTCTTCTGGAATCTCTCCCGTCTCCCATGATTTTCCTAAGATAACAGGTAGAGGCTCAGATACCTCTTCTATTAGCTCCTTGAGTATTCTAGGATGCATTTCATCAGGCCCTGGTGACTTGCAGGCATCTAACTTTTGTAAGTGATTTTTAACTTGTTCTTTTTTTATTTTATCTGGTAAACCTACCCCCTTCCCATTAGCATTCACTATGTTAGGCATTCCTTCAGACTTCTCGGTGAAGACCAAAACAAAGAAGTCATTAAGCATCTCTGCCATTTCCAACTTTCCTGTTACTGTTTCTCCCTCCTCACTGAGCAGTGAGCCTACCCTGTCCTTGGTCTTCCTCTTGCTTCTAATGTATTGATAAAAAGTCTTCTTGTTTCGCTTTATTCCTGTAGCTAGTTTGAGGTCATTTTGTGCCTTTGCCTTTCTAATCTTGCCCCTGCATTCCTGGGTTGTTTGTCTATATTCATCCTTTGTAATCTGTCATAGTTTCCATTTTTTATATGACTCAATTTTATTTTTTAGATCATGCAGGATCTTGTGGTTAAGCCAAGGTGGTCTTTTGCCACATTTTCTATCTTTCCTACCCAGTGGAATAGTTTGCTTTTGGGCCCTTAATACTGTCCCTTTTAAAAACTGCCAACTTTCCTCAGTTCAATCCTTGAGAGGGGGCATTTGGGTCAAAAATTTGTCTGGGGTTGGTCTTGCTTTGAGCAGGGGGTTGGACTAGATGATCTGCTGAGGTCCTTTGCAACCCTGATATTCTACAAATCTGTAATCAGCTTACTGAAATCCATTGTCTCAATTTTGCTGTACTCCCTTCTACCCTTCCTTAGAATTGGGAACTCTACGATTTCATGATCACTTTCACCCAAGCTGCCTTCTACTTTCAAATTCTCAACAAGTTCCTCCCTATTTGTTAAAATCAAATCTAGAACAGCTTCCCCCGAGTAGCTTTTTCAACCTTCTGAAATCAAAAGTTGTGTGTAATACAGTCCAAGAACTTATTGGATAGAACTTATTGGATAGTCTGTGCCCCACTGTGTTATTTTCCCAACATATATCTGGATAGTTGAAGTCCCCCATCACCACCAAATCGTGGGCTTTGGATGATTTTGTTATTTTTTTTTTTAAAAAAGCCTCATCCACCTCTTCCACCTGGTTAGGTGGCCTGTAGTAGACTCCTAGCATGACATCACCCTTGTCTTTTACCGCTTTTAGCCTAACCCAGAGAGACTCAACACTTCTGTCTCCTATGTCCATCTCTACCTCAGTCCAAGTGTGTACATTTTTAATATATAAGGCAACACCTCCTCCCTTTTTCCCCTGTCTATCCTTCCTGAGCAAGCTGTACCCATCCACACCAACATTCCAGTCATGTGTATTATCCCACCAAGTTTCAGTGATGCCAACAATGTCATAGTTGTATTTATTTATTAGCACTTCCAGTTCTTCCTGCTTATTACCCATACTTCTCGTATTTGAATATAGACATCTAAGATACTGATTTGATCTTGCCTCCCAGTTTTGCCCTGACCCTCCTTTCTTTCTGCCATTATAAGCCTCATGCTCCCTCCTATTTCCGACCCATCTCCCAGGTCTCCATGTTCCCTACTTACCTGTGGGTTCACCTGTCCCCCTTGAACATAGTTTAAAGCCCTCCTCACTAGGTTAGCCAGTCTGTGTCCGAATAGGGTCTTTTTACTCCTTGAAAGGTGAACACCATCTCTGCCTAGCAGTTAAATTTAAATTAATAGAGATACCTATTTCCTAGAACTGGAAGGGATGTTGAAAGGTCATCAAGTCCAGCCCCCTGCCTTCACTGGCAGGACCAAGTACTGCCCAAGATCCCTAGAGTGGCCCTCTCAAGAATTGAACTCACAACCCTGGGTTTAGCAGGCCAATACTCAAACCACTGAGCCATCCCTCCTGTAACAGCAGAAGAAGGGAGTAAATGCATTCTAGATAAAAGCCAGTTTTCCCCAGCTTCTCTGCAGAGGGGCGGGTGGGGAAGGAATGGAACCCCCCCAGAAAATGGAACGGAGAGAGGAGGGGTAGGTCCAGCCCTTTAAAAACACAGAGACTGGATGAACCAGAAGAAGCTGGGGCAGGAGAAAGGCACAAGGGCAGCAGAGGGGACTCTGGTTGCAGGGCTGTGACTGCAGTAGAGACAGACTCCAGCTGGAGGAGGAGCCAGGAGTGGCAGGAGGTGGCCCCTGGACACCCCAGAGGGCTCTGACCAAATCCCAAAGTTTGCTCCAGGGTGATGTGGACAAAGTAATGCACATTGGAAATCATCATTTCAAATATGCATATAAAATGATGGGGTCTAAATGAGTTTTTACCACTCAGGAAAGCGATCTTGGAGTCATTGTGGATAGTTCTTGGAAAACATCCAATCAATTGGCAGCAACCATCAAAAAATGGAACCAAATATTGGGAATCATTAAGAAGGGGATAGATAATAAAAAGGAAAATATCATAACATCATGACTGGTGTGGAGAAAGTGTATACAGAGTGTTATTTGCGCCTTCTCATGAAATGAATAGGCAGCAGGTTTAAAATGAGTAAAAGGGAGCATTTCTACACACAATGCACAGTCACCAGAGGATGTTGGGAAGGTCACAACTATAACAGCCTTTCTCCCACCAACTCTGGTGGAACCAGATCCAACCCCTTGGATCTAAAAACAAGGAAAAATCAATCAGGTTATTAAAAAAGGCTTTTAATTACAGAAAAGAAAGGTAAAAGAAAACCCTCTGGGAGAGATTAGCATACCAGCTACTCTCACAGACAACAGATTCCAAACACAGAGGATGCTCCCCTGGGCAAAAACTTACATGACAAATACTCAAATACCCAATTTGACTATTCCTCCAATTGCACAAGACAGGTTACAAAGAAATAAACATAAACCTATTTATCCCTTCACTAATACTCACTACTTGATAAGGGTCTGAATTCTGGAGCTTTCCCACTCCGATTTAAAAACCCCGTTTTCAAGGCCTGGGTCTGTTTGCTTTAACGATCCTGTGCCCAGAAAGAGAGAAACTGGAAACAGATTACACCCAAGGGGGAGCTCTGGCAAAAGTGTGCTGAAGCAATTGGAGTATCTGGGGAAGCTGAACCACGTTAGGGTGAAGAGAACAGCTTGTGGACCTCTTCACACAGGTTTGGGATCACCCAGCCTCACTCCCTTTCCACTCACAGTACCCTAGTGTCCATGGAGCAGCTCCAGGTTTGCTGTCACAGCCCCTCTCAAGCTCCCGTGGCTCGATGCCCATCAGAAGGCTGTGTTTCAGCCCCACACACTGGACCCATGTGCTGTTGAGTCAGAGCAGCGTTCAGGCCCTGCCTCTGGCTCTGGGTTTCTAGGCCCACTCTCAGGGTTCAGCTTCCATTCTAGCATCTCCCTCTGGGAGCGGGGAGCCGCACACCAAGCGCCAAGGCACCGAGGCTAGTTCCTTTGCTCTGTACCTCGGCAGGCTTTTCTCCTACGGTGCAGAGTAGACTGCAGTCTTTTTCAGGACATGTAATTATGTCTTATATAAAAATATAAATTTAGACTTCAGAGAGCTCCAGTTCTGTAGATATATTGCGGTGACACTCTGTACCCCCAAAGCAAAACCCTGCACCCCACATTCACCACTGTTATCTAGTTGCAACAAATCTTGTACAAAATATATCATGTGAGGTATCTATGGAAAAGCTGTGGTTTGCTGAATGTGATTATCCTATTTGTGTGTCTGTATCAGTTTTGCCTCTGAAGTAACAAATATTGACAATCTCCTCCTGTGGTGACTCCCACAAAGTAGTTAACATCCAGCCTAACGAGCACATTGTGAATGGATATTCAACTTGATGGCTCATCATGAACATAATGGGCCATGGTAGAAGCTTATCCCCATCTGTAGCCAAAATATGGGTAATGGCCCCTGCTATGACTCATTGGAGCATGTGAGGTCATGTGACCAGCTCATGTGACACTGGGCTCCATCCTGTGCCTGAACTTTTCCACTAATTGTGCTGGGGGCCTTTGCTTGGAAAAATGAATTTCCCTCCACATGGCAGAAGCTGTAATGGGGAAAGCGACATTTTCACTTGGCCTCACTCCCCCCACAACTCAACACCCGGAACCACCTTAGGAATAAGGACTGAACTGGGGCTGTGGTCCCAGGCTGAAGGGGGTTCTAGCCTGTCTATGAAAGATGGGGGAACTGTTTGTCCCATCAGGATGAGACACTCCTTGATTGAAATCCTGTCTAGCGTATAGAATTTAGATTGTGATTTGGTTTATTTCTTAAATAACCAACTTTGAGCTGTTCTCTATAACTTATAACCACTTAAAATCATTTTTCTGTACTTAGTACATCTGCTTTCTATTTATTTACCTAAATCCGTGTGTTGTTTGAAGTATAAAGGGAAATCTGCTCAGGAACAGGGGCTAGTGCATTGTCCTCTCCACATTGAGGGAAGGGGCAGGGCAAGAAACTTACACTGGTCAGTTTTCTGACTAGGGCAAGACAGTACAGCTCTAAGATCCTAGGCTGTGGAGCTGGGGGAGCTGGATCGAGCCTCTCTATTGTTGGTTCATGAGTGGCTGGTGAAAGCTTCCATGTAACTGCGGCTGGGTGTGTCCCTGTCTGTGTGTGAGCGTGTAAGTGCAAGACCTCACAGTGTGAGAGGGGGCCCAGTTTGGTATGTGAGAGGGGTCACAGGAACCCCTCTTTCAGGTTGCACCCTGCAGAAGTCCTTCACGTCCAGCAATGAAGAGGCCCTATGACAGTATGACTCCATTTCCCACTTATCATAGTCTCAGTTACCGATGAAGAGACCGTTGTCATGGCAGGCACGTCAGGACTCCTGGTTTCTTTCTGTCATTCTCTGTGTGTCTTTGGCCAAGTTATGTCTCCCTGTAGCTCAGTTTACCTATGGATAATATGGGGATGTGTTCATAATGACTTTCCTTTGTTAAGTCTTTTGAAGATCCTTCAATGAAAGGTTCTACGTGGTATGATAATACTTACTGATGATAATTACATTTCTCTGATCCCTTAGCGAAAATCCCATGTGCCTCCGGAAAGTGTTCGTGTCTCCCCTCAGTCATCTTTCTCCAGATCTGTCTGTCTACTATCTACCCATCCATCCTGGCCATTTACACGGCATCAGATCCTCTGAGACCTAGGCAGTATCCCTAGCTTTCTTATTAATCAGCTATAATTTTTAAATATACACAAATACACAGAGCAGCCAATTCCTCTCTGACTCAGTGGAGACCCCAAGAGTTCTCATCTCCCTTTGGGAAGGTCCCTTAATTACTGTTTGCTACTAAAGCTGGATAAAAAACACATTAGTGCAGACAAAGAAACAGAGACATGAGCTTGAGTGTGTCTGGTCTCCAGCCTGTCTGCATCCAGATGCCGCTTCTCCCCTAGAGGCTGAGCGAACCCCACTGGGATTACATAGAGCTATATTATAAACAGTGCACATCTTTGTGTGAGCTCTCGGCGTGGGATGCTGCTGAAGATACTGGGGTGAGAGAGGTGTGGGACACGGCTACCTGAGGGATATTCCCAGTGAAGAGGCTTCCATCTCAGAAAGCACAGGTACCCATCTCTTTCTATTCGACAAACCAAGTGTAACGTATGCATGATGGGATACAGAATAGATCTGTTTTAATTTCCGCTCTGCATAGCCACTAAACATCCCAGGGCTGAATTTGCTCTAGTATCTTCGGCAAAAATGTCCCTCTTTGTTGTGCACCTCTGTGATGGGCTCCAGCACTAAGGTGGCTGCATTTCAGTGGCACAATGGATCCTTCAGGATGAAAGTTGTTAGAAGACGTCCAGGACAAGGCCAGATTCAGACGCTGTAAGCCGTAGTTTGCTCATAAGAACATAAGAACGGCCATACCGCGTCAGACCAAAGGTCCACCTAGCCCAGTATCCTGTCTACCGACAGTGGCCAATGCCAGGTGCCCCAGAGGTAGTGGACCTAACAGGCAATGATCAAGTGATCTCTCTCCTGCCAGGCATCTCCATCCTCTGACAAACAGAGGCTAGGGACACCATTCCTTACCCTTCCTGGCTAATAGCCATTAATGAACTTCACCACCATGAATTTATCCAGTTCTCTTTTAAACGCTGTTATAGTCCTAGCCTTCACAACCTCCTCAGGTAAGGACTTCCACAAGTTGACTGTGCGCTGCATGAAGGAGAACTTCCTTGTTTTTGTTTTAAATCTGCTGCCTATTAATTTCATTTGGTGACCCCTAGTTCTTGTATTATGGGAATAAGTAAATAACTTTCCCTTATCCACTTTCTCCACATCACTCATGATTTTATATACCTCTATCATATCCCCCCTTAGTCTCCTCTTTTCCAAGCTGAAGAGTCCTAGCCTCTTTAATCTCTCCTCATATGGGACCTGTTGCAAACCCGTAATCACTTTAGTTGCCCTTTTCCGAACCTTTTCTAGTGCCAGTATATCTTTTTTGAGGAGACCACATCCGTACGCAGTATTCAAGATGGGGGAGTACCATCGATTTATATAAGGGCAATAATATATTCTCAGTCTTATTCTCTATCCCCTTTTTAATGATCCCTAACATCCTGTTTGCCTTTTTTGACCGCCTCTGCACACTGCATGGACATCTTCAGAGAACAATCCATGATGATTCCAAAATCTTTTTCCTGACTTGTTGTAGCTAAATTAGGCCCCATCATATTGTATGTATAGTTGGGGTTATTTTTTCCAATGATTCATTACTTTACATTTATCCACATTACATTTCTTTTGCCATTTTTTTGCCCAATCACTTAGTTTTGTGAGATCTTTTTGAAGTTCGTCACAGTCTGCTTTGGTCTTAACTATCTTGGGCAGTTGAGTATCATCTGCAAACTTTGCCACCTCATTGTTTACCCCGTTCTCCAGATCATCTATGAATAAGTTGAATAGGATTGGTTCGAGGACTAACCCTTGGGGAACACCACTAGTTACCCCTCTCCATTCTGTTACCATTAATTCCTACCCTTTGTTCCCTGTCTTTTAACCAGTTAACAATCCATGAAAGGACCTTCCCTTTTACCCCATGACAGCTTAATTTACGTAAGAGCCGTTGGTGAAGGACCTTGTCAAAGGCTTTCTGGAAATCTAAGTACACTATGCCCACTGGATCCCTCTTGTCCACATGTTTGTTGACCACTTCAAAGAACTCTAATAGATAGTAAGAAACGATTTCTCTTTACAGAAACCATGTTGACGTTTGCTCATCAGTTTGTGTTTTTCTATGTGTCTGACAATTTTATTCTTAACGATTGTTTTGACTAATTTGCCCGGTACTGCCGTTAGATTAATGGTCTGTAATTGCTGGGATCACCTCTAAAGCCCTTTTTAAATATTGGTGTTATATTAGCTAACTTCCAGTCATTGGGTAAAGAAGCCAATTTAAAGGACAGGTTACAAACCTTAATTAATAGTTCCACAACTTCACATTTGAGTTCTTTCAGAACTCTTGGGTGAATTCCATCTGGTCCCGGTGACTTGTTACTGTTAACTTTATCAATTAATTCCAAAACCTCCTCTAGTGACACTTCAATCTGTGACAGTTCCTCTGATTTGTCACCTACAAAAGCCGGCTCAGGTTTGGGAATCTCCCTAACATCCTCAGCCGTGAAGACTGAAGCAAAGAATCCATTTAGTTTCTCCGCAATTACTTTATCATCTTTAAGTGTTCCTTTTGTATCTCAATCATCAAGGGGCCCCACTGGTTGTTTAGCAGGCTTCGTGCTTCTGATGTACTTAAAAAACATTTTGTTATTACTTTTGGAGTTTTTGGCTAGCCGTTCTTCAAACTCCTCTTTGGCTTTTCTTATTACATTCTTGCACTTAATTTGGCAGTGTTTCTATTTGCCTCACTAGGATTTGACGTCCACTTTTTAAAGGAAGTCTTTCTATCTCTCACTGCTTCTTTTACATGGTTATTAAGCCACAGTGGCTCTTTTTTAGTTCTTTTACTGTGTTTCTTAATTTGGGGTCTACATTGAAGTTGGGCATCTATTATGGTGTCTTTAATAAGTGCCCAGGCAGCTTGCAGGGATTTCACTTTAGTCACTGTACTTTTTAACTTCTGTTTAACTAATCCCCCCCATTTTTGCATAGTTCCCCTTTTTGCAATTAAATGTCAGAGTGTTGGGCTATTCAGATGTTCTTCCCGCCACAGGGATGTTGAATGCTATTGTATTATGGTCACTATTTCCAAGCGGTCCTGTTATAGTTACCTCTTGGACCAGCCCCTGTGCTCCACTCAGGACTAAATCTAGAGTTGCCTCTCCCCTTGTGTGTTCCCGTACCAGCTGCTCCATGAAGCAGTCATTTCAAGTGTTGAGAAATTTTATCTCTGCATTTCGTCCTGAAGTGAAATGTTCCCAGTCAATATGGGGATAATTGAATTCCCCCACTATTATGGAGTTCTTAATTTTGATAGCCTCTCTAATTTCCCTTAGCATTTCATCATCGCTATCACTGTCCTGGTCAGGTGGTAGATAATAGATCCCTAATGTTATATTCTTATAAGAGCATGACATTTCTATCCATAGAGATTCTATGGAACATGCAGATTTGCTTAAGATTTTTACTTCATTTGATTCTACATTTTCTTTCACATATAGTGCCACTCCCCCACCAGCACGACCTGTTCTGTCCTTCCGATATATTTTATACCCCGGAATGATTGTGTCCCATTGATTGTCCTCAGTCCACCAGGTTTCTGTGATGCCTATTATATCAATATCCTCCTTTATCACGTGGCACTCTAGTTCACCCATCTGATTATTTAGACTTCTAGCATTTGTGTACAAGCACTTTAAAAACTTGTCACTGTTTATTTGTCTGCCCTTTTCTGATGTATCAGGTTCTTTTTTATGTGAATGTTTCTCATCTGATCTGGCCCTTACATTATCCTCCTCCATGCTCAGGCCCAGTGAAGCGCTATGTCAGCCCCGCTGTCGTGTTTTAAGTGTAGACAAGCCCTCAAGCAGATCATCCAGAAAAACATCCAGTCTGGAGTAAGAACTGAGTAAAACCTCAGGAGCCAGCTGTGTGTTAATGCACAGACACTGTCACCTCCACCTCTTGCAATTTAAAGCTTTGGCTGTTAGCAGGGCAGGGTGGGGAGTGGGTGTTACCAGACTTTATCTACTGAAAAGCATGGAGGTGCTAGGGCTCCTCACTAGCAGAAATATGAAAATTTTTCAACCTGGCCAAGGCATCTTCTCCCCTAGCTTCATGCTAGAAGTCGGCTGAACTGTTATGCCTCAAATTTTCAAAATTTAATTCCAGCGGAAGTAGACACCCAGCGTGGGAAATTTCAGGTTCATGTCTGGCAAACTTATACGCAACTGAAAATGAAGTGTTGTAATTGAAGGTGTCAGACAGACTTAACTATGCCATTAAAAATATGGAGGAACATTGCCACATAGATCAGGAGGCCATGCGTTCAAACTACAGCATAGCAGATTTAGATTTAGATTTAGATTTAATCTCAGATAAACTGCTCAAATGTAAGAAGAGGAGGATAATGTAACAGACGTCCAGGGGGTTAGAGTAGCTGATCCTTGCAGCCCCCTTCTAACCCTGTCACTCTTTGACTCCATGATATAAAATCCTAGTGTAGACCATTACTGAAACACAAGTTATGGAGCTCAATACTGGAGTAACTGGGTGAAATTTCATGGCTTGTGTAATACAAAAGGCCAATCCATTTGTGAATCCCATTCAGCTAAGCTCTTTGCTCCAATAATGTTTGTGGCAAGGAGTGGCATATCCACAGGCCAAATATGGACTATGTAAACAGTTTTCTTTTATCAATTTTATATCTTCAGAATTTCAATGTAATTGAACATTCTCCTGTTCGTGTGTTATGAGGCAGAATAAATATTCTGACGGGTTGATCACAGAAACCCTCTTGGGAACTGCCAACTGATGTGCAATATTCATAACTTCGATTACAAAAATGATACATGCATACAAATAGGATTGATAAATTCAGTAGATCATAACCTCTACAGACATATGTTACATGGCATGTGTAGCATAAAACATAACCCAGTTATGTCACATATATACCCATTCATAAGCATATTTCCATAAAACCTTAACTACTTTCTATAACAATAGATTCATAGGGTTCAAAATCAGAAGGGACCATCAGATCATCCAGTCTGTATTACACAAGGCATTAAATTTCACCCAGTTACCCCACTATTGAGCTCCATAACTTGTATTTGGGTAAGACCTGGCCTACATTAGTATTTTATATCATGGAATCAAAGAGTGACAGGGTTAGAAAGGGTCTGCAAGGATCAGCTAGTCTAACCCCTTACCAAGATGCAGGATTTTTGTGTCTAAACCATCAAAGACAGATGACTATCCAGCCTCCTGTTGAAAACGTCAAGTGAAGGACTTTCCACAACCTGCCTGGGCGTCTGTTCCATTCTCCTCCTGTTCGTACAGTTGGGAAGTTTATCAGAGATTAAATCTAAATCTGCTGTGCTGTAGTTTGAACCTCTTACCTCTTGATCTATGTGGCAATGTTCCTGCATATGTTTAATGGCAGCCTTTCAAGTATCTGAAGACTGCTGTCATGTCCCCCCTTAATCCTCCCTTTTCCAAACTAAACATACTCTTTTCCTTCAGCCTTTGCTCGTATGGCTTGCATTCAATCCTGTGGATCGACTTTGTCACTCTCATTTGGATACTTTTCAGTTTCTCTACATCTTTCCTTTATATTGGAGACCCAAACTGGACACAATACTCCAGATGAGGTCTAACCAGAGCCAAGAAAAGTGCTGCTATCCCCTCTCCTGACTTGCATGCTATGCCTCTGTTAATGCAAATGAAAATTTTATTTACTCTTTTTTCCTATAGCAAAAAAAAAAATCACACTCCTGAGAGATATAGCAGGAGGTCTACCGAAGAATTCTTCATCGACCTAGGTACCACCTCTCAGAGAGGTAGATTACGTACGCTGACAGGAGTACCCCCACCGAAGTACCCATGGTGCTGTTGGCAGTGGAAATGGGGTCACTGTTGAGGATAGCATCCAACTCCTTATAAAAATGGCAGGTCTGTGGCACAGCACCGGAGATACTGTTTGCCTCCCTGGCCTTCTGGTACATGTGCCGCAGCTCCTTCACCTTTGCTGTGCACTGCAGTGTGTCCTGATCACAGCTCTTTTCCCACACGCTGCACAAAATCTGCCCTTTGCTATTGACATTCCTATGGCTGGAGCGCAGCTGGGACTGCACGGCCTCCTCTCCCCAAATACTGAGTGGATCCAGCAGCTCCGCAGTGTCCCAAGCATAGAGCTGCCATGGCCACCTGGGAAGGTGTGATGTGAGCACTCCACACCGAGCAAACAGGAAGAGGGATTTCAAAATCCCAGAGCCCTTAAATGGGGAGGGGCAGAAAGTGTTTACCTTGATGCAGGGGAGAGGAGTTGAAACTGTTCACCGGAGCACTCAGGATGGGCAATGTAGGACGCCTTCCAGAGGCCAGTTACAGTGATAAAAACAATCACAGGTTTCTACACTGGCACTTTGCCAACCAAACTTTTGTGTAAAGCTATTGGCAAGGTGGTTGTGTTATGTCACTGAAACTGAGGAGTTCCGTCATTGAAAGTGGCTTTGCAGTGTGTAGACAACCACTGTTCCTTTGGCAAAAGCTGCTTATTTGCAAAAAAAAAAAAAAAAAACACATGGCAATGTAGAAAAAGCCTAAGGAACAATGATGGATAACCAGTATCCACACTTGTGTTTTCTACCGGTTCCTAGTAAGGTTTCCCACACCATGATGTGTAGGAATTATTGAACAGAGAGACCCATAAAATATGAAATTGACATTAGTAGGGTCAGTTCTTCATAAATTTTTTTCTAAATAATGACAATCTCATTTTTTCAATTGCAAAGAGCGACCAATATGCTCCCCCCATGAGAACAGCCTCCAGTAGTGCATGTAGTTTTCATATTCACAATGTCTCTCCATCCAGGTATTTGTACTGCGACCATCACCCTAGACCCTGGGCACATAGAGGAAGTCAGGGGAACATACGGTGCCTGCAAGAGACACCATTCTGCCTCAAAGTTGGACACCTTCTCCCCTATTCCATGTCAGAGTCCAACACAACCGAGTTCACCAACCCCTCCACCTTCATCCTGCTGGGCATTCCTGGCCTGGAGGTGGCCCATGTCTGGATCTCCATCCCCTTCTGCACCATGTACATCATAGCCATCTTGGGGAACTTCACCATCCTGTTCATCGTGAAGAGGGAGCCGAGCCTCCATGAGCCCATGTACTATTTCCTCTGCATGCTGGTTGTCAATGACTTGGTTATGCATACATCCATCCTGCCCAAAATGCTGGCAATTTTCTGGTTCAATTCTATGGAGATCAATTTCAGTGCCTGCCTCACCCAGATGTTCTTCATTCACTCCTTCTTACTGATGGAGTCTGGGATCCTCGTAGCCATGGCTTTGGATCGCTACGTGGCCATCTGCCATCCCCTGAGACATTCCACCATCCTGACAAACCCCCTGGTGGCCAAGATTGTTCTGGCTGTGGTGCTGCGTGGTTGCATAGTTGTATTGCCCATTCCCTTCCTGCTAAGGCAGTGGCCTTACTGCAGAACCAACATCATCCCCCAGCCGTACTGCGCACACATAGCTGTGGTGAACCTGGCCTGTTCCGACACCCGTGTTAGTAGTTACTACGGCCTCTTTGTGCAATTCTGTGTGATGGGTCTGGATGGGATTTGTATCGGGGTGTCCTACACCCAGATCCTCAGGGCCATCTTCATCCTCCCCACAAAAGACGCGCGGCTCAAGACTTTGGGGACCTGTGGCTCCCACCTATTTCTCATTTCAGCCTTTTACATCCCAGGTGTCATCATCTCCCTCATGAACAGATTTGCCCAAAATGTGCCCCTGAATTTCCATGTTCTCATTGGTACGATGTCTGTCTTGATGCCCCCCATGCTAAACCCCATCATCTATGGTGTGAGGACCAAACAGATCCGGGACAGGCTGCTCCGCCTCTTTACTCATAAAGAGACCTAAAGTTTTCTCCTGGTGATCTGGCTCTCAGACCGAGGTCCGTGCAGAGCTGGCTGGTGATGTGGTGCTGGGCCCCCTTCCGTGAATCACTGACTGGCCAGTCAAAGTGACATTAAACCCTTTCCTGGCCTTGCTGTGCTGTGTCAGCGTGACAAACTGAGGAATCTTTTTGTGTACAACTCAATGTCTCATAGGATTGCCACCTTTCTAAACACTGTAAACTGGACCTCTGAGGCCCCACACCCTGCCCTGCCTATTCCACAAGGCCCTGACCTCTGACCCACCTCTTTCCACAAGGCCGCTTCCGCTGTCCCATTTCTCCCACAAGGCCCCACTCCCTTCTCCACCTCTTACCCCAAAGCCCAACCCCTGTTACTCGCTCCCCTCCTCTCCAACCCCATCCACTTGCTAGATCATCTCCACCTTCCTCTCCCCTCCAGCGTTGGCTCCCTCTGCTCCGGGGCTGGGATGGGATCTGCTGCAGCCTGGCAAGTAACTGGCAGTGAGGACGTAGTGCTGGGTCCAACTGGCCATGCTGTAGCAGAGAGGGAAGCCAGGAAACTGTATAAAAAGAGCTGAGGGTTGGGAGCAGCGCTGTGATGCAGTAACAGCTTGTGGGCCCTAAAGTTCAGCTGTAAAGTCCTGAGGGCAGACACCTTTGTGATGCTTATTTCCTTAGCTTTCAGCGATTGTCTCAATTTGCAGTGGGAGAGGTCTAGGTTGGATATTAGGAAACACTATTTCACTAGGAGGGTGGTGAAGCACTGGAATGGGTTACCTGGGGAGCTGGTGGAATCTCCACCCTTAGAAGTATTTAAGTACCAGCTTGACAAAACCATGGGTGGGATGATTTAGCTGGGGTTGGTCCTGATTTGAGCAGGGGGTTGGACTAGATACCTCCTGAGGTCCCTTCCAATCCTAATCTTCTATGATTTGTTCCTCCTTTCTGGGGATCTGTAGCTGGCAGGGTTCCAGCAATAGGGATTGGCTGGGGGTCCTTTGCCCTGAGCCAGGCCTTGTGAGCAGGGCAAGGGATCAGCTCTGAAGCTAGGAGGACAGCAGGTGAGAGAGGCAGAAGGGTCAGCCCCTGTGTAAGCTGGGAAGGCGGGATGCTGGGCAGATGCCGGGGTGGCTGTGATAGCTCATCTGTAAAAGGGGAATACCTCCTGGGAGGAGTGAGCAATACTGTGTGTAGAACCTATCAACAGTAAATTCTGTCCATGTGTGACCATGGTTCAGTGGGACATGGCTGAGGGTGCCAAACTCAGGACAAACTGCTGACATAGAAGGTAGACTCACCCCAGGATGGTGGTTATTCTATGATTGCATTATACCAAGCCAGTAACAAACATAAACGTCTGTCTCACCGCACTGGTTAACTAGACACATCCCAGCCCTTGGCTCCCCACCCGGACGCCAGACTCCATGGTGAGCAGTCAGTGAAAACCAATTTCCACCACACATAGGGGCCTTCTAATCTGAAGAGACCAGCCACTTATCCAGGTCAATATATAACTCAGATCCCAATAATCCCACTTCTGACATCCCTTTACCTATTTAAAACTAAAGGTTTAATAATAAAAGAAAACAGGAAGAGTTATAAATCAGATACATCCAAGTGGTTTTTCAGTGTTCAGAGATCAGCATCACAGAAGTGATGGAATAAACTGATAGCTTGCAAAAGTCTCTCTTGAAATAACCAAAGCAGGTTGGGGGTCATTAGTCCTTGTTCAGAGCTTCCTTGTTAGAAACCCAGTGCAGCGAAGTGAAGACAATACAGAGATGTCTCGGAGGACCTTTTATAGCCTCTGCCCTGTGCTTGGAATTTTACTCTCCCAAACAAAGCCCATACCAGTACATCACCAATATTAATAACATCGGACACAAAGATGATATATGCATATACACAGGATAATCATACTTAGGAAATCAGAACTTTTCCTTTGAAACCTGACAGGACATACTTTGTACAACATGTGTTGCAATTATATAACCGTGGTAGCAAGACTGATAAAAATGTTCATATTCTATCATACAGCATCACACAATACTCTCGTCCCCTGATGGTGCAACAGCTGCTAGCCACCTAAGACAGGTCCATCGCCTGGGCTCTAGCAGGGCAAGCACAGATTTTGCCACAGGGAGCCTGGTCCTTGTACAAAGAAAGGAGGAAAGAGTTCTTTAAAATTGAGAGGTGGAATTCTGTGAACTTGGTTGTTTCCTCCAAACATCACCATCCAGCCCCCTTGGCTTTGACCAACCTGCCCATACAGGGGATGTTTCTAATGTCCCTGTGTTTTCTGGGACTTGCCAAAGGACAGAACTCCTGTGATGGGATCCCTGGGGTGCAACCAGGAGTGTGGGACAGCTGAGCCCTCTGTCCCACCAACCTGGGGTATCCATCTCTCGTGTGATGCTGAGTCAAGCCACAAACCTCTGGCAGGTACTGCGCTTAAACAGACATCCACAGGCAGGGACATACCCAGCTGAGTTACATGAATAATCTCCCAGCCACTCATAACTAACAGTAGAGAGCCTCCAGTCACTTGCCCCCAGCTCCCCAGCCTTGCACCAAACAACTTTACTGTTCTGCCCTGGTGTGAAGGCTGGCCAGTGTAAGATCATTACCCAGCCCGCCCCTCCCTCGATGTGGAGAGGACACACACTAACCTCTGTAACCTGAGCTGAGATTTCCCAAGCACTTGAACCAAAACACGTTAAAGGTAAAATCTAAAACAAATTGATGAACTACAGAAGGTAGGTTTGAAATTATTATAAGCAGCAGGAGCAGAGATCAGAGTTGATTATGTAAGAAACATAAATAAAATACAGAATAAAAAATAAAATGTATTTGCACAAAGTGGAAGCAATCCAGCCAGAGATACTGACAGCCCCACCCAGAATAGCCATTTGTCTGGAATTCAGGGCACTCACCTGGCATCAAATCAGATAGAGCAGAGATTTTGTGTGGGTCTCTCACATTTCTCTCAGGTCTAGAAGTCTAAACAATACGATGGGTGAACTAGAGTGCCTTGTTATAAATGAGGCTATTGATGTAAGAGACATCCCAGAAACTTGGTGGAATGAGGATAATCAATGGGAAACAGTAATACCAGGGTACACAATATATCGGAAGGACAGAACAGGTCGTGCTGGTGGGGGAGTGGCACTATATGTGAAAGAAAGAGCAGAATAAAATGAAGTAAAAATCTGAAATGAACCAAACTGCACCATAGAATCTGTATGGATAGTAATTCTGTGACAAAGTCACAGGTCCGATGCTCTGGAACTGCTCTGAATGAAGCCAGCCAGGACCCCGGTGTAGCCTGTCTCCTCTCAGGGCAGGCTATCCAGGGCAAAACCTTTCTCGGCTATGGCATTCCTGGTCTGACATCAGAGCATTCAGGATGCCTGTTCACACGGTACACTTCCCCTTGGCGGGTCCACCTGGACGGGACCTCTGGGGAAGACAGAGGTCCCTGCACCCCAACTTCCCAGTCAGCTGTGACTCTCAGCCAGCGCTGTACAATGGAAGGGTTTATTAATTGACAGTAACACAGCATATAACAGAGCTCATCACTTACGTGCAGGGAGCTGGAGCCTCCTCACCTGACCTTGAGGGTCACAGCAAAAGTCACACACCCTTATTCCCACCACCTAGGTATTGGTGCAATACACGGGATTCACAGAAAACAGTAAGACTCACATAGGTTCACCTAGAAGATAATGAGGGAAAACTCCACTTTGGCAAGGGTGTGTTGAACCAATTGGAGTGTCTGGGGGAGCTGAACCACATCAGTGCACATTTGGCTCCCACAAACTGGACCCAGGTGCTGTTGAGTCAGAGCAGCGTTCAGGCCCTGAGTTTCTAGGCCCAGACTCAGGATGCGGCTTCCAGTCTAGCACCTCCCTCTGGGAGTGGGGAGCTGCACACCAGGGGCCAAGGCCCTGAGGCGAGTTTCCTTTGCTCTGCACCTCGGCATTATTTTCTCCTAGGGTAGAGAGCAGACTGCAGTGTTTTTCAGGACACGGAAGTATGTCTTCTATAAACATACAAATTAGATTTCAGAGAACTCTAGTTCTATAGCTCTATTGCTGTGACACTCTGTACCCCCAAAGCAAAACCCTGCTCCCCACATTCACCATTGTTATACAGTTGCAACAAATCTTGTACAAAATATGTCATATGAGGTATCTATGGAAAAGCTGTGGTTTGCTGAATGTCATTATCCTATTTGTGTGACTGTATCAATTTTGCCTCCGAAGTAACAAATATTGACAATCTGCCTGTATTTCAAACGTGTTTCCTCCTGTGGTGACTCCCACAAAGTAGTTTACATCCAGCCTCGCCAGCACATTGGGAATGGATATTCAGCTTGATGGCTCATCAATGAACACAATGGGCCGTGGAAGAAGCTTGGCCCCATCTATAGCTGAAATCCAGGCAAGGGCAGGTGACCAGCTTATGTGACACTGGACTCCATCTTGTGCCTGTACTTTTCCAGTAACTGTGCTGGTGTCTCTGTTTGGGACAATGAAGTTCCCGCCACATGGCAGAAGCTATAAAAGGGGAACTGATATTACCACTTGGTCTCACTCCCACCACAACTCAACACTTTAAAACACAGTTAGAAGAAAAAGACTTTGACTGGAGAGGTGATCAATGGCTGGAAAGGAGAAATGCAGGAAAATCTCCAAAAGTCCATAAATGGGAACAGTTGTGTCCTACATACAACGAGGCAGGTGATATTACTGAATACTCCACTATCTTTGAGAGGCTGTGTGTGATTCGTAAGATTCCTGATAAACAGAAGATGACCACTTTAGTTACAAAGTTAATTGGTAAAAACTGGATATACTCAATAAAATGCCAATTGGGAATCTGTTAGATTATTCTAAATTCAAATAAATGGTTTTGAAACAATTTCACATTACCCCTGAAACATATAGAGTGAAATTTACAAATCCTAAGAGGGGCGCTGATACGAGTAAGTGGAATATGTAAATAAAATGAAAGATTTGATGGGAAAGTGGACAAGGGGCAAAGGTATTATAAGCTTTGAAGGAATGTTGGATGTTGTTGCTCAGGAACATTTCTTAAATATATGTAAAGATGATGTAAAACAGAGTCTGTGGGACAAAAGGGTGAACACTATGGATGAGATGGCTTCTCTAGCTGATGATTTCGAGCAGACACAAGCATCTATTTTGAATAAACCACAGACAGAGTGTTTTACACTTGGTGGGAAGATTGTTCTGTTTTACCCCCTTCTTCCACAGAGGGCTAATGACCATACTAAAGTCCTCTTACATCTTTACATCACCAGACCCTGGCATACCAAGACACCAAAGATAACCTTAGAGTAAGATCCCTACTGAAGGGGACACTGAGGGGAAAGGAAAAACAGTAACTAAATACATGCCAAGGTTATTGGAGGAATTGAATGACCCAATGGATGGTGAACAAACCAAATTGTTCAAGCAAGAGGCATGGTATAATAAAAATACATGGAAAGACCTACTTGTGATAAAAGATTTGGTGATGGTGTTAAATCAGATGATGTAAAGTTTGTTGCTATTGGTAAATCTTATAACAAAGGATTTGGTAATGATGGTAAATCCTATTAAAAGGTGGAATATGCACGATTTTGGGGGAAAACTCTTAGCCATGCTACAAGTAGTAAACAAGAAGCCCTATGGGGATAGTGCTTCTCAGCTAACATCTGCAAAGAGGTTCAAAGCTTCTCTCAGCAGGGAAACCATAATAAACCTGGTCTGCTGTGTGAAAGGGGAAACTGAGGCACGCGACCTCATGGCATTGATGAATATCTGTGTTGAGATATCACCAGTTGGAAAAGCACAATGGTAAACAATGCTGCACAGACATTAATAGTGTTTTTCTTGGGACCCAGAGAAGGCACACTTGCTGACATTTTAGATCACTAGACTGATTTACAAAGTGTTGAAAGGTACACAGAACTTTGCAAGAACACCTGTGGGTAACACCACAATGTTTGCAACACTTGGGATTTGTGTGGTCAAAACCTAATTAAGGCCTTGGGCACACTGACTCCAGATTACTAACTCTGCTGCAGTAAACTAATGGGGGAGGTCTGACATTCTGCACCCAAAACAACACCCTCGCCTACCCATATTTACCATGGTGATGTGATTAGGATGTGTTTTATATAAAGTTTGTCATGTAATGTACCAATGGAAAAGTTATGATTTGCTGAATATGATTACCCTAGTTGTATGCATGTTTCATTTTTGTACCTAAAGTTATGAATATTGACTATGTACCAGTATTTCAAATGTGATTGATCCTCGGTAACAGGAGGATCTAGCCAGCATAATGTGAATGAACCATTCAAGGTAATGGTGCATTAAGAAACACAATAGGCGTTAGATGAGGATTATCCCCACCTGACGGAATTTCCTGTGATGTTCTAGCCAGAATATGGATAATGGCCCCTGCTATGAATTATCAAAGCAGGCAAGGGCATGTGACCAGCTCATGTGACACTGGACTCCATATTGTGCCTGAACTTTTCCATTAACTGTGCTGGAGGCTTTTGCTTGGAAAAATGAAGTTCCCTCCACATGGCAGAAGCTGTAATAGGGGAAAGCGACATCGTCACTTGGTTTCACTCCCCAACAACTCAACCCCTGGAACTACCTTAGGAACAAGGACTGAACTGGGGCTGTGGTCCCAGGCTGAAGGGATGTCTCGCCTGTGTATGGAAGATTGGTGGATAGTTTGTACCATTAGAGTGAGACGCTCCTTCATTCAAATCCTGTCTAGCGTATAGAACTTACACTATGATTTTATTTATTTCTTAAGTAACCAGCTTTGATCTGTCTCTATAACTTATAATGATTTAAAATCCATCTTTCTGTACTTAGTACATCTGCTTTCTATTTATTTACCTAAAACCGTGTGTTCTTTGAAGTATAAAGGGAAATCTGCTCAGGAGCGGGGCTGGTGCATTGTCCTCTCCACATTGAGGGAAGGGGGCAGGGCGATATACATACACTGGTCAGTCTTCTGTCAAGGGCAAGACAGTACAGCTCTGGGGTCCTAGGCTGGAGAGCTGGGGGAATTGGCTGGAGCCTCTCTATTGTTGGTTCATGAGTGGCTCGTGAAAGCTTCCGTGTAACTGCAGCTGGGTGTGTCCCTGTCTGTGTGTGGCTGTGGAAGTGCAAGACCTGGAGCGGCTTACAGCTTTTCCCAGCCTCAGAGTGTGACGGAGGCCCAGATTGTTATGTGAGAAGGCTCACGGGTACCCCTGTTTCAGGTTGCACCCTGCAGAAGCCCATCATGCCCACCCAATGAACAGGCCCTATGACAGTATGAATCCATTTCCTGCTTACCATGTGCTCAGTTACTCATGGAGAGACCGTTGTTATGGCAGTGAAGTCAAGACTGCTGGGGTCTGTCTGTCATTCTCTGTGTCACTTTGACCAAGTCATGTCACCCTGTACCTCTGTCTTTTGAAGATCCTTCAAGGAAAGCTTCTACATTGTGTGATAATAGCGACTGATGAGAATTAATGATTTCTCATCCCTTAGCGAAAATCCCCAGTGCCAGCAGGAAGTGTCATTGTGACAGGTTGGATCACAGAAACCCCCTGGGAGCAGCCACCTGATGTGCCCAGACTACTTCTGCCCCCGCTTTCCTGCCCTGTCAGCTTAGGACTTCAGTGCCCTGCCTGGTTTGAGCCAGACTCACCAGCCTGCTGCTAGTGTCTGAATCACGTCCCCTGACAGCTGCAGGCTTGTCTGAAAGCAGCTCACAGAAGTGTTCCTGTCTTTAACACTCAGATGCCCCACTCCCAATAGGGTCTAAAGCCAAATAAATCCATTTTACTCATAAATTGTTCGGCCTCTATAACACTGATAGAGAGATATGCACAGTTGTTTGCTCCCCCAGGTATTAATACATACTCTGAGTTAATTAATAAGTAAAAAGGGATTTTATTAAATACAGAAAGTAGGATTTAAGTGGTTCCAAGTAGTAACAGACAGAACAAAGTAAGTCACCAAGCAAAATAAAGTAAAACACGCAAATCTATGTCTTATCAAACCGAATACAGATAATCTCACCATTAGAGATGCTTCAGTAAGTTTTTTTCTCAGACTGGACACCTTCCAGGCCTGGGCACAATTCTTTCGCCTGGTACAGCTCTTGTTCCAGTTCAGGTGGTAGCTAGGGGATTCTTCATGATGGCTCCTCCCCCTTTGTTCTGTTCCACCCCTTTATATATCTTTTGCATAAGGTGGGAATCCTTTGTCCCTCTCTGGTTCCCACCCCCTCCTTCTCAATGGAAAGACACCAGGTTAAAGATGGATTCCAGTTCAGGTGACATGATCACTTGTCACTGCAAGAGTTCATTACCCACTTGCCAGGACACACATATACAGGAAAATACCCATCTGCAGTCAATTGTCCTGGTTAATGGGAGTCATCCAGATTCCAAACCACCATTGATGGCCCACACTTTGCATAACTCCAATAGGTCCTCAGAGATATATTTCATATGTCTAGTTTCAGATACAAGAGTGGTACATTTATACAAATAGGATGATCACACTCAGTAGATCATAAGCTTTGTAATGATACCTTACAAGAGACATTTTGCATGAAGCATATTCCAGTTACATTATATTCACACTCATTAGCATATTTTTATAAAATCGTATAGACGGCAATGTCACAGTCGTGCCTCCCCGCAGTCATCTTTCTCCAGATCTGTCTGTCAACTATCTATCCATCCATCCTGGGAATTTACACAGCATTAGACCCCATGAGACCTAGGCACTATCCCTAGGTTTCTTAGTAATCAACTATAATTTTTAAATATACACAAATACACAGAGCAGCCAATTCCTCTCTGACTCAGCACAGAGCCCAGGAGTTCTCATCTCCCTTTGGGAAGGTCCCTTAATTACTGTTCACTGCTAAAGCTGGATAACAAGCCCAGAAGTTCAGACATGGAAACAGAGACATGAGCTAGAGTGTGTCTGGTCTCCAGCCTGTCTGCATCCAAATGTCGCTTCTCCCCTAGAAACTGTGCGAACCCCACTGGGATTGCACAGAGCTATGTTATAAACAGTGCACATCACTGTGTTCGGTTTCAGTGTGGGATGCTGCTGCAGATATTGGGGTGAGAGAGGGACTCGGCTACCTGAGGAATATTCCCAGGTAAGACACTTCCGTCTCAGAAATCACAGGTACCCATCTATTTCTGTTTGACAAACCAAGTACAATCTATGTATGAGATAGAGAATAGGTCTGTTTTCATTTCTGCTCTGCACAGCCATTAAACATCCCAGGGCCGCTGCCACAGGTGCTGAATTTGCTCTAATATCATGGGCCAAAATGTCCCGTTTGCTCTGCCCCTCGGTGATGGGCTCAAGCCCTACTGTGGCTTCATTTCAGTGGCACAGTGGATCCTTCAGGATGAAAGTTGTTAGTAGACATCCAATGCAAGGCCAGATTTAGTATGTTCAGACTTTCAATGTAATTGAATGTATGAGAGGGGTAGCCGTGTTAGTCTGAATCTGTAAAAAGCAACAGAGGGTCCTCTGGCACCTTTAAGACCAACAGAATTATTGGGAGCATAAGCTTTTGTGGGCAAGAACCTGAAGTCAAGTCATCTGAAGAAGTGAGGTTCTTACCCACTAAAGCTTATGCTCCCAATACTTCTTTTGGTCTTAAAGGTGCCACAGGACCCTCTAACGTAATTGAATGTTCCCTTTTCCGTGTGTTTTAAGATAGAATAAATATAAATACCTGAACTACTTTCTATATTGTTAGAATCATAGGGTTCAAAGTCAGAAGGGACCATCAGATCATCCAGTCTGACCTCCTGTATAACACAGGCCATTAATTTCACCCACTTACCCCACTATGGAGCTCCATAACTCGTGTTTGAGTAAGACCTGGTCTGCGCTAAGATTTTATATCAAGAAATCATAGAGCCATAGGGTGAGAAGGTCCTACGAGGATCAGCTAGTCTAACCCCCTGCCAAGATGCAGGATTTGTTGTGTCTAAACCACCCCAGACAGATGACTATCCAGCCTCCTGTTGAAAACCTCTAATGAAGGACTTTCCACATCCTGCCTGGGTGCCTCTTCCGTTGTTCTCCTGTTCTTATGGTTGGGAAGTTTATCTGAGATTAAATCTAAATTTGCTGTGCTGTAGTTTGACCCCATTGCTTCTTCTCCTGCTCTATGTGGCATCTTTCCTTTATTTTTACCCTCCCTTTCCAATCTAAAGATACCCGTTTCCTTCAGCCTTTGCTCCTATGGCTTGCATTCTATCCTGTGGATCGTCTTTGTCACTCGCCTCTGGATCCTTTCCAGTTTCTCTACATCCTTCCTATATATTGGACTGCAACCATCACCTTCGGCATATACAGGAAGTCAGGGGAACGTACAGTACATGCAGGAGACACCGTTCTGCCTCAGAGTTGGAAACCTTCTCCCCTACTCCATGTCAGAATCCAACACAACCGACTTCACCAACCCCTCCACCTTCATCCTGCAGGGCATTCCTGGCCTGGAGATGGCCCATGTCTGGATCTCCATCCCCTTCTGCACCATGTACATCATAGCCATCTTGGGGAACTTCACCATCCTGTTCACTGTAAAGATGGAGAGGAGCCTCCATGAGCCCATGTACTATTTCCTCTGCATGCTGGCAGTCACGGACCTGGTCGTGCATACATCCACCCTTCCCAAAATGCTGAGCATCTTCTGGTTCAATTCCAGGGAGATCAATTTCAGTGCCTGCCTCACCCAGATGTACTTCCTTCACTGCTTCTTAGTGATGGAGTCTGGAATCCTTGTGGCCATGGCTTTCGATCGCTATGTGGCCATCTGCCACCCCTTGAGACATTCCGCCATCCTGACAAACCCCGTGGTGGCCAAGATCAGCCTGGCCGTGGTGCTGCGTGGCAGCATAGTCATCCTGCCCTTTCCCTTCCTAGCGAGGCAATGGCCATATTGCAGAACCAACATTATCCCCGAGCCGTACTGCGCGCACATATCCGTGGTGAACCTTGCCTGCGCCGACACCCGTGTTAGTAGTTACTACGGCCTCTTTGTGCTAGTATGTGTGATGGATCTGGATGCGATTTTTATTGCTGTGTCCTATACCCAGATCCTCAGGGCCATCTTCAGCCTCCCCACAAAGGATGCCCATCTCAAGACTTTGGGGACTTGCAGCTCCCACCTTTTAGTCATTTTAGCCTTTTACATCCCAGGTCTCTTCATCTCCCTCATGTACCAATTTGCCCAAAATGTGCCCCTGCATTTACATGTTCTCATTGCCAACGTTTATCTCTTGATGCCCTCCATGCTTAACCCCATCATCTACGGGGTGAGGACCAAACAGATCCGGGGAAGGCTTCTCTGGATCTTTACTCATAAAGGCACTTAAAGTTTTCTCCTGGTGCTCTGGCTCTCAGATTGAGCTCTGTGCAGAGCTGGCTGGTGACATGGTGCTGGGCCCCCTTCCGTGACTCACTGACTGGACAGTCAAAGTGACATTAAATGCTTTCCTGGCCTTATTGTGCTGTGACAGTGTTGCAAGTTGAGGAATCATTCTGTGTACAACTCATTCTCTCATAGGATGTCCAGATTTCTAATTGCTGATAACTGGACCTCTGAGTCCTCACGCCCTGCCCTTCCTATTTCCAAAGGCCCTGCCCCCGCCCTACATCTTTGCACAAGGCTGCTTCCACTGTCCCACCTCCCAGAGGCCCCACTCCCTTTGTTACCCAAGGTTCTTTCAACCCAAAGCTCTTGGTATCTTTACTGTATGCGAGGAGGTGTCAGGAAATAAATCGGGGAGACACAGCCGTCCGACCGATAGATGGCTGGCACAAACAGGACAACACAAGAGTGCTTTAACTTAAACCTAATTATAATTACCAATGCTGAGGGTGGTTTTCAAGTGACACAGCGGCAGGCTTCCAGTGGCCAAATCTTCCGTCTGCCGGTGGGGACCGCAAGATGTATCCAGAGGGAGAGTCCAAAAGAGTCCCCAGACGAGTCCAATTATCTCAATCTTTTCCCCTTATTTATACATTAGTAATAGAATGACATGTCCCGTAAAGAAACCTTGTTAAGTAAAAAGAAGAACAGGAGTACTTGTGGCACCTTAGAGACTAACAAATTTATTAGAGCATAAGCTTTCGTGGACTACAGCCCACTTCTTCGGATGCATATAGAATGGAACATATATTGAGGAGATATATATACACACATACAGAGAGCATAAACAGGTGGGAGTTGTCTTACCAAGTCTGAGAGGCCAATTAATTAAGAGAAAAAAAACTTTTGAAGTGATAATCAAGCTAGCCGAGTACAGACAGTTTGATAATAAGTGTGAGAGTACTTACAAGGGGAGATAGAGTCAATGTTTGTAATGGCTCAGCCATTCCCAGTCCTTATTCAAACCGGAGTTGATTGTGTCTAGTTTGCATATCAATTCTAGCTCACCAGTCTCTCTTTGGAGTCTGTTTTTGAAGTTTTTCTGTTGTAATATAGCCACCCGCAGGTCTGTCACTGAATGACCAGACAGGTTAAAGTGTTCTCCCACTGGTTTTTGAGTATTTTGATTCCTGATGTCAGATTTGTGTCCATTAATTCTTTTGCGTAGAGACTGTCCGGTTTGGCCAATGTACATGGCAGAGGGGCATTGCTGGCACATGATGGCATATATCACATTGGTAGATGTGCAGGTGAACGAGCCCCTGATGGTATGGCTGATGTGATTAGGTCCTATGATGATGTCACTTGAATAGATATGTGGACAGAGTTGGCATCGGGGTTTGTTACCAGGATAGGTTCCTGGGTTAGTGGTTTTGTTCAGTGATGTGTGGTTGCTGGTGAGTATTTGCTTTAGGTTGGGGGGTTGTCTGTAAGCGAGGACAGGTCTGTCTCCCAAGATCTGTGAGAGTAAAGGATCATCTTTCAGGATAGGTTGTAGATCTCTGATGATGCGCTGGAGAGGTTTTAGTTGGGGGCTGAAGGTGACAGCTAGTGGTGTTCTGTTATTTTCTTTGTTGGGCCTGTCTTGTAGGAGGTGACTTCTGGGTACTCGTCTGGCTCTGTCAATCTGTTTTTTCACTTCAGCAGGTGGGTATTGTAGTTTTAAGAATGCTTGATAGAGATCTTGTAGGTGCTTGTCTCTATCCGAGGGATTGGAGCAAATGCGGTTATATCTTAGAGCTTGGCTGTAGACAATGGATCGTGTGGTGTGTCCTGGATGGAAGCTGGAGGCATGTAGGTAAGTGTAGCGGTCAGTAGGTTTCCGGTATAGAGTGGTATTGATGTGACCATCGCTTATTAGCACAGTAGTGTCCAGGAAATGGACCGCTTGTGTGGATTGATCTAGGCTGAGGTTGATGGTGGGATGGAAATTATTGAAATCATGGTGAAATTCCTCAAGGGCTTCTTTTCCATGGGTCCAGATGATGAAGATGTCATCAATGTAGCGCAAGTAGAGTAGGGGCGTTAGGGGACGAGAGCTAAGGAAGCGTTGTTCTAAGTCAGCCATAAAAATGTTGGCATATTGTGGGGCCATGCGGGTACCCATAGCAGTGCCGCTGACTTGAAGGTATATATTGTCCCCAAATGTGAAATAGTTGTGGGTGAGGACAAAATCACAAAGTTCAGCCACCAGGTTAGCTGTGACATTATCAGGGATACTGTTCCTGATAGCTTGTAGTCCATCTTTGTGTGGAATATTGGTGTAGAGGGCTTCTACGTCCATAGTGGCCAGGATGGTGTTTTCTGGAAGATCACCGATGGATTTTAGTTTCCTCAGGAAGTCAGTGGTATCTCGAAGATAGCTGGGAGTGCTGGTAGCGTAGGGTCTGAGTTAATGGACACAAATCTGACATCAGGAATCAAAATACTCAAAAACCAGTGGGAGAACACTTTAACCTGTCTGGTCATTCAGTGACAGACCTGTGGGTGGCTATATTACAACAGAAAAACTTCAAAAACAGACTCCAAAGAGAGACTGGTGAGCTAGAATTGATATGCAAACTAGACACAATCAACTCCGGTTTGAATAAGGACTGGGAATGGCTGAGCCATTACAAACATTGACTCTATCTCCCCTTGTAAGTACTCTCACACTTATTATCAAACTGTCTGTACTCGGCTAGCTTGATTATCACTTCAAAAGTTTTTTTTCTCTTCATTAATTGGCCTCTCAGACTTGGTAAGACAACTCCCACCTGTTTATGCTCTCTGTATGTGTGTATATATATCTCCTCAATATATGTTCCATTCTATATGCATCCGAAGAAGTGGGCTGTAGTCCACGAAAGCTTATGCTCTAATAAATTTGTTAGTCTCTAAGGTGCCACAAGTACTCCTGTTCTTCTTTTTGCGGATACAGACTAACACGGCTGCTTCTCTGAAACTTGTTAAGTAAGCAGTTTCAAGCAAGAGGTTCCTTCTGATTATTGATTAACCAGGTGTGAGTTTTCCAGAGTCTGCATCTCTGAGACCCTGTAATCGGTCCTACCCGGGGCTCGACCCTTCCGGGCTGGAGGGGAGCCACACCGACTCACTACTATGGGGACAAGCAGTCAGTTAGTCCCGAAGCTCTGGCTCTCTGGTGCAGGGTGGAGCAAAGCCGGCAGTTAGCTCAGGGCTCAGGCCCTCCGTTGCAGGGGGCTGAGCGAGCAGATAGTTCAGAGCCCAGGCCCTGGATCAGGGCGGGGCAAACACAGTTTAGCTCAGGCCCTTGTTTGCAGGGGGCTGAGCGAGCAAATAGTTCAGAGCCCAGGCCCTGGATCAGGGCGGGGCAAACACAGTTTAGCTCAGGCCCTTGTTTGCAGGGGGCTGAGCGAGCTAGCAGTTCAGGAGCCCAGGCCCTGGATCAGGGAGGGGCAAACACAGTTAAGCTCAGGCCCTTGTTTGCAGGGGGCTGAGCGAGCAAGCAGTTCAGGAGCCCAGGCCCTGGATCAGGGCGGGGCAAACACAGTTAAGCTCAGGCCCTTGTTTGCAGGGGGCTGAGCGAGCAAATAGTTCAGAGCCCAGGCCCTGGATCAGGTCGGGGCAAACACAGTTTAGCTCAGGCCCTTGTTTGCAGGGGCTGAGCGAGCAAATAGTTCAGAAGCCCAGACCCTGGATCAGGGCGGGGCAAACGCAGTTTAGATCAGGCCCTTGTTTGCAGGCCCTTTCCACGGCACCCAAAACCCCCTCCCCTCCTGCCTTGGTCTAGCCGAGATTGCTGAATGATCAATTTACAGCTTGCTGACTAGGTTGCTTTTTAACCATAAGCCATAGTGGTTTTAGACACTTTACTGGTTTGCCAAAGTGTCCCCGTACACCTTCTCCATCTCTTCCTTCAGTGCCCCGCCTCAGCTCTGCTATTTCCCCCAAAGCCCCACCCTTGTTACTCGCTCCCCTCCTCTCCAACCCCAAGCACTTGCTGGATCATCTCCACCTTCCTCCCCGCTCCCAATCTTGGCTCCCTCTGCTCTGGGGCTGGGACTGGATCTGCCGTAGCCTGGCAAGGAACTGGCAGTGAGGACGCAGCACTGGGACCCACCGGTCAATCCGCAGTGGAGAGGGAATAGGGTGACCAGATGTCCCAATTTTATAGGGACAGTCCCGATTTTGGCGGCTTTTTCTTATATTACCTATTACCCCCCAACCCCATCTCGATTTTTCACACTTGCTATCTGGTCATCCTAAGAGGGAAGCCAGAAAACCGTATAAAATCAGCTTAGTGCTGGAAGCAGGGCTGTGAGGAAGTCAGCGGAGATTGTGAATCACACAGCTTGTGGGCCCTAAAGCTCAGATGCAACGTCCTGAGGGAAGACACCATTGTGTGGCTTATTTCCTTAGCTTTCAGCAATGGTCTCAAGTTGCACTGAGGGAGGTCTAGGTAGGATATAAGGAAACACAGCAGTGGAATGGGTTACCGAGGGAGGTCATGGAATCTCCATCCTTGTAGGTTTTTTTAAAGCCTTCACAAAGCCCTGGCTGGGATGATTTAGTTGGGAATTGGTCCTGCTTTGAGCAGGGGGTTGGACTAGATACCTCCTGAGGTCCCTTCCAACCCTGAGATTCTATGATTCTATGATTTGTTACTCCCAGCTGGGGGCCTGTAGGAGGCTGGGTCCCAGCAATGGGGATGGACTGGGAGCCCTTTGCCTTGAGCCAGGCCTCGGGGGCAGGGAAGGGATCATGTGTGAATGTAGGAGGATAACAGCTGAGAGAGGCGGAAGGATCAGCCCCTGTGTTAGCTGGGAAGGTGGGATGCTGGGTAGAGTCCAAGGTGGCTTCAGTAACTCAGAGGGAGGGAGATAAAAGGCACAGCTACCATTAGCTGGGTATTTAAACGCGTGCAGGGCACCTTATCTGGAACTACAGGGCAGCCATTGCCCAGGGGCTGAAGCTGAACAGTGAAGCTCAGTCTAACATACGCTTTGTATGACACTTTTGGTCACTACATCTGAAAGAGCTTTAGCTCAGCTGCAAGGCAGCATTATCCCCATGTCATGGAGCCGAGCAGCAGTTCAGTGATTTACCCAAGGCCACACAATGAGTTGGTGGCAGAGCTGAGAATAGACATCCAATCAATTGGCAGCAACCGTCAAAAAAGGGAACCAAGTATTGGGAATCATAGAATATCAGGGTTGGAAGGGACCTCAAGAGGTCATCTAGTCCAACCCCCTGCTCAAAGCAGGAGCAATTCCCAACTAAATCATCCCAGCCAGGGCTTTGTCAAGCTGGGCCTTAAAAACCTCCAAGGAAGGAGACTCCACCACCTCCCTAGGTAACGCATTCCAGTGTTTCACCACCCTCCTAGTGAAATAGTTTTTCCTAATATCCAACCTGGACCTCCCCCACTGCAACTTGAGACCATTGCTCCTTGTTCAGTCATCTGCCACCACTGAGAACAGCCGAGCTCCATCCTCTTTGGAACCCCCCTTCAGGTAGTTGAAGGCTGCTATCAAATCCCCCCTCATTCTTCTCTTCTGGAGACTAAACAATCCCAGTTCCCTCAGCCTCTCCTCATAAGTCATGTGCTCCAGACCCCTAATCATTTTTGTTGCCCTCCGTTGGACTCTTTCCAATTTTTCCACATCCTTCCTGTAGTGTGGGGCCCAAAACTGGACACAGTATTCCAGATGAGGCCTCACCAATGTCGAATAAAGGGGAATGATCACGTTCCTCGATGTGCTGGCAATGCCCCTACTTATACAGCCCAAAATGCCGTTAGCCTTCTTGGCAACAAGGGCACACTGTTGACTCATATCCAGCTTCTCGTCCACTGTGACCCCTAGGTCCTTTTCTGCAGAACTGCTACCTAGCCATTCAGTCCCTAGTCTGTAGCACTGCATGGGATTCTTCCGTCCTAAGTGCAGGACTCTGCACTTGTCCTTGTTGAACCTCATCAGGTTTCTTTTGGCCCAATCCTCTAATTTGTCTAGGACCCTCTGTAACCGATCCCTACCCTCTAGTATATCTACCACGCCTCCTAGTTTAGTGTCATCTGCAAACTTGCTGAGAGTGCAGTCCACACCATCCTCCAGAATCATTAAGAAGGGGATAGATAATGAAAAGGAAAATATCATAACATCATGACTGGTGTGGAGAAAGTGTATACAGAGTGTTATTTGCGCCTTCTCATGAAATGAATAGGCAGCTGGTTTAAAACGAATAAAAGGGAGCATTTCTACACACAATGCACAGTCACCAGAGGATGTTGGGAAGGTCACAACTGTAACAGCCTTTCTCCCACCAACTCCTGGTGGAACCAGATCCAACCCCTCGGATCTAAAAACAAGGAAAAATCATTCAGGTTATTAAAAAAGGCTTTTAATTACAGAAAAGAAAGGTAAAAGAAAACTCTCTGGGAGAGATTAGTATACCAGCTATTCTCACAGACAACAGATTCCAAACACAGAGGATGCTCCCCTGGGCAAAAACTTACATGAAAAATACCCAAATACCGAATTTGACTATTCCTCCAATTGCACAAGACAGGTTACAAAGAAATAAACATCAATCTATTTATTTCCTTCACTAATACTCACTACCTAATAAGAGGCTGAATTCTGGAGCTTTCCCACTCCGATTTAAAATCCCGTTTTCAAGGCCTGGGTCTGTTTGCTTTAACGATCCTGTGCCCAGAAAGAGAGAAACTGGAAACAGATTACACCCAAGGGGGAGCTCTGGCAAAAGTGTGCTGAACCAATTGGAGTATCTGGGGAAGCTGAACCACGTTAAGGTGAAGAGAACAGCTTGTGGACCTCTTCACACAGGTTTGGGATCACCCAGCCTCATTCCACTTCCAGTCACAGTACCCTAGTGTCCATGGAGCAGCTCAGGTTTGCTGTCATAGCCCCGCTCAAGCTCCCATGGCTCGATGCCCATCAGAAGACTGTGTTTGGGTCCCACACACTGGACCCATGTGATGTTGAGTCAGAGCAGCGTTCAGGCCCTGCCTCTGGCTCTGGGTTTCTCGGCCCACTCTCAGGGTTCAGCTTCCATTCTAGCATCTCCCTCTGGGAGTGGGGAGCCGCACACCAAGCGCCAAGGCACCGAGGCTAGTTCCTTTGCTCTGTACCTCGGCAGGCTTTTCTCCTACGGTGCAGAGTAGACTGCAGTTAGGGTGTGACCAGACGTCCCGATTTTATCGGGACTGTCCCGATATTTCCTTGTTTGTCCCGCGTCCCGACCGACGTGCGGTCGGGACACTGGACAAACAAGGAAATGCGCCGGAGCCTGGAGCCCGGAAGTGCTTGCGCCCCCGCCCCCCCGGCCTGACTCTGCCCCCTCCTCCCCCGATTGGCTCCCTCCCCGAATCCCCGCCTCTTCCACGGGCTCACCATTCCCCCTCCCTCCGCAAGCGCTGGAGGGAGGCCCGGGAGACTCAGGGGAAGCGAGACTCAGGGGAAGCGCGGGCCTGGGGTAAGTAAGAGTCCGGCCTGGCCCCGAGCAGGCAGGACTCAGTTGGGTGGTAGGGAGAGAAGGGGGGCGGCCCGGGGGGCCAGGCGGCGGCTGTTCTCCCCCCCGGGCAGCGGGACTCAGGAGCAGCCGCTGCTGCAGCTCCCACTGCTGCGGGGGGAGGAAGCGGCCATGGCGCTCCGCGGCTGCGGCTCTGGTGCCCCCGAACCCCCCGAGCCGGGGCCTGCTGCGGGGACCCAGCAGCGCGTACGGTACCCGAGCGGGACGGGGGGGCTGGGGCCTGCTGCCCCCACTCCGGGGCTGCCGCGGGATAGCACCAGCTGGGCAGCAGCCCAGAGGCGCCTGGCCAGGGGCTGGGCGCAGCGTGCGCGCTGCTGGGTCCCCGCAGCAGGCCCTGGCTCGGGGGGTTCGGGGGCGCCGGAACCGCAGCCGCCAAGCGCCATCGGCCGCTTCCTCCCCCCGCGGCAGTGGGAGCTGCAGCAGCGGCTGCTCCCGAGTCCCGCTGGCCGGGGGTGAGAACAGCCGCTGCCTGGCCCTGCGGGCCACCCCCCTCCTCGCCCTACCACCCGACTGAGTCCTGCCTGCAAGGGACCAGGCCGGACTCTTACTCACCCCGGCCCCGCGCTTCCCCTGAGTCTCGCTTCCCCTGAGTCTCCCGGGCCTCCCTCCAGCGCTTGCGGAGGAAGGTTTCCCCCCCCCCCCCCCGCCACGCCCCCCCTGCCGCCGCGTCACACCCCCCCCCACGTCCCGATATTTGACTTGGGAGATCTGGTCACCCTAACTGCCGTCTTTTTCAGGACATGTAATTATGTCTTATATAAAAATATATATTTAGACTTCAGAGAGCTCCAGTTCTGTAGATATATTGCTGTGACACTCTGTACCCCCAAAGCAAAACCCTGCACCCCACATTCACCACTGTTATCTAGTTGCAACAAATCTTGTACAAAATATGTCATGTGAGGTATCTATGGAAAAGCTGTGGTTTGCTGAATGTGATTATCCTATTTGTGTGTCTGTATCAGTTTTGCCTCTGAAGTAACAAATATTGACAATCTACCTGTATTTCAAATCTATTTCCTCCTGTGATAACTCCCACAAAGTAGTTAACATCCAGGCTAAGGAGCACATTGTGAATGGATATTCAACTTGATGGCTCATCATGAACATAATAGGCCATGTTAGAAGCTTATCCCCATCTGTAGCCAAAATATGGGTAATGGCCCCTGCTATGACTCATTGAAGCATGTGAGGTCATGTGACCAGCTCATGTGACACTGGGCTCTATTCTGTGCCTGAACTTTTCCACTAATTGTGCTGGGGGCTTTTGCTTGGAAAAATGAATTTCCCTCCACATGGCAGCAGCTGTAATGGGGAAAGCGACATTGTCACTTGTCCTCACTCCCCCCACAACTCAACAGCCGGAACCACCTTAGGAATAAGGACTGAACTGGGGCTGTGGTCCCAAACTGAAGGGGTTTCTAGCCTGTGTATGAAAGATGGGGGAACTGTTTGTCCCATCAGGATGAGACACTCCTTGATTGAAATCCTGTCTAGCGTATAGAATTTAGATTGTGATTTTGTTTATTTCTTAAATAACCAACTTTGATCTGTTCTCTATAACTTATAACGACTTAAAATCATTTTTTCTGTACTTAGTACATCTGCTTTCTATTTATTTACCTAAAACCGTGTGCTGGTTGAAGTATAAAGGGAAATCTGCTCAGGAACAGGGGCTGGTGCATTGTCCTCTCCACACTGAGGGAAGGGGGCAGGGCAAGAAACTTTCACTGGTCAGTTTTCTGACAAGGACAAGACAGTGCAGCTCTGGGGTCATAGGCTGGGGAGCTGGGGGAACTGGCTGGAGCCTCTCTATTGTTGGTTCATGAGTGGCTAGTGAAAGCTTTCATGTAACTGCAGGTGGGTGCGTCCCTGTCTGTGTGTGAGTGTGTAAGTGCAAGACCTCACAGAGTGAGAGGGGGCCCAGTTTGGTATGTGAGAGGGGTCACAGGAACCCCTCTTTAAGGTTGCACACTGCAGAAGTCCATCACATCCAGCAATGAAGAGGCCCTATGACAGTATGACTCCATTTCCCTCTTATCATAGTCTCAGTTACCGATGAAGAGACCGTTGTTATGGCAGGCACGTCAGGACTCCTGGTTTCTTTCTGTCATTCTCTGTGTGTCTTTGGCCAAGTCATGTCTCCCTGTACCTCAGTTTACCTATGGATAATATGGGGATGTGTTCATAGTGACTTTCCTTTGCTAAGTCTTTTGAAGATCCTTCACTGAAAGGTTCTACGTGGTATGATAATACTTACTGATGATAATTACATTTCTCTGATCCCTTAGCGAAAATCCCATGTGCCTCCGGAAAGTGTTCGTGTCTCCCCTCAGTCATCTTTCTCCAGATCAGTCTGTCTACTATCTACCCATCCATCCTGGCCATTAACACAGCATCAGATCCTCTGAGACCTAGGCACTATCCCTAGCTTTCTTAGTAATCAGCTATAATTTTTAAATATACACAAATACACAGAGCAGCCAATTCCTCTCTGACTCAGTGGAGACCCCAGGAGTTCTCATCTCCCTTTGGGAAGGTCCCTTAATTACTGTTTGCTACTAAAGCTGGATAAAAAACACATTAGTGCAGACAAAGAAACAGAGACATGAGCTCGAGTGTGTCTGGTCTCCAGCCTGTCTGCATCCAGATGCCGCTTCTTCCCTAGAGGCTGAGCGAACCCCACTGGGATTACACAGAGATATATTATAAACAGTGCACATCCTTGTGTGAGCTCTCGGCGTGGGTTGCTGCTGCAGATACTGGGGTGAGAGAGGTGTGGGGCACGGCTACCTGAGGGATATTCCCAGTGAAGAGGCTTCCATCTCAGAAATCACAGGTACCCATCTCTTTCTATTTGACAAACCAAGGGCAACGTATGCATGATGGGATAGAGAATAGATCTGTTTTAATTTCCGCTCCGCATAGCCACTAAACATCCCAGGGCTGAATTTGCTCTAGTTTCTTTGTTGTGCACCTCTGTGATGGGCTCCAGCACTAAGGTGGTTGCATTTCAGTGGCACAATGGATCCTTCAGGATGAAAGTTTTTAGAAGACGTCCAGGACAAGGCCAGATTCAGACGCTGTAAGCCGTAGTTTGCTCATAAGAACGGCCATACCGCGTCAGACCAAAGGTCCACCTAGCCCAGTATCCTGTCTACCGACAGTGGCCAATGCCAGGTGCCCCAGAGGTAGTGGACCTAACAGGCAATGATCAAGTGATCTCTCTCCTGCCAGGCATCTCCATCCTCTGACAAACAGAGGCTAGGGACACCATTCCTTACCCTTCCTGGCTAATAGCCATTAATGGACTTAACCTCCATGAATTTATCCAGTTCTCTTTTAAATGCTGTTATAGTCCTAGCCTTCCAACCTCCTCAGATAAGGAGTTCCACAAGTTGACTGTGCGCTGCATGAAGAAGAACTTCCTTGTATTTGTTTTAAATTTGCTGCCCATTAATTTCATATGGTGACCCCTAGTTCTTGTATTATGGGAATAAGTAAATAACTTTTCCTTATCCACTTTCTCCACATCACTCATGATTTTATATAGCTCTATCATATCCCCCCTTAGTCTCCTCTTTTCCAAGCTGAAGAGTCCTAGCCTCTTTAATCTCTCCTCATATGGGACCCGTTGCAAACCCGTAATCATTTTAATTGCCCTTTTCTGAACCTTTTCTAGTGCCAGTATATCTTTTCTGAGATGAGGAGACAACATCTGTACGCAGTATTCAAGATGGGGGCATACCATCGATTTATATAAGGGCAATAATATATTCTCAGTCTTATTCTCTATCCCCTTTTTAATGATCCCTAACATCCTGTTTGCTTTTTTTGACCGCCTCTGCACACTGCATGGACATCTTCAGAGAACTATCCATGATGATTCCAAACTCTTTTTCCTGACTTGTTGTAGCTAAATTAGGCCCCATCATATTGTATGTATAGTTGGGGTTATTTTTTCCAATGATTCATTACTTTACATTTATCCACATTAAATTTCTTTTGCCATTTTGTTGCCCAATCACTTAGTTTTGTGAGATCTTTTTGAAGTTCGTCACAGTCTGCTTTGGTCTTAACTATCTTGAGCAGTTGAGTATCATCTGCAAACTTTGCCACCTCATTGTTTACCCCTTTCTCCAGATCATTTATGAATAAGTTGAATAGGATTGGTCCGAGGACTGACCTTTGGGGAACACCACTAGTTACCCCTCTCCATTCTGTTACCATTAATTCCTACCCTTTGTTCCCTGTCTTTTAACCAGTTATCAATCCATTAAAGGACCTTCCATTTTACCCCATGACAGCTTAATTTACGGAAGACCCTTTGGTGAAGGACCTTGTCAAAGGCTTTCGGGAAATCTAAGTACACTATGCCCACTGGATCCCCCTTGTCCACATGTTTGTTGACCAATTCAAAGAGCTCTAATAGATATTAAGAAATGATTTCTCTTTACAGAAAACATGTTGACTATTGCTCATCATTTTGTGTTTTTCTATGTGGCTGACAATTCTATTCTTAACTATTTTTTCGACTAATTTGCTCGATACTGCCATTAGTTAATGGTCTGTAATTGATGAGATCACCTCTAAAGCCATTTTAAATTATTGGCGTTACATTAGCTAACTTCCAGTCATTGGGTAAAGAAGCCGATTTAAAGGACAGGTTACAAACCTTATGTAATAGTTCCACAACTTCACATTTGAGTTCCTTCAGAACTCTTGGGTGAATGCCATCTGGTCCCGGTGACTTGTTAATGTTAACTTTATCAATTAATTCCAAAACCTCCTCTAGTGACACTTCAATCTGTGACAGTTCCTCAGATTTGTCACCTACAAAAGCCGGCTCAGATTTGGGAATCTCCCTAACATCCTCAGCCGTGAAGACTGAAGCAAAGAATCCATTTAGTTTCTCCGCAATGACTTTATCGTCTTTACGTGCTCCTTTTGTATCTTGATCATCAAGGGGCCCACTGGTTGTTTAGGAGGCTTCCTGCTTCTGATGTACTTAAAAAACATTTTGTTATTACTTTTGGAGTTTTTGGCTAGCCATTCTTCAAACTCCTCTTTTGCTTTTCTTATTACATTCTTGCAATTAATTTGGCAGTGTTCCTATTTGCCTCACTAGGATTTGACTTCCACTTTTTAAAGGTAGTCTTTTTATCTCTCACTGCTTCTTTTACACGGTTATTAAGCCACGGTGGCTCTTTTTTAGTTCTTTTACTATGTTTCTTAATATGGGGTATTGTCAAGGCTGTATCCCCACTTTGAACTTTAGGGTACAAATGTAGGGGCCTGCATGAAAACTTCTAAGCTTAACTACCAGCTTAGCTCTGGTCCCGCTGCCACCATTTCCCAATGGATTCCCTCCCTGGGAAGCCTTGAGAAACCTTCACCAATTCCCTGGTGAATACAGATCCAAACCCCTTGGATCTTAAAACAAGGAGAAATTAACCATTCCCCTCCTTCCTCCAACTCCTGGTGAATCAAGATCCAAACCCCTTGGAACTTAAAACAAGGAAAAATCAATCAGGTTCCAAAATAAGGCTTTTAATTAAAGAAAAAGGTAAAAATCATCTCTGTAAAATCAGTATGGAAATTAACCTTACAGGGTAATCAAACTTAAAGAGCTCAGAGGACTCCCCTCTAGTCTTAGGTTCAAAGTACAGCAAACAAAGATAAACACTCTAGTAAAAGGTACATTTACAAGTTGAGAAAACAAAGGAAAACTAACACGCCTTGCCTGGCTATTTACTTACAAGTTTGAAATAGGAAAGACTTGTTTAGAAAGATGTGGAGAACCTGGATTGATGTCTGGTCCCTCTCAGTCCCGAGAGCGAACACACTCCCAAACAAAGAACACAAACGAAAGGATTCCCCCCCCCCCCAAGATTTGAAAGTATCTTGTCCCCTTATTGGTCCTTTAGGTCAGATGCCAGCCAGGTTACCTGAGCTTCTTAACCCTTTACAGGGAAAAGGATTTTGGAGTCTCTGGCCAGGAGGGATTTTATAGTACTGTACACAGGGCAGCTATTACCCTTCCCTTTATAGTTATGACAGGTATACATTGAAATTGGGCCTCTCTTACGGTGTCTTTAAAAAGTGCCCAGGCAGCTTGCAGGGATTTCACTTTAGTCACTGTACTTTTTAACTTCTGTTTAACTAACCCCCTCAGTTCTGCATAGTTCCCCCTTTTGAAATGAAATGCCACAGTGTTGTGCTATTGAGATGTTCTTCCCACCACAGGGATGTTGAATGCTATTGTATTATGGTCACTATTTCCAAGCGGTCCTGTTATAGTTACCTCTTGGACCAGCCCCTGTGCTCCACTCAGGACTAAATCTAGAGTTGCCTCTCCCCTTGTGGGTTCCCATACCAGCTGCTCCATGAAGCAGTCATTTCAAGTATTGAGAAATTTTATCTCTGCATTTCGTCCTGAAGTGAAATGTTCCCAGTCAATATGGGGATAATTGAAATTCCCCGCTATTATTGAGTTCTTAATTTTGATAGCCTCTCTAATTTCCCTTAGCTTTTCATCATCACTATCACTGTCCTGGTCAGTAATTTGTTAGTCTCTAAGGTGCCACAAGTCCTCCTGTTCTTCTTTTTGCGGATACAGACTAACACGGCTGCTACTCTGAAACTGTCCTGGTCAGGTGGTCGATAATAGATCCCTAATGTTATATTCTTATAAGAGCATGAAATTTCTATCCATAGAGATTCTATGGAACATGAGGATTTACTTAAGATTTTTACTTCATTTGATTCTACATTTTCTTTCACATATAGTGCCACTCCCCTCCACGCACAACCTGTTCTGTCCTTCCGATATATTTTGTACCCCGGAATGATTGTGTCCCATTGATTGTACTCAGTCCACCAGGTTTCTGTGATGCCTATTATATCAATATCCTCCTTTAACGGAGGCACTCTAGTTCACCCATCTTATTATTTAGACTTCTAGCATTTGTGTACAAGCACTTGAAAAACTTGTCACTGTTTATTTGTCTGCCCTTTTCTGATGTATCAGGTTCTTTTTTATGTGAAAGTTTCTCATCTGATCTGGCCCTTACATTATCCCCTTCCATGCTCAGGCCCACTGAAGCACTATGGCGGCCCCGCTGTCGTGTTTTAAGTGTAGACAAGCCCTCAAGCAGATCATCCAGAAAAACATCCAGTCTGGAGTAAGAACTGAGTAAGAACTGCGTTGCAGGGTGGGGCGTGGGTGTTACCAGACTTTATCTGCTGAAAAGCATGGAGGTGCAAGGGCTCCTCACTAGCAGAAATATGAAAATTTTTCAACATGGCCAAGACATCTTCTCCCCTAGCTTCATGCTAGAAGTCGGCTGAACTGTTATGCCTCAAATTTTCAAAATTTAATTCCAGCGGAAGTAGACACCCAGCGTGGGAAATTTCAGGTTCATGTCTGGCAAACTTATACGCAACTGAAAATGAAGTGTTGTAATTGAAGGTGTCAGACAGACTTAACTATGCCATTAAAAATATGGAGGAACATTGCCACATAGATCAGGAGGCCATGCGTTCAAACTACAGCATAGCAGATTTAGATTTAGATTTAATCACAGATAAACTGCTCAAATGTAAGAAGAGAAGGACAATGTAACAGACCTCCAGGGGGTTAGAGTAGCTGATCCTTGCAGCCCCCTTCTAACCCTGTCACTCTTTGATTCCATGATATAAAATCCTAGTGTAGACCATTACTGAAACACAAGTTATGGAGCTCAATACTGGAGTAACTGGTTGAAATTTCATGGCTTGTGTAATACAGAAGGCCAATCCATTTGTGAATCCCATTTAGCTAAGCTCTTTGCTCCAATAATGTTTGTGGCAAGGAGTGGCATATCCATAGGCCAAATATGGACTATGTAAACAGTTTTCTTTTATCAATTTTATATCTTCAGAATTTCAATGTAATTGAACATTCTCCTGTTCGTGTGTTATGAGGCAGAATAAATATTCTGACGGGTTGATCACAGAAACCCCCTTGGGAACTGCCAACTGATGTGCAATATTCATAACTTCGATTACAAAAATGATACATGCATACAAATAGGATTAATAGATTCAGTAGATCATAACCTCTACAGACATATGTTACATGGCATGTGTAGCATAAAACATAACCCAGTTATGTCACATATATACACATTCATAAGCATATTTCCATAAAATCTTAACTACTTTCTATAACAATAGATTCATAGGGTTCAAAATCAGAAGGAACCATCAGATCATCCAGTCTGTATTACACAAGGCATTAAATTTCACCCAGTTACCCCACTATTGAGCTCCATAACTTGTATTTGGGTAAGACCTGGCCTACATTAGTATTTTATATCATGGAATCAAAGAGTGACAGGGTTAGAAAGGGTCTGCAAGGATCAGCTAGTCTAACCCCCTGCCACGATGCAGGATTTTTGTGTCTAAACCATCAAAGACAGATGACTATCCAGCCTCCTGTTGAAAAAGTCAAGTGAAGGACTTTCCACAACCTGCCTGGGCCTCTGTTCCATCGTCCTCCTGTTTGTACAGTTGGGAAGTTTATCAGACATTAAATCTAAATCTGCTGTGCTGTAGTTTGAACCTCTTACCTCTTGATCTATGTGGCAATGTTCCTGCATATGTTTAATGGCAGACTTTCAAGTATCTCAAGACTGCTGTCATGTCCCCCCTTAATCCTCCCTTTTCCAAACTAAACATACTCTTTTCCTTCAGCCTTTGCTCGTGTGGCTTGCATTCCATCCTGTGGATCGTCTTTGTCACTCTCATCTGGATCCTTTTCAGTTTCTCTACATCCTTCCTATATATTGGAGACCCAAACTGGACAAAATACTCCAGATGAGGTCTAACCTGAGCCAAGAAAAGTGCTGCTATCTCCTCCCATGACTTGCAAGCTATGCCTCTGTTAATGCAAATGAAAATTGTATTTGCTCTTTTTTCCTATAGCAAAAAAAAAAATCACACTCCTGAGAGATATAGCAGGATGTCTACCAAAGAATTCTTCATCGACCTAGGTACCACCTCTCAGAGGTAGATTACGTACGCTGACAGGAGTACCCCCACCGAAGTACCCATGGTGCTGTTGGCGGTGGAAATGGGGTCACTGTTGAGGATAGCATCCAACTCCTTATAAAAATGGCAGGTCTGTGGCACAGCACCGGAGAAACTGTTTGCCTCCCTGGCCTTCTGGTACATGTGCCACAGCTCCTTCACCTTTGCTGTGCACTGCAGTGTGTCCTGATCACAGCTCTTTTCCCACACACTGCACAAAATCTGCCCTTTGCTATTGACATTCCTATGGCTGGAGCGCAGCTGGGACTGCACGGCCTCCTCTCCCCAAATACTGAGCGGATCCAGCAGCTCCGCAGTGTCCCAAGCATAGAGCTGCCATGGCCACCTGGGAAGGTGTGATGTGAGCACTCCACACCGAGCAAACAGGAAGAGGAATTTCAAAATCCCAGAGCCCTTAAAGGGGGAGAGGCAGAAAGTGTTTACCTTGACGTAAGGGAGAGGAGTTGAAACCTTCCACCAGAGCACTCAGGATGGGCAATAGAGGGTCCTGTGACACCTTTAAGACTAACAGAAGTTTTGGGAGCATAAGCTTTCGTGGGTAAGAACCTCACTTCTTCAGATGCAAGTAGTGCATCTGAAGAATCTTGCATCTGAAGAAGTGAGGTTCTTACCCACGAAAGCTTATGCTCCCAATACTTCTGTTAGAGCGACCAATCTGTTCCCCCCCTGAGAACAGCCTCCAGTAGTGCATGTAGTTTTTATATTCACAATGTCTCTCCATCCAGGTATTTGTACTGCGACCATCACCCTAGACCCTGGGCACATAGAGGAAGTCAGGGGAACATACGGTGCCTGCAAGAGACACCATTCTGCCTCAAAGTTGGACACCTTCTCCCCTATTCCATGTCAGAGTCCAACACAACCGAGTTCACCAACCCCTCCACCTTCATCCTGCAGGGCATTCCTGGCCTGGAGGTGGCCCATGTCTGGATCTCCATCCCCTTCTGCACCATGTACATCATAGCCATCTTGGGGAACTTTTCTATCCTGTTCACTGTGAAGATGGAGCTGAGCCTCCATGAGCCCATGTACTATTTCCTCTGCATGCTGGCTGTCAATGACTTGGTTGTGTATACATCCACCCTGCCCAAAATGTTGGCAATTTTCTGGTTCCATTCCAGGGAGATCAATTTCAGTGCCTGCCTCACCCAGATGTTCTTCATTCACTGCAACTTAGTGATGGAGTCTGGGATCCTCGTAGCCATGGCTTTGGATCGCTACGTGGCCATCTGCCATCCCCTGAGACATTCCACCATCCTGACAAACCCCCTGGTGGCCAAGATTGTTCTGGCTGTGGTGCTGCGTGGTTGCATAGTTGTATTGCCCATTCCCTTCCTGGCAAGGCAGTGGCCTTATTGCAGAACCAACATCATCCCCCAGCCGTACTGCGCACACATAGCTGTGGTGAACCTGGCCTGTTCCGACACCCGTGTTAGTAGTTACTATGGCCTCTTTGTGCAATTCTGTGTGATGGGTCTGGATGGGATTTGTATCGGGGTGTCCTACACCCAGATCCTCAGGGCCATCTTCATCCTTCCCACAAAAGACGCGCGGCTCAAGACTTTGGGGACCTGTGGCTCCCACCTTTTTCTCATTTCAGCCTTTTACATGCCAAGTGTCATCATCTCCCTCATGAACAGATTTGCCCAAAATGTGCCCCTGAATTTCCATGTTCTCATTGCTACGGTGTCTGTCTTGATGCCCCCCATGCTAAACCCCATCATCTATGGTGTGAGGACCAAACAGATCCGGGACAGGCTGCTCCGCCTCTTTACTCATAAAGAGACCTAAACTTTTCTCCTGGTGCTCTGGCTCTCAGACCGAGGTCTGTGCAGAGCTGCCTGGTGATGTGGTGCTGGGCCCCCTTCCGTGAATCATTGACTGGCCAGTCAAAGTGACAATAAACCCTTTCCTGGCCTTGCTGTGCGGTGTCAGCGTGACAAACTGAGGAATCTTTTTGTGTACAACTCAATGTCTCATAGGATTGCCACCTTTCTAAACACTGTAAACTGGACCTCTGAGGCCCCACACCCTGCCCTGCCTATTCCACAAGGCCCTGACCCCTGACCCACCTCTTTCCACAAGGCCTCATCCGCTGTCCCATTTCTCCCCCAGGCCCCACTCCCTTCTCCACCTCTTACCCCAAAGCCCAACCCCTGTTACTCGCTCCCCTCCTCTCCAACCCCATCCACTTGCTAGATCATCTCCACCTTCCTCTCCCCTCCAGCGTTGGCTCCCTCTGCTCCGGGGCTGGGACGGGATCTGCTGCAGCCTGGCAAGTAACTGCCAGTGAGGACGCAGTGCTGGGTCCAACTGGCCATGCTGTAGCAGAGAGGGAAGCCAGGAAATTGTATAAAAACAGCTGAGGGTTGGGAGCAGCGCTGTGATGCAGTAACAGCTTGTGGGCCCTAAAGTTCAGCTGTAAAGTCCTGAGGGCAGACACCTTTGTGATGCTTATTTCCTTAGCTTTCAGCGATGGTTTCAAGTTGCAGTGGGGGAGGTCTAGGTTGGATATTAGGAAACACTATTTCACTAGGAGGGTGGTGAAGCACTGGAATGGGTTACCTGGGGAGCTGGTGGAATCTCCACCCTTAGAAGTATTTAAGTACCAGCTTGACAAAACCCTAGGTGGGATGATTTAGCTGGGGTTGGTCCTGATTTGAGCAGGGGGTTGGACTAAATACCTCCTGAGGTCCTTTCCAATCCTAATCTTCTATGATTTGTTTCTCCTTTCTGGGGACCTGTAGCTGGCAGGGTTCCAGCAATAGGGATTGGCTGGGGGTCCTTTGCCCTGAGCCAGGCCTCGTGAGCAGGGCAAGGGATCAGCTTTGAAGCTAGGAGGACAGCAGGTGAGAGAGGCGGAAGGGTCAGCCCCTGTCTAAGCTGGGAAGGCGGGATGCTGGGCAGAGGCCGGGGTGGCTGTGATAGCTCACACAGAGGGAAATAAACAGCACATCTACCATTAGCCAGCAATATACATGGCACCCAATCTGGAATGACAGGACACCCACTGCCCAGGGGCTGAGCTGAACGGTGAAGCTGAGTGTAACGTACGCTCTGCATGACACTTTGGATCACTACATCTGGAAGTTCTTTAGCTAGGCTGCCAGGCAGCGTTCTCCCCATGTCTTGGATTCACTGAGCCCCACAGAGGTAAAGTGATTTACTCAAGGCCACACAATGAGTCGGTGGCAGAGCTGAGAATAGAAACCCAGAGTCCTGACCCCATACCCTCAGCACCACTGCTCTGGCCATGAACTGGCATTGCTCCTCTGCGTTGTGTTAGCTAGAGTGAGGCTATTTGTGTGTCATTATCAGTGGAGTTGCCCCCTTTCTTAAGCAGGCAGAATTTATTAAAGAAACAGCTAAAAACTACAGACACATAAACCGGTTTCCACACAGTTCAGTGTTCAACTTTGTCTTGCTTGTTTACCAGGGACCACACACTTCCTGGAACTCTATAGCGAGCATAAAGGCCAACGATGTGCTGTAAGGAACCACATCAGTGCAGGGTGTGACTCTGCAGCCCAGATTAGGGCCTTTGGGTAGCAACACACTAGAAATAATAACTAATCATCTCCATTTAGTGCAGGGAGAAGATGTGCCCAAGGTCACCCAGTGAATGTGGGGAAGATCTGGGACTCTTCACTCCCAGCTCACTGGTCTCTTCTGACACGTTATCTCTAGTTAAAATGTCTTGGGCCAAATCCTCAGCTGGTGTAAGTGGTTGCAGCCTCACTGAAATCAGGGGAGATCCCCAGCACTAAAGAACCAATGGAGAGAGAGCACAATGAATCTGTGCTGCTGCATGGAACATACAAGCCGCGTCTGAGACACTAAACCAGGGATTGGAAGCGAGGGACTCTGGGCTATTTTCCTGGCTCAAGACATTTTCATTCCTGCTGCCTCAGTTTCCTCATATGTAAAAGTCGGATTCCTCCTGGGAGGAGTGAGCAATACTGTGTGTAGAACCTATCAACAGTCAATTCTGTCCATGTGTGACCGTGCTTCAGTGGGACATGGCTGAGGGTGCCAAACTCAGGACAAACTGCTGACATAGAAGGTAGACTCACCCCAGGATGGTGGTTATTCTATGATTGCATTATACCAAGCCAGTAACAAACATAAACGTCTGTCTCACCGCACTGGTTAACTAGACACATCCCAGCCCTTGGCTCCCCACCCGGACACCAGACTCCATGGTGAGCAGTCAGTGAAAACCAATTTCCACCACACATAGGGGCCTTCTAATCTGAAGAGACCAGCCACTTATCCAGGTCAATATATAACTCAGATCCCAATAATCCCACTTCTGACATCCCTTTAGCTATTTAAAACTAAAGGTTTAATAATAAAAGAAAACAGGAAGAGTTATAAATCAGATACATCCAAGTGGTTTTTCAGTGTTCAGAGATCAGCATCACAGAAGTGATGGAATAAACTGCTAGCTTGCAAAAGTCTCTCTTGAAATAACCAAAGCAGGTTGGGGGTCATTAGTCCTTGTTCAGAGCTTCCTTGTTAGAAACCCAGTGCAGAGAAATGAAGACAATACAGAGATGTCTCGGAGGACCTTTTATAGCCTCTGCCCTCTGCTTGGAATTTTACTGTCCCAAACAAAGCCCATACCAGTACATCACCCATATTAATAACATCGGACACAAAGATGATATATGTATATACACAGGATAATCATACTTAGGAAATCAGAACTTTCCCTTTGAAACCTGACAGGACATACTTTGTACAACATTTGTTGCAATTATATAACCGTGGTAGCAAGACTGATAAAAATGGTCATACAGTATCATATGGGTGAACTAGAGTGCCTTGTTTTAAATGAGGATATTGATGTAAGAGGCATCCCAGAAACTTGGTGGAATGAGGATAATCAATGGGAAACAGTAATACCAGGGTACAAAATATATCGGAAGGACAGAACAGGTCGTGCTGGTGGGGGGGTGGCATTATATGTGAAAGAAAGAGCAGAATCAAAAGAAGTAAAAATCTGAAATGAACCAAACTGCACCATAGAATCTGTATGGATAGTAATTCTGTGACAAAGTCACAGGTCCGATGCTCTGGAACTGCTCTGAATGAAGCCAGCCAGGACTCCGGTGTAGCGTGTCTCCTCTCAGGGCAGGCTATCCAGGGCAAAACCTTTCTCGGCTATGGCATTCCTGGTCTGACATCAGAGCATTCAGGATGCCTGTTCACACGGTACATTTCCCCTTGTCAGGTCCAGCTGGATGGGACCTCTGGGGAAGACAGAGGTCCCTGCACCCCAACTTCCCAGTCAGTTGTGACTCTCAGCCAGCGCTGTACACCGGAAGGGTTTATTAATTGACAGTAACACAGCATATAACAGAGCTCATCACTTACATGCAGGGAGCTGGAGCTTCCTCACCTGACCTTGAGGGTCACAGCAAAAGTCACACACCCTTATTCCCACCACCTAGGTATTGGTGCAATACACGGGTTTCACAGAAAACAGTAAGACTCACATAGGTTCATGTACAAGATAATGAGGGAAAACTCCACTTTGACAAGGGTGTGTTGAACCAATTGGAGTGTCTGGGGGAGCGGAACCACAGCAGGGTGAGGAGAACAGCTTGTGGGCCTCTTCACACAGATTTGGGATCACCCAGCCCCACTCTCTCTCCACTCACAGTACACTAGTGTCCATGGAGCAGCTCCAGGTTTGCTGTCACAGCCCCGCTCAAGCTCCCGTGGCTCGACGCCCGCCAGAAGTGCACGTTTGGCTCCCACACACGGGGCCCATGTGCTGTTGAGTCAGAGCAGCGTTCAGGCCCTGAGTTTCTAGGCCCAGACTCAGGATGCGGCTTCCAGTCTAGCACCTCCCTCTGGGAGTGGGGAGCTGCACACCAGGGGCCAAGGCCCTGAGGAGAGTTTCCTTTGCTCTGCACCTCGGCATTCTTTTCTCCTAGGGTAGAGAGCAGACTGCAGTGTTTTTCAGGACACGGAAGTATGTCTTCTATAAACATACAAATTAGATTTCAGAGAACTCTAGTTCTATAGCTCTATTGCTGTGACACTCTGTACCCCCAAAGCAAAACCCTGCTCCCCACATTCACCACGGTTATACAGTTGCAACAAAACTTGTACAAAATATGTCATATGAGGTATCTATGGAAAAGCTGTGGTTTGCTGAATGTCATTATCCTATGTGTGACTGTATCAATTTTGCCTCTGAAGTAACAAATATTGACAATCTACCTGTATTTCAAACGTGTTTCCTCCTGTGGTGACTCCCACAAAGTAGTTTACATCCAGCCTAGCCAGCACATTGGGAATGGATATTCAACGTGATGACTCATCAATGAACACAATGGGCCATGGAAGAAGTTTGGTCCCATCTATAGCTGAAATCCATGCAAGGGCAGGTGACCAGCTTATGTGACACTGGACTCGATCTTGTGCCTGTACTTTTCCAGTAACTGTGCTGGCGTCTCTGTTTGGGACTATGAAGTTCCCGCCACATGGCAGAAGCTCTAAAAAGGGAACTGATATTACCACTTGGTCTCACTCCCACCACAACTCAACACTTTAAAACACAGTTAGAAGAAAAAGACTTTGACTGGAGAGGTGGTCAATGTCTGGAAAGGAGAAATGCAGGAAAATCTCCAAAAGTCCATAAATGGGAACAGTTGTGTCCTGCATACAACGAGGCACGTGATATTATTGAATGCTTCACTATCTTTGAGAGGCTGTGTGTGATTCGTAAGATTCCTGATAAAAAGAAGATGAGCACTTTAGTTGCAAAGTTAATTGGTAAAAACTGGATATACTCAATAAAATGCCAATTGGGAATCTGTTAGATTATTCTAAATTCAAATAAATGGTTTTGAAACAATGTCACATTACCCCTGAAACATATAGAGTGAAATTTACAAATCCTAAGAGGGGCGCTGATACGAGTAAGTGGAATATGTAAATAAAATGAAAGATTTGATGGGAAAGTGGACAAGGGGCAAAGGCGTTACTAGCTTTGAAGGAATGTTTGATGTTGTTGCTCAGGAACATTTCTTAAATATATGTAAAGATGATGTAAAACAGAGTCTGTGGGACAAAAGGGTGAACACTATGGATGAGATGGGTTCTCTAGCTGATGATTTTGAGCAGACACAAGCATCTATTTTGAATAAACCACAGACAGAGTGTTTTACACTTGGTGGGAAGCATGTTCTGTTTTACCCCTTTCTTCCACAGAGGGCTAGTGACCATACAAAGTCCTCTTACATCTTTACATCACCAGACCCTGGCATACCAAGACACCAAAGATAACCTTAGAGTAAGATCCCTACTCAATGGGACACTGAGGGGAAAGGAAAAACAGTAACTAAATACATGCCAAGGTTATTGGAGGAATTGAATGACCCAATGGATGGTGAACAAACCAAATTGTTCAAGCAAGAGGCATGGTATAATAAAAATACATGGAAACACCTACTTGTGATAAAAGATTTGGTGATGGTGTTAAATCAGATGATGTAAAGTTTGTTGCTATTGGTAAATCTTATAACAAAGGATTTGGTAATGATGGTAAATCCTATTAAAAGGTGGAATATGCATGATTTTGGGGGAAAACTCTTAGCCATGCTACAAGTAGTAAACAAGAAGCCCTATGCGGATAGTGATTCTCTGCTAACATCTGCAAAGAGGTTCAAAGCTTCTCTCAGCAGGGAAACCATAATAAACCTGGTCTGCTGTGTGAAAGGGGAAACTGAGTCACACGACCTCATGGCATTGATGAATATCTGTGTTGAGATATCACCAGTTGGAAAAGCACAATGGTAAACAATGCTGCACAGACATTAATAGTGTTTTTCTCGGGACCCAGAGGAGGCACACTTGCTGACATTTTAGATCACTAGACTGATTTACAAAGTGTTGAAAGGTACACAGAACTTTGCAAGAACACGTGTGGGTAACACCACAATGTTTGCAACACTTGGGAGTTGTGTGGTCAAAACCTAATTAAGGCCTTGGGCACACTGCCTCCAGATTACTAACTCTGCTGCAGTAAACTAATGGGGGAGGTCTGACATTCTGCACCCAAAACAACACCCTCCCCTATCCATATTTACCATGGTGATGTGATTAGGATGTGTTTTATATAAAGTTTGTCATGTAATGTACCAATGGAAAAGTTATGATTTGCTGAATATGATTACCCTAGTTGTATGCATGTATCATTTTTGTACCTAAAGTTATGAATATTGACTATGTACCAGTATTTCAAATGTGATTGCTCATCGGTAACAGCCATAGTGTAGTTTACAGCTGATCTAGCCAGCATAATGTGAATGAACCATTCAAGGTAATGGTGCATTAAGAAACACAATAGGCGTTAGACGAAGATTATCCCCACCTGATGGAATTTCCTGGGATGTTCTAGCCAGCATATGGATAATGGCCCCTGCTATGAATTATCAAAGCAGGCAAGGGCATGTGACCAGCTCATGTGACACTGGACTCCATATTGTGCCTGAACTTTTCCATTAACTGTGCTGGAGGCTTTTGCTTGGAAAAATGAAGTTCCCTCCACATGGCAGAAGCTGTAATAGGGGAAAGCGACATCGTCACTTGGTTTCACTCCCCAACAACTCAACCCCTGGAACTACCTTAGGAACAAGGACTGAACTGGGGCTGTGGTCCCAGGCTGAAGGGATGTCTAGCCTGTGTATGGAAGATTGGTGGATAGTTTGTACCATTAGAGTGAGACGCTCCTTCATTCAAATCCTGTCTAGCGTATAGAACTTACACTATGAACAAGGACTGAACTGAACTGGAACCGTGGTCCCAGGCTGAAGGGATTTTATTTATATCTTAAGTAACCAGCTTTGATCTGTTCTCTATAACTTATAATGACTTAAAATCCATCTTTCTGTACTTAGTACATCTGCTTTCTATTTATTTACCTAAAACCGGGTGTTATTTGAAGTATAAAGGAAAATCTGCTCAGGAACGGGGGCTGGTGCATTGTCCTCTCCACATTGAGGGAATGGGGCAGGGCGATAAACATACACTGGTCAGTCTTCTGTCAAGGGCAAGACAGTACAGCTCTGGGGCCTTAGGCTGGAGAGCTGGGGGAATTGGCTGGAGCCTCTCTATTGTTGGTTCATGAGTGGCTCGTGAAAGCTTCCATGTAACTGCAGCTGCGTGTGTCCCTGTCTGTGTGTGGCTGTGTAAGTGCAAGACCTGGAGGGGCTTGCAGCTTTTCCCAGCCTCACAGTGTGACGGAGGCCCAGATTGTTATGTGAGAGGCTCACGGGTACCCCTGTTTCAGGTTGCACCCTGCAGAAGCCCATCATGCCCACCCAATGAACAGGCCCTATGACAGTATGAGTCCATTTCCTGCTTCCCATGTGCTCAGTTACTCATGGAGAGACTGTTGTTATGGCAGTGAAGTCAAGACTGCTGTGGTCTGTCTGTCATTCTCTGTGTGACTTTGACCAAGTCGTGTCACCCTGTACCTCTGTCTTTTGAAGATCCTTCAAGGAAAGCTTCTACATTGTGTGATAATAGCGACTGATGAGAATTAATGATTTCTCATCCCTTAGCGAAAATCCCCAGTGCCAGCAGGAAGTGTCATTGTGACAGGTTGGATCACAGAAACCCCCTGGGAGCAGCCACCTGATGTGCCCAGACTACTTCTGCCCCCGCTTTCCTGCCCTGTCAGCTTAGGACTTCAGTGCCCTGCCTGGTTTGAGCCAGACTCACCAGCCTGCTGCTAGTGTCTGAATCACGTCCCCTGACAGCTGCAGGCTTGTCTGAAAGCAGCTCACAGAAGTGTTCCTGTCTTTAACACTCAGATGCCCCACTCCCAATGGGGTCTAAACCCAAATAAATCCATTTTACTCATAAATTGTTCGGCCTCTATAACACTGATAGAGAGATATGCACAGTTGTTTGCTCCCCCAGGTATTAATACATACTCTGGGTTAATTAATAAGTAAAAAGTGATTTTATTAAATACAGAAAGTAGGATTTAAGTGGTTCCAATTAGTAACAGACAGAACAAAGTAAGTCACCAAGCAAAATAAAATAAAATAAAACACGCAAATCTATGTCTTATCAAACCGAATACAGATAATCTCACCATTAGAGATGCTTCAGTAAGTTTTTCTCAGACTGGACATTCTTCATGATGGCTCCTCCCCCTTTGTTCTTTTCCACCCCTTTATATATCTTTTGCATAAGGCGGGAATCCTTTGTCCCTCTCTGGTTCCCACCCCCTCCTTCTCAATGGAAAGACACCAGGTTAAAGATGGATTCCAGTTCAGGTGACATGATCACGTGTCACTGCAAGAGTTCATTACCCACTTGCCAGCACACATGTATACAGGAAGACTTACAGGTAAAACACCCATCTGCAGTCAATTGTCCTGGTTAATGGGAGTCATCCAGATTCCAAACCACCATTGATGGCCCACACTTTGCATAACTCCAATAGGTCCTCAGAGATATATTTCATATGTCTAGTTTCAGATACAAGAGTGGTACATTTATACAAATAGGATGATCACACTCAGTAGATTATAAGCTTTGTAATGATACCTCACAAGAGACATTTTGAATGAAGCATATTCCAGTTACATTATATTCACACTCATTAGCATATTTTTATAAAATCATATAGACGGCAATGTCACAGTTGTGCCTCCCCGCAGTCATCTTTCTCCAGATCTGTCTGTCTACTATCTATCCATCCATCCTGGGCATTTACACAGCATTAGACCCTATGAGACCTAGGCATTATCCCTAGGTTTCTTAGTAATCAACTATAATTTTTAAATATACACAAATACACAGAGCAGCCAATTCCTCTCTGACTCAGCTCAGAGCCCAGGAGTTCTCATCTCCCTTTGGGAAGGTCCCTTAATTACTGTTCACTGCTAAAGCTGGATAACAAGCCCAGAAGTTCAGACATGGAAACAGAGACATGAGCTAGAGTGTGTCTGGTCTCCAGCCTGTCTGCATCCAAATGCCGCTTCTCCCCTAGAGGCTGAGCGAACCCCACGGGGATTGCACAGAGCTATATTATAAACAGTGCACATCACTGTGTTTGGTTTCAGTGTGGGATGCCGCTGCAGGTATTGGGGTGAGAGAGGGACTCGGCTACCTGAGGAATATTCCCAGTGAAGACGCTTCCGTCTCAGAAATCACAGGTACCCATCTCTTTCTGTTTGACAAACCAAGTACAATCTATGTATGAGATAGAGAATAGGTCTGTTTTCATTTTTGCTCTGCACAGCCATTAAACATCCCAGGGCCGCTGCCACAGGTGCTGAATTTGCTCTAGTATCATGGGCTAAAATGTCCCTTTTGCTCTGCCCCTCGGTGATGGGCTCCAGCCCTACAGTGGCTTCATTTCAGTGGCACAGTGGATCCTTCAGGATGAAAGTTGTTAGTAGACATCCAATGCAAGGCCAGATTTAATATGTTCAGACTTTCAATGTAATTGAATGTATCAGAGGGGTAGCCGTGTTAGTCTAAATCTTTAAAAAGCAACAGAGGGTCCTGTGGCACCTTTAAGACCAACAGAAGTATTGGGAGCATAAGCTTTTGTGGGCAAGAACCTCACTTCTTCAGATGCAAGTCATCTGAAGAAGTGAGGTTCTTACCCACGAAAGCTTATGCTCCCAATACTTCTATTGGTCTTAAAGGTGCCACAGGACCCTCTAATGTAATTGAATGTTCCCTTGTCCTGGTCCAAATTTTTCACACTTGCTATCTGGTCACCCTAGAAGGGACCATCAGATCATCCAGTCTGACCTCCTGTATAACACAGGCCATTAATTTCACCCAGTTACCCCACTATGGAGCTCCATAACTTGTGTTTGAGTAAGACCTGGTCTACGCTAGGATTTTATATCATGGAATCATAGAGCCATAGGGTGAGAAGGTCCCTAACCTAGTCTAGTCCCTAGTCTAACCCCCTGCCAAGATGCAGGATTTGTTGTGTCTAAACCACCCCAGACAGATTACTATCCAGCCTCCTGTTGAAAACCTCCAATGAAGGACTTTCCACATCCTGCCTGGGTGCCTCTTCCATTGTTCTCCTATACTTACGGTTGGGAAGTTTATCTGAGATTAAATCTAAATTTGCTGTGTTCTAGTTTGACCTCATTGCTTCTTCTCCTGCTCTATGTGGCATCTTTCCTTCATTTTTACCCTCCCTTTCCAATCTAAACATACCCGTTTCCTTCAGCCTTTGCTCCTATGGCTTGCATTCTATCCTGTGGATCGTCTTTGTCACTCGCCTCTGGATCCTTTCCAGTTTCTCTACATCCTTCCTATATATTGGAGACCCAAACTGGACACAATACTCCAGGTGAGGTCTAACCAGCACTAAGAAAAATGTTACTATCCCCTCCCGTGACTGGCATGCTATGGCTCTGCTAATGCAAATGAAAATTGCATTTGCATTTTTTTTGGTACAATAGCAAAAAAAAAAAAACAAATCACACCCCTGAAAGATGTAGCTCTATCAATCCAACCATGATAGTGACAACATGAGGTCTACCAAGGAATTCTTCATCGACCTAGCTACTACCTCTTGGGGAGGTGGACAGGAGCACCCCTGCCGTTGGTGTAAGAAATACCTACACCAAAGCGCTATGGCAGCTCTGGTGTACTGTTTTAAGGCCCAGGATTTAATGCAAGGAAATGATAAAACTGCTGGTTTGTTTGTTGCTGCCATCTGCTATCACAACTTGCATGGAAACAAATAAAGAGTGTTTATAATTCAAATAACTTTGCTTTTAAAGCCAAGCCCTCCCCCCCCCCCACACACACACACCATGGACACAGCACTGGGGGACCCTGGCCTGGGCACCACATCTTCTTCTGCCTCCACCTCTTCCTCGATGCTGACAATACTTTTGTGTAAAACTCTTGTCATAGTGGTGTATTATGTCACTGAAACTGAGGAGTTCCATCACTGAAAGTTGCTTTGCAGTGTATACACCTCCACTGTTTCTATGCCAAAAGCTGCTTCTGTGTGAAAAAACATGGCAGTATAGACAAGGCCTAAGGACAATGATGGATAACCAGTATCCACACCTGTGTTTCCTATTGGTGCCTAGTAAGGTTTCCCAAGCCATGATGTGTAGGAATTATTGAGTCAGGGAGCAGCATAAAATATGGAATTGGCAGTAGTAGGGTCAATTGTTCATAGTTCATTTCAAGGACAATGTCATTTTTCAGTTTGTGAAGAGTGAACAATCTGCTTCACCCATGAGAACAGCCCCCAGTATTGCATGTAGTGTCTCATATTTACATTGTCTCTCCATCCAGGTATTTGTACTGCAACCATCACCTTCGGCATATACAGGAAGTCAGGGGAACGTACAGTACATGCAAGAGACACCGTTCTGCCTCAGAGTTGGAAACCTTCTCCCCTACTCCATGTCAGATTCCAACACAACTGAATTCACCAACCCCTCCACCTTCATCCTGCAGGGCATTCCTGGCCTGGAGGCATCCCATGTCTGGATCTCCATCCCCTTCTGCACCATGTACATCATAGCCATCTTGGGGAACTTCACCATCCTGTTCACTGTAAAGATGGAGCGGAGCCTCCATGAGCCCATGTACTATTTCCTCTGCATGCTGGCCATCACTGACCTGGTCGTGCATACATCCACCCTTCCCAAAATGCTGAGCATCTTCTGGTTCAATTCCAGGGAGATCAATTTCAGTGCCTGCCTCACCCAGATGTACTTCCTTCACTGCTTCTTAGTGATGGAGTCTGGAATCCTTGTGGCCATGGCTTTCGATCGCTATGTGGCCATCTGCCACCCCTTGAGACATTCCGCCATCCTGACAAACCCCGTGGTGGCCAAGATCAGCCTGGCCGTGGTGCTGCGTGGCAGCATAGTCATCCTGCCCTTTCCCTTCCTAGCGAGGCAATGGCCATATTGCAGAACCAACATTATCCCCCAGCCGTACTGCGCGCACATATCCGTGGTGAACCTTGCCTGCGCCGACACCCGTGTTAGTAGTTACTACGGCCTCTTTGTGCTAGTATGTGTGATGGATCTGGATGCGATTTTTATTGCTGTGTCCTATACCCAGATCCTCAGGGCCATCTTCAGACTCCCCACAAAGGATGCCCGGCTCAAGACTTTGGGGACTTGCGGCTCCCACCTTTTAGTCATTTTAGCCTTTTACATCCCAGGTTTCTTCGTCTCCCTCATATACCGATTTGCCCAAAATGTGCCCCTGCATTTGCATGTTCTCATTGCCAATGTTTGTGTCTTGATGCCCGCCATGCTAAACCCCATCATCTATGGAGTGAGGACCAAACAGATCCGGGGAAGGCTTCTCTGGCTCCTTACTCATAAAGGTACTTAAAGTTTTCTCCTGGTGCTCTGGCTCTCAGACCGAGCTCTGTGCAGAGCTGGCTGGTGACATGGTGCTGGGCCCTCTTCCGTGAGTCACTGACTGGACAGCCAAAGTGACATTAAACCCTTTCCTGGCCTTATTGTGCTGTGACAGTGTGACAGACTGAGGAATCATTCTGTGTACAACTCATTCTCTCATAGGATGTCCAGTTTTCTAATTGCTGATAAATGGACCTCTGATGCCTCACGCCCTGCCCTTCCTATTTCCAAAGGCCCTGCCCCCTGCCCTACATCTTTCCACAAGGCTGCTTCCACTGTCCACCTCCCCAAGGCCCCACTCCCTTTGTTACCCGGGGTTCTTTCAACCCAAAGCTCTTGGTAACTTTACTCTGTGCGAGGAGGTGTCAGGAAATAAATCGGGGAGACACAGCCGTCCGACCGATAGATGGCTGGCACAAACAGGACAACACAAGAGTGTTTTCACTTAAAGCTAAACTTTACTTAGTCTCAAACACTTACACACGTCCGCAACAGGTTAGTAAAACACCCTCAACCCTTTATAATTACCAAAGCTGAGGGTGGTTTTCAAGTGACACAGCGGCAGGCTTCCAGTGGCCAAATCTTCCGTCTGCCGGTGGGGACCTCAAGATGTATCCAGAGGGAGAGTCCAAACGAGTCTCCAGACGAGTCCAATTATCTCAATCTTTTCCCCTTATTTATACATTAATAATAGAATGACATGTCCCTTAAAGAAACCTTGTTAAGTAAGCAGTTTCAAGCAAGAGGTTCCTTCTGATTATTGATTAACCAGGTGTGAGTTTTCCAGAGTCTGCAGCTCTGAGACCCCAATAGACATTCCTGCTCTTTTTAAAATGCATGTATCAGCAACTTCAACACAATTCTTATCAGGAAGGACGCGGGGTCAAGCTGCCCTTTCCATGGCACCCAAAACCCCCTCCCCTCCTGCCTTGGTCTAGCCGAGATTACTGAATGATCAATTTACAGCTGCTGACTAGGTTGCTTTTTAACCATAAGCCATAGTGGTTTTAGACACTTTACTGGTTTGCCAAAGTGTCCCCGTACACCTTCTCCAGCTCTTCCTCCAGTGCCCCGCCTCAGCTCTGCTTTTTCCCCCAAAGTCCCACCCTTGTTACTCGCTCCCTCTCCTCTCCAACCCCAAGCACTTGCTGGATCATCTCCACATTCCTCCCCGCGCCCAATCTTGGCTCCTTCTGCTCTGGGGCTGGGACTGGATCTGCCGTAGCCTGGCAAGGAACTGGCAATGAGGACGCAGCACTGGGGCCCACCGGTCAATCCGCAGTGGAGAGGGAATAGGGTGACCAGATGTCCCGATCTTATAGGGACAGTCCCGATTTTGGCGGCTTTCTCTTATATTACCTATTACCCCCAACCCCATCCCGATTTTTCACACTTGCTATCTGGTCATCCTAAGAGGGAAGCCAGAAAACCGTGTAAAATCAGCTTAGTGCTGGAAGCAGGGCTGTGAGGAAGTCAGCGGAGATTGTGCATCACACAGCTTGTGGGCCCTAAAGCTCAGATGCAACGTCCTGAGGGAAGACACCATTGTGTGGCTTATTTCCTTAACTTTCAGGAATGGTCTCAAGTTGCACTGAGGGAGGTCTAGGTAGGATATTAGGAAACACAGCAGTGGAATTGGTTACCGAGGGAGGTCATGGAATCTCCATCCTTGTAGATTTTTTTAAAGCCTTCACAAAGCCCTGGCTGGGATGATTTAGTTGGGAATTGGTCCTGCTTTGAGCAGGCGGTTGGACTAGATACCTCCTGAGGTCCCTTCCAACCCTGAGATTCTATGATTCTATGATTTGTTACTCCCAGCTGGGGGCCTGTAGGAGGCTGGGTCCCAGCAATGGGGATGGACTGGGAGCCCTTTGCCTTGAGCCAGGCCTCGGGGGCAGGGCAAGGGATCATGTGTGAATGTAGGAGGATAACAGCTGAGAGAGGCGGAAGGATCAGCCCCTGTGTTAGCTGGGAAGGTGCGATGCTGGGCAGAGTCCAAGGTGGCTTCAGTAACTCAGAGGGAGGGAGATAAAAGGCACAGCTACCATTAGCTGGGTATTTAAACGCGTGCAGGGCACCTTATCTGGAACTACAGGGCAGCCATTGCCCAGGGGCTGAAGCTGAACAGTGAAGCTCAGTCTAACATACACTTTGCATGACACTTTTGGTCACTACATCTGAAAGAGCTTTAGCTCTGCTGCAAGGCAGCATTATCCCCATGTCATGGAGCCGAGCAGCAGTACAGTGATTTACCCAAGGCCACACAATGAGTTGGTGGCAGAGCTGAGAATAGACATCCAATCAATTGGCAGCAACCGTCAAAAAAGGGAACCAAGTATTGGGAATCATAGAATATCAGGGTTGGAAGGGACCTCAAGAGGTCATCTAGTCCAACCCCCTGCTCAAAGCAGGACCAATTCCCAACTAAATCATCCCAGCCAGGGCTTTGTCAAGCTGGGACTTGAAAACCTCCAAGGAAGGAGACTCCACCACCTCCCTAGGTAACGCATTCCAGTGTTTCACCACCCTCCTAGTGAAATAGTTTTTCCTAATATCCAACCTGGACCTCCCCCACTGCAACTTGAGACCATTGCTCCTTGTTTTGTAATCTGCCACCACTGAGAACAGCCGAGCTCCATCCTCTTTGGAACCCCCCTTCAGGTAGTTGAAGGCTGCTATCAAATCCCCCCTCATTCTTCTCTTCTGGAGAATAAACAATCCCAGTTTCCTCAGCCTCTCCACATAAGTCATGTGCTCCAGACCCCTAATCATTTTTGTTGCCCTCCGTTGGACTCTTTCCAATTTTTCCACATCCTTCTTGTAGTGTGGGGCCCAAAACTGGACACAGTATTCCAGATGAGGCCTCACCAATGTCGAATAAAGGGGAACGATCACGTTCCTCGATCTTCTGGCAATGCCCCTACTTATACAGCCCAAAATGCCGTTAGCCTTCTTGGCAACAAGAGCACATTGTTGACTCATATCCAGCTTCTCGTCCACTGTAACCACTAGGTCCTTTTCTGCAGAACTGCTACCTAGCCATTCGGACCCTAGTCTGTAGCAGTGCATGGGATTCTTCCGTCCTAAGTGCAGGACTCTGCACTTGTCCTTGTTGAACCTCATCAGGTTTCTTTTGGCCCAATCCTTTAATTTGTCTAGGACCCTCTGTAACCGATCCCTACCCTCTAGTGTATCTACCACGCCTCCTAGTTTAGTGTCATCTGCAAACTTGCTGAGAGTGCAGTCCACACCATCCTCCAGAATCATTAAGAAGGGGATAGATAATAAAAAGGAAAATATCATAACATCATGACTGGTGTGGAGAAAGTCTATACAGGAGTGTTATTTGCGCCTTCTCATGAAATGAATAGGCAGCAGGTTTAAAATGAATAAAAGGGAGCATTTCTACACACAATGCACAGTCAACCTGGAGAACTCCTTTCTAGAGGATGTTGGGAAGGTCACAACTATAACAGCCTTTCTCCCACCAACTCCTGGTGGAACCAGATCCAACCCCTTGGATCTAAAAACAAGGAAAAATCATTCAGGTTATTAAAAAAGGCTTTTAATTACAGAAAAGAAAGGTAAAAGAAAACTCTCTGGGAGAGATTAGTATACCAGCTATTCTCACAGACAACAGATTCCAAACACAGAGGATGCTCCCCTGGGCAAAAACTTACATGAAAAATACCCAAATACCGAATTTGACTATTCCTCCAATTGCACAAGACAGGTTACAAAGAAATAAACATAAACCTATTTATTTCCTTCACTAATACTCACTACCTAATAAGAGACTGAATTCTGGAGCTTTCCCACTCCGGTTTAAAAACCCCGTTTTCAAGGCCTGGGTCTGTTTGCTTTAACTATCCTGTGCCCAGAAAGAGAGAAACTGGAAACAGATTACACCCAAGGGGGAGCTCTGGCAAAAGTGTGCTGAACCAATTGGAGTATCTGGGGAAGCTGAACCACGTTAAGGTGAAGAGAACAGCTTGTGGACCTCTTCACACAGGTTTGGGATCACCCAGCCTCACTCCCTCTCCACTCACAGTACCCTAGTGTCCATGGAGCAGCTCAGGTTTGCTGTCATAGCCCCGCTCAAGCTCCCGTGGCTCGACGCCCCCCAGAAGGCTGTGTTTCGGCCCCACACACTGGACCCATGTTCTGTTGAGTCAGAGCAGCGTTCAGGCCCTGCCTCTGGCTCTGGGTTTCTAAGCCCAGACTCAGGGTTCAGCTTCCATTCTAGCACCTCCCTCTGGGAGCGGGCAGCCGCACACCAAGCGCCAAGGCACCAAGGCTAGTTCCTTTGCTCTGCACCTCGGCAGGCTTTTCTCCTACGGTGCAGAGTAGACTGCAGTCTTTTTCAGGACATGTCTTATATAAAAATATAAATTTAGACTTCAGAGAGCTCCAGTTCTGTAGATATATTGCTGTGACACTCTGTACCCCCAAAGCAACATCCTGCTCCCCACATTCACCGCTGTTATCTCGTTGCAACAAATCTTGTACAAAACATGTCATGTGAGGTATCTATGGAAAAGCTGTGGTTTGCTGAATGTGATTATCCTATTTGTGTGTCTGTATCAGATTTGCCTCTGAAGTAACAAATATTGACAATCTGCCTGTATTTCAAATCTATTTCCTCCTGTGATAACTCCCACAAAGTAGTTAACATCCAGGCTAACGAGCACATTGTGAATGGATATTCAACTTGATGGCTCATCATGAACATAATGGGCCATGGTAGAAGCTTATCCCCATCTGTAGCCAAAATATGGGTAATGGCCCCTGCTATGACACATTGAAGCATGGGAGGTCATGTGACCAGGTCATGTGACACTGGGCTCCATCCTGTGCTTGAACTTTTCCACTAATTGTGCTGGAGGCTTTTGCTTGGAAAAATGAATTTCCCTCCACATGGCAGCAGCTGTAATGGGGAAAGCGACATTCTCACTTGTCCTCACTCCCCCCACAACTCAACAGCCGGAACCACCTTAGGAATAAGGACTGAACTGGGGCTGTGGTCCCAGGCTGAAGGGGTTTCTAGCCTGTGTATGAAAGATGAGGGAACTGTTTGTCCCATCAGGATGAGACACTCCTTGATTGAAATCCTGTCTAGCGTATAGAATTTAGATTGTGATTTTGTTTATTTCTTAAATAACCAACTTTGATCTGTTCTCTATAACTTATAACCACTTTAAATCATTTTTCTGTACTTAGTACATCTGCTTTCTATTTATTTACCTAAAACCGTGTGTTATTTGAAGTATAAAGGGAAATCTGTTCAGGAACAGGGGCTGGTGCATTGTCCTCTCCACATTGAGGGAAGGGGGCAGGGCAAGAAACTTTCACTGGTCAGTTTTCTGACTAGGGCAAGACAGTACAGCTCTGGGGACCTAGGCTGGAGAGCTGGGGGAATTGGCTGGAGCCTCTCTATTGTTGGTTCATGAGTGGCTGGTGAAAGCTTCCATGTAACTGCGGCTGGGTGTGTCCCTGTCTGTGTGTGAGTGTGTAAGTGCAAGACCTCACAGTGTGAGAGGGGGCCCAGTTTGGTATGTGAGAGGGGTCACAGGAACCCCTCTTTCAGGTTGCACACTGCAGAAGTCCATCACGTCCAGCAATGAAGAGGCCCTATGACAGTATGACTCCATTTCCCACTTATCATAGTCTCAGTTACCGATGAAGAGACCGTTGTTATGGCAGGCACGTCAGGACTCCTGGTTTCTTTCTGTCATTCTCTGTGTGTCTTTGGCCAAGTCATGTCTCCCTTTACCTCAGTTTACCTATGGATAATATGGGGATGTGTTCATAGTGACTTTCCTTTGCTAAGTCTTTTGAAGATCCTTCACTGAAAGGTTCTACGTGGTATGATAATACTTACTGATGATAATTACATTTCTCTGATCCCTTAGCGAAAATCCCATGTGCCTCCAGAAAGTGTTCGTGTCTCCCCTCAGTCATCTTTCTCCAGATCAGTCTGTCTACTATCTACCCATCCATCCTGGCCATTTACACAGCATCAGATCCTCTGAGAGCTAGGCACTATCCCTAGCTTTCTTATTAATCAGCTCTAATTTTTAAATATACACAAATATACAGAGCAGCCAATTCCTCTCTGACTCAGTGGAGACCCCAAGAGTTCTCATCTCCCTTTGGGAAGGTCCCTTAATTACTGTTTGCTACTAAAGCTGGATAAAAAACACATTAGTGCAGACAAAGAAACAGAGACATGAGCTCGAGTGTGTCTGGTCTCCAGCCTGTCTGCATCCAGATGCCGCTTCTCCCCTAGAGGCAGAGCGAACCCTACTGGGATTACATAGAGCTATATTATAAACAGTGCACATCCTTGTGTGAGCTCTCGGCGTGGGATGCTGCTGAAGATACTGGGGTGAGAGAGGTGTGGGGCACGGCTACCTGAGGGATATTCCCAGTGAAGAGGCTTCCATCTCAGAAATCACAGGTACCCATCTCTTTCTATTCGACAAACCAAGTGCAACGTATGCATGATGGGATAGAGAATAGATCTGTTTTAATTTCCGCTCTGCATAGCCACTAAACATCCCAGGGCTGAATTTCCTCTAGTATCTTCGGCAAAAATGTCCCTCTTTGTTGTGCACCTCTGTGATGGGCTCCAGCACTAAGGTGGCTGCATTTCAGTGGCACAATGGATCCTTCAGGATGAAAGTTGTTAGAAGACGTCCAGGACAAGGCCAGATTCAGACGCTGTAAGCCGTAGTTTGCTCATAAGAACATAAGAACGGCCATACCTCGTCAGACCAAAGGTCCACCTAGCCCAGTATCCTGTCTACTGACAGTGGCCAATGCCAGGTGCACCAGAGGGAGTGGACATAACAGGCTATGATTAAGTGATCTCTCTCCTGCCATCCATCTCCATCCTCTGACAGACAGAGTCTAGGGACACCATTCCTTACCCTTCCTGGCTAATAGACATTAATGGATTTAACCAACGTGAATTTATCCAGTTCTCTTTTAAACGCTGTTATAGTTCTAGCCTTCACAACCTCCTCAGATAAGGAGTTCCACAAGTTGACTGTGCGCTGCATGAAGAAGAACTTCCTTGTATTTGTTTTAAATCTGCTGCCTATTAATTTCATTTGGTGACCCCTAGTTCTTGTATTATAGGACTAAGTAATTAACTTTTCCTTATCCACTTTCTCCACATCACTCATAATTTTATATAGCTCTATCATATCCCCCCTTAGTCTCCCCTTTTCCAAGCTGAAAAGTCCTAGCCTCTTTAATCTCTCCTCATATGGGACCTGTTGCAAACACGTAATCATGTTAGTTGCCCTTTTCTGAACCTTTTCTAGTGCCAGTATATCTTTTTTGAGATGAGGAGACCACATCTGTACGCAGTATTCAAGATGGGGGAGTACCATCGATTTATATAAGGGCAATAATATATTCTCAGTCTTATTCTCTATCCCCTTTTTAATGATCCCTAACATCTTGTTTGCTTTTCTGACGGCCTCTGCACACTCCATGGACATCTTCAGAGAACAATCCATGATGATTCCAAAATCTTTTTCCTGACTTGTTGTAGCTAAATTAGGCCCCATCATATTGTATGTATAGTTGGGGTTATTTTTTCCAATGATTCATTACTTTACATTTATCCACATTAAATTTATTTTGCCATTTTGTTGCCCAATCACTTAGTTTTGTGAGATCTTTTTGAAGTTCGTCACAGTCTGCTTTGGTCTTAACTATCTTGAGCAGTTGAGTATCATCTGCAAACTTTGACACCTCATTGTTTACCCCTTTCTCCAGATCATTTATGAATAAGTTGAATATGATTGGTTCGAGGACTGACCCTTGGGGAACACCACTAGTTACCCCTCTCCATTCTGTTACCATTAATTCCTACCCTTTGTTCCCTGTCTTTTAACCAGTTCTCAATCCATGAAATGACCTTCCCTTTTACCCCATGACAGCTTAATTTACGTAATAGCCTTTGGTGAAGGACCTTGTCAAAGGCTTTCTGGAAATCTAAATACACTATGCCCACTGGATCCCCCTTGTCCACATGTTTGTTGACCCCTTCAAAGAACTCTAATAGATAGTAAGAAACGATTTCTCTTTACAGAAACCATGTTGACTATTGCTCATCAGTTTGTGTTTTTCTATGTTGCGGACAATTTTATTTATTGTTTCGACTAATTTGCCCGGTACTGCCCTTAGATTAATGGTCTGTAATTGCGGGGATCACCTCTAAAGCCCTTTTTAAATATTGGTGTTATATTAGCTAACTTCCAGTCATTGGGTAAAGAAGCCGATTTAAAGGACAGGTTACAAACCTTATTTAATAGTTCCACAACTTCACATTTGAGTTCTTTCAGAACTCTTGGGTGAATGCCATCTGGTCCCGGTGACTTGTTAATGTTAACTTTATCAATTAATTCCAAAACCTCCCCTCGTGACACTTCAATCTGTGACAGTTCCTCAGATTTGTCACCTACAAAAGCCAGCTCAGGTTTGGGAATCTCCCTAACATCCTCAGCCGTGAAGACTGAAGCAAAGAATCCATTTAGTTTCTCCGCAATTACTTTAGCGTCTTTAAGTGCTCCTTTTGTATCTCGATCATCAAGGGGTCCCACTGGTTGTTTAACAGGCTTCCTGCTTCTGATGTACTTAAAAAACATGTTGTTATTACTTTTGGAGTTTTTGGCTAGCCATTCTTCAAACTCCTCTTTGGCTTTTCTTATTACATTCTTGCACTTAATTTGGCAGTGTTTCTATTTGCCTCACTAGGATTTGACGTCCACTTTTTAAAGGAAGTATTTTTATCTCTCACTGCTTCTTTTACATGGTTATTAAGCCACAGTGGCTCTTTTTTAGTTCTTTTACTGTGTTTCTTAATTTGGGGTATACATTGAAGTTGGGCCTCTATTCTGGTGTCTTTAAAAAGTGCCCAGGCAGCTTGCATGGATTTCACTTTAGTCACTGTACTTTTTAACTTCTGTTTAACTAACCCCCCCATTTTTGCATAGTTCCCCCTTTTGAAATGAAATGCCACAGTGTTGGGCTATTGAGATGTTCTTCCCACCACAGGGATGTTGAATGCTATTGTATTATGGTCACTATTTCCAAGCGGTCCTGTTATAGTTACCTCTTGGACCAGCCCCTGCGCTCCACTCAGGACTAAATCTAGAGTTGCCTCTCCCCTTGTGGGTTCCCGTACCAGCTGCTCCATGAAGCAGTCATATCAAGTGTTGAGAAATTTTATCTCTGCATTTCGTCCTGAAGTGAAATGTTCCCAGTCAATATGGGGATAATTGAATTCCCCCACTATTATGGAGTTCTTAATTTTGATAGCCTCTCTAATTTCCCTTAGCATTTCATCATCACTATCACCGTCCTGGTCAGGTGGTCGATAATAGATCCCTAATGTTATATTCTTATTAGAGCATGACATTTCTATCCATAGAGATTCTATGGAACATGCAGATTTGCTTAAGATTTTTACTTCATTTGATTGTACATTTTCTTTCACATATAGTGCCACTCCCCCCCCCGCACGACCTGTTCTGTCCTTCCGATATATTTTGTACCCCAGAATGATTGTGTCCCATTGATTGTCCTCAGTCCACCAGATTTCTGTGATGCCTATTATATCAATATCCTCCTTTATCACGTGGCACTCTAGTTCACCCATCTGATTATTTAGACTTCTAGCATTTGTGTACAAACACTTTAAAAACTTGTCACTGTTTATTTGTCTGCCCTTTTCTGATGTATCAGGTTCTTTTTTATGTGAATGTTTCTCATCTGATCTGGCCCTTACATTATCCCCTTCCATGCTCAGGCCCACTGAAGCACTATGGCGGCCCCGCTGTCGTGTTTTAAGTGTAGACAAGCCCTCAAGCAGATCATCCAGAAAAACATCCAGTCTGGAGTAAGAACTGAGTAAAACCTCAGGAGCCAGCTGTGTGTTAATGCACAGACACTGTCACCTCCGCCTCTTGCAATTTAAAGCTTTGGCTGTTAGCAGGGCAGGGTGGGGCGTGGGTGTTACCAGACTTTATCTGCTGAAAAGCATGGAGGTGCTAGGGCTCCTCACTAGCAGAAATATGAACATTTTTCAACATGGCCAAGACATCTTCTCCCCTAGCTTCATGCTAGAAGTCGGCTGAACTGTTATGCCTCAAATTTTCAAAATTTAATTCCAGCGGAAGTAGACACCCAGCGTGGGAAATTTCAGGTTCATGTCTGGCAAACTTATACGCAACTGAAAATGAAGTGTTGTAATTGAAGATGACAGACAGACTTAACTATGCCATTAAAAATATGGAGGAACATTGCCACATAGATCAGGAGGCAATGCGTTCAAACTACAGCATAGCAAATTTAGATTTAGATTTAGATTTAATCTCAGATAAACTGCTCAAATGTAAGAAGAGGAGGACAATGTAACAGACGTCCAGGGGGTTAGAGTAGCTGATCCTTGCAGCCCCCTTCTAACCCTGTCACTCTTTGATACCATGATATAAAATCCTAGTGTAGACCATTACTGAAACACAAGTTATGGAGCTCAATACTGGAGTAACTGGGTGAAATTTCATGGCTTGTGTAATACAGAAGGCCAATCCATTTGTGAATCCCATTCAGCTAAGCTCTTTGCTCCAATAATGTTTGTGGCAAGGAGTGGCATATCCACAGGCCAAATATGGACTATGTAAACAGTTTTCTTTTATCAATTTTATATCTTCAGAATTTCAATGTAATTGAACATTCTCCTGTTCGTGTGTTATGAGGCAGAATAAATATTCTGACGGGTTGATCACAGAAACCCCCTTGGGAACTGCCAACTGATGTGCAATATTCATAACTTCGATTACAAAAATGATACATGCATACAAATAGGATTAATAGATTCAGTAGATCATAACCTCTACAGACATATGTTACATGGCATGTGTAGCATAAAACATAACCCAGTTATGTCACATATATACACATTCATAAGCATATTTCCATAAAATCTTTCTATAGCAATAGATTCATAGGGTTCAAAATCAGAAGGAACCATCAGATCATCCAGTCTGTATTACACAAGCCATTAAATTTCACCCAGTTACCCCACTATTGAGCTCCATAACTTGTATTTGGGTAAGACCTGGCCTACATTAGTATTTTATATCATGGAATCAAAGAGTGACAGGGTTAGAAAGGGTCTGCAAGGATCAGCTAGTCTAACCCCCTGCCACGATGCAGGATTTTTGTGTCTAAACCATCAAAGACAGATGACTATCCAGCCTCCTGTTGAAAAAGTCAAGTGAAGGACTTTCCACAACCTGCCTGGGCCTCTGTTCCATCGTCCTCCTGTTTGTACAGTTGGGAAGTTTATCAGACATTAAATCTAAATCTGCTGTGCTGTAGTTTGAACCTCTTACCTCTTGATCTATGTGGCAATGTTCCTGCATATGTTTAATGGCAGACTTTCAAGTATCTCAAGACTGCTGTCATGTCCCCCCTTAATCCTCCCTTTTCCAAACTAAACATACTCTTTTCCTTCAGCCTTTGCTCGTGTGGCTTGCATTCCATCCTGTGGATCGTCTTTGTCACTCTCATCTGGATCCTTTTCAGTTTCTCCACATCCTTCCTTTATATTGGAGACCCAAACTGGACAAAATACTCCAGATGAGGTCTAACCAGAGCCAAGAAAAGTGCTGCTATCTTCTCCCGTGACTTGCAAGCTATGCCTCTGTTAATGCAAATGAAAATTGTATTTGCTCTTTTTTCCTATAGCAAAAAAAAAAATCACACTCCTGAGAGATATAGCAGGATGTCTACCAAAGAATTCTTCATCGACCTAGGTACCACCTCTCAGAGGTAGATTACGTACGCTGACAGGAGTACCCCCACCGAAGTACCCATGGTGCTGTTGGCGGTGGAAATGGGGTCACTGTTGAGGATAGCATCCAACTCCTTATAAAAACGGCAGGTCTGTGGCACAGCACCGGAGATACTGTTTGCCTCCCTGGCCTTCTGGTACATGTGCCACAGCTCCTTCACCTTTGCTGTGCACTGCAGTGTGTCCTGATCACAGCTCTTTTCCCACACACTGCACAAAATCTGCCCTTTGCTATTGACATTCCTATGGCTGGAGCGCAGCTGGGACTGCACGGCCCCCTCTCCCCAAATACTGAGCGGATCCAGCAGCTCCGCAGTGTCCCAAGCGTGGAGCTGCCATGGCCACCTGGGAAGGTGTGATGTGAGCACTCCACACCGAGCAAACAGGAAGAGGAATTTCAAAATCCCAGAGCCCTTAAAGGGGGAGGGGCAGAAAGTGTTTGCCTTGATGCAGGGGAGAGGAGTTGAAACTGGTCACCAGAGCACTCAGGATGGGCAACAGAGGGTCCTGTGACACCTTTAAGACTAACAGAAGTATCGGGAGCATAAGCTTTCGTGGGTAAGAACCTCACTTCTTCAGATGCAAGTAGTGCATGTGAAGAATCTTGCATCTGAAGAAGTGAGGTTCTTTCCCACGAAAGCTTATGCTCCCAATACTTCTGTTAGTCTTAAAGGTGCCACAGGACCCTCTGTTGCTTTTTACAGATTCAGACTAACACGGTTACCCCTCTGATACAGGATGGGCAATGTATGCTCCCAATACTTCTCTTAGAGCGACCAATCTGTTCCCCCCCTGAGAACAGCCTCCAGTAGTGCATGTAGTTTTTATATTCACAATGTCTCTCCATCCAGGTATTTGTACTGCGACCATCACCCTAGACCCTGGGCACATAGAGGAAGTCAGGGGAACATACGGTGCCTGCAAGAGACACCATTCTGCCTCAAAGTTGGACACCTTCTCCCCTATTCCATGTCAGAGTCCAACACAACCGAGTTCACCAACCCCTCCACCTTCATCCTGCAGGGCATTCCTGGCCTGGAGGTGGCCCATGTCTGGATCTCCATCCCCTTCTGCACCATGTACATCATAGCCATCTTGGGGAACTTTTCTATCCTGTTCACTGTGAAGATGGAGCTGAGCCTCCATGAGCCCATGTACTATTTCCTCTGCATGCTGGCTGTCAATGACTTGGTTGTGTATACATCCACCCTGCCCAAAATGCTGGCAATTTTCTGGTTCCATTCCAGGGAGATCAATTTCAGTGCCTGCCTCACCCAGATGTTCTTCATTCACTGCAACTTAGTGATGGAGTCTGGGATCCTCGTAGCCATGGCTTTGGATCGCTACGTGGCCATCTGCCATCCCCTGAGACATTCCACCATCCTGACAAACCCCCTGGTGGCCAAGATTGTTCTGGCTGTGGTGCTGCGTGGTTGCATAGTTGTATTGCCCATTCCCTTCCTGGCAAGGCAGTGGCCTTATTGCAGAACCAACATCATCCCCCAGCCGTACTGCGCACACATAGCTGTGGTGAACCTGGCCTGTTCCGACACCCGTGTTAGCAGTTACTACGGCCTCTTTGTGCAATTCTGTGTGATGGGTCTGGATGGGATTTGTATCGGGGTGTCCTACACCCAGATCCTCAGGGCCATCTTCATCCTTCCCACAAAAGACGCGCGGCTCAAGACTTTGGGGACCTGTGGCTCCCACCTTTTTCTCATTTCAGCCTTTTACATGCCAAGTGTCATCATCTCCCTCATGAACAGATTTGCCCAAAATGTGCCCCTGAATTTCCATGTTCTCATTGCCACGGTGTCTGTCTTGATGCCCCCCATGCTAAACCCCATCATCTATGGTGTGAGGACCAAACAGATCCGGGACAGGCTGCTCCGCCTCTTTACTCATAAAGAGACCTAAAGTTTTCTCCTGGTGCTCTGGCTCTCAGACCGATGTCCGTGCAGAGCTGCCTGGTGATGTGGTGCTGGACCCCCTTCCGTGAATCACTGACTGGCCAGTCAAAGTGACAATAAACCCTTTCCTGGCCTTGCTGTGCGGTGTCAGCGTGACAAACTGAGGAATCTTTTTGTGTACAACTCAATGTCTCATAGGATTGCCACCTTTCTAAACACTGTAAACTGGACCTCTGAGGCCCCACACCCTGCCCTGCCTATTCCACAAGGCCCTGACCCCTGACCCACCTCTTTCCACAAGGCCGCTTCCGCTGTCCCATTTCTTCCCCAGGCCCCACTCCCTTCTCCACCTCTTACCCCAAAGCCCAACCCCTGTTACTCGCTCCCCTGCTTTCCAACCCCATCCACTTGCTGGATCATCTCCACCTTCCTCTCCCCTCCAGCCTTGGCTCCCTCTGCTCCGGGGCTGGGACGGGATCTGCTGCAGCCTGGCAAGTAACTGGCAGTGAGGACGCAGTGCTGGGTCCAACTGGCCATGCTGTAGCAGAGTGGGAAGCCAGGAAACTGTATAAAAACAGCTGAGGGTTGGGAGCAGCGCTGTGATGCAGTAACAGCTTGTGGGCCCTAAAGTTCAGCTGTAAAGTCCTGAGGGCAGACACCTTTGTGATGCTTATTTCCTTAGCTTTCAGCGATTGTCTCAATTTGCAGTGGGGGAGGTCTAGGTTGGATATTAGGAAACACTATTTCACTAGGAGGGTGGTGAAGCACTGGAATGGGTTACCTGGGGAGCTGGTGGAATCTCCACCCTTAGAAGTATTTAAGTACCAGCTTGACAAAACCATGGGTGGGATGATTTAGCTGGGGTTGGTCCTGATTTGAGCAGGGGGTTGGACTAGATACCTCCTGAGGTCCCTTCCAATCCTGATCTTCTATGATTTGTTCCTCCTTTCTGGGGACCTGTAGCTGGCAGGGTTCCAGCAATAGGGATTGGCTGGGGGTCCTTTGCCCTGAGCCAGGCCTCGTGAGCAGGGCAAGGGATCAGCTTTGAAGCTAGGAGGACAGCAGGTGAGAGAGGCGGAAGGGTCAGCCCCTGTGTAAGCTGGGAAGGCGGGATGCTGGGCAGATGCCGGGATGGCTGTGATAGCTCACACAGAGGGAAATAAACAGCACATTTACCATTAGCCAGCAAATTAAACGGCACCCTATCTGGAATGACAGGACACCCACTGCCCAGGGGCTGAGCTGAACGGTGAAGCTGAGTGTAACGTATGCTCTGCATGACACTTTGGATCACTACATCTGGAAGTTCTTTAGCTAGGCTGCCAGGCAGCGTTCTCCCCATGTCTTGGATTCACTGAGCCCCACAGAGGTAAAGTGATTTACTCAAGGCCACACAATGAGTCGGTGGCAGAGCTGAGAATAGAAACCCAGAGTCCTGACCCCATACCCTCAGCACCACTGCTCTGGCCATGAACTGGCATTGCTCCTATGCGTTGTGTTAGCTAGAGTGAGGCTATTTGTGTGTCATGATCAGTGGAGTTTCCGTCTTTCTTAAGCAGGCAGAATTTATTAAAGAAACAGCTAAAAACTACAGACACAAAAACCGGTTTCCACACAGTTCAGTGTTCAACTTTGTCTTGCTTGTTTACCAGGGACCACACACTTCCTGGAACTCTATAGCGAGCATAAAGGCCAACAATGTGCTGTAAGGAACCACATCAGTGCAGGGTGTGACTCTGCAGCACAGATTAGGGCCTTTGGGTAGCAACACACTAGAAATAATAACTAATCATTTCCATTTAGTGCAGGGAGAAGATGTGCCCAAGGTCACCCAGTGAATGTGGGGAAGATCTGGGACTCTTCACTCCCAGCTCACTGGTCTCTTCTGACACGTTATCTCTAGTTAAAATGTCTTGGGCCAAATCCTCAGCTGGTGTAAGTGGTTGCAGCCTCACTGAAATCAGGGGAGATCCCCAGCACTAAAGAACCAATGGAGAGAGAGCACCATGAATCTGTGCTGTTGCATGGACCATACAAGCCACGTCTGAGACACTAAACCAGGGATTGGAAGTGAGGGACTCTGGGCTATTTTCCTGGCTCAAGACATTTTCATTCCTGCTGCCTCAGTTTCCTCATCTGTAAAAGGGGGATACCTCCTGGGAGGAGTGAGCAATACTGTGTGTAGAACCTATCAACAGTCAGTTCTGTCCATGTGTGACCGTGGTTCAGTGGGACATGGCTGAGGGTGCCAAACTCAGGACAAACTGCTGACATAGAAGGCAGACTCACCCCAGGCTGGTGGTTATTCTATGATTACATTATACGAAGCCAGTAACAAACATAAACGTCTGTCTCACCGCACTGGTTAACTAGACACATCCCAGCCCTCGGCTCCCCACCCGGACACCAGACTCCATGGTGAGCAGTCAGTGAAAACCAATTTCCACCACACATAGGGTCCTTCTAATCTGAAGAGACCAGCCACTTATCCAGGTCAATATGTAAAAAGCAACAGAGGGTCCTGTGGCACCTTTGAGACTAACAGAAGTACTGGGAGCATAAGCTTTCGTGGGTAAGAACCTCACTTCTTCAGATGCAAGGAGTGAGGTTCTTGCATCTGAAGAAGTGAGGTTCTTACCCACGAAAGCTTATGCTCCCAGTACTTCTGTTAGTCTCAAAGGTGCCACAGGACCCTCTGTTGCTTTTTACAGATTCAGACTAACACGGCTACCCCTCTGATACAGGTCAATATATAACTCAGATCCCAATAATCCCACTTCTAGTATCCCTTTGCATATTTAAAACTAAAGGTTTAATAATAAAAGAAAACAGGAAGAGTTATAAATCAGATACATCCAAGTGGTTTTTCAGTGTTCAGAGATCAGCATCACAGAAGTGATGGAATAAACTGCTAGCTTGCAAAAGTCTCTCTTGAAATAACCAAAGCAGGTTGGGGGTCATTAATCCTTGTTCAGAGCTTCCTTGTTAGAAACCCAGTGCAGCGAAGTGAAGACAATACAGAGATGTCTCGGAGGACCTTTTATAGCCTCTGCCCTGTGCTTGGAATTTTACTGTCCCAAACAAAGCCCATACCAGTACATCACCAATATCAATAACATCGGACACAAAGATGATATATGTATATACACAGGATAATCATACTTAGGAAATCAGAACTTTCCCTTTGAAACCTGACAGGACATACTTTGTACAACATTTGTTGCAATTATACAACCGTGGTAGCAAGACTGATAAAAATGGTCATACAGTATCATATGGGTGAACTAGAGTGCCTTGTTTTAAATGAGGATATTGATGTAAGAGGCATCCCAGAAACTTGGTGGAATGAGGATAATCAATGGGAAACAGTAATACCAGGGTACAAAATATATCGGAAGGACAGAACAGGTCGTGCTGGTGGGGGGGTGGCACTATATGCGAAAGAAAGAGCAGAATCAAAAGAAGTAAAAATCTGAAATGAACCAAACTGCACCATAGAATCTGTATGGATAGTAATTCTGTGACAAAGTCACAGGTCCGATGCTCTGGAACTGCTCTGAATGAAGCCAGCCAGGACCCCGGTGTAGCGTGTCTCCTCTCAGGGCAGGCTATCCAGGGCAAAACCTTTCTCGGCTATGGCATTCCTGGTCTGACATCAGAGCATTCAGGATGCCTGTTCACACGGTACATTTCCCCTTGGCGGGACCACCTGGATGGGACCTCTGGGGAAGACAGAGGTCCCTGCACCCCAACTTCCCAGTCAGCTGTGACTCTCAGCCAGCGCTGTACAACGGAAGGGTTTATTAATTGACAGTAACACAGCATATAACAGAGCTCATCACTTACGTGCAGGGAGCTGGAGCCTCCTCACCTGACCTTGAGGGTCACAGCAAAAGTCACACACCCTTATTCCCACCACCTAGGTATTGGTGCAATACACGGGATTCACAGAAAACAGTAAGACTCACATAGGTTCACGTAGAAGGTAATGAGGGAAAATTCCACTTTGGCAAGGGTGTGTTGAACCAATTGGAGTGTCTGGGGGAGCTGAACCACATCAGGGTGAAGAGAACAGCTTGTGGGCCTCTTCACACAGGTTAGGGATCACCCAGCCCCACTCCCTCTCCATTCACAGTACACTAGGGTCCATGGAGCAGCTCCAGGTTTGCTGTCACAGCCCTGCTCAAGCTCCCGTGGCTCGACGCCCGCCAGAAGTGCACGTTTGGCTCCCACACACGGGGCCCATGTGTTGTTGAGTCAGAGCAGCGTTCAGGCCCTGGGTTTCTAGGCCCAGACTCAGGATGCGGCTTCCAGTCTAGCACCTCCCTCTGGGAGTGGGGAGCTGCACACCAGGGGCCAAGGCCCTGAGGCGAGTTTCCTTTGCTCTGCACCTCGGCATTCTTTTCTCCTAGGGTAGAGAGCAGACTGCAGTCTTTTTCAGGACACGGAAGTATGTTTCTATAAACATACAAATTAGATTTCAGAGAACTCTAGTTCTATAGCTCTATTGCTGTGACACTCTGTACCCCCAAAGCAAAACCCTGCTCCCCACATTTACCACTGTTATACAGTTGCAACAAATCTTGTACAAAATATGTCATATGAGGTATCTATGGAAAGCTGTGGTTTGCTGAATGTCATTATCCTATGTGTGTGACTGTATCATTTTTGCCTCTGAAGTAACAAATATTGACAATCTACCTGTATTTCAAACGTGTTTCCTCCTGTGGTGACTCCCACAAAGTAGTTTACATCCAGCCTAGCCAGCACATTGGGAATGGATATTCAACTTGATGGCTCATCAATGAACACAATGGGCCATGGAAGAAGTTTGGCCCCATCTATAGCTGAAATCCATGAAAGGCAGGTGACCAGCTTATGTGACACTGGACTCGATCTTGTGCCTGTACTTTTCCAGTAACTGTGCTGGTGTCTCTGTTTGGGACAATGAAGTTCCCGCCACATGGCAGAAGCTATAAAAGGGGAACTGATATTACCACTTGGTCTCACTCCCACCACAACTCAACACTTTGAAACACAGTTAGAAGAAAAAGACTTTGACTGGAGAGGTGATCAAAGGAGAAATGCAGGAAAATCTCCAAAAGTCCATAAATGGGAACAGTTGTGTCCTGCATACAACGAGGCAGGTGATATTACTGAATACTTCACTATCTTTGAGATACTGTGTGTGATTCGTAAGATTCCTGATAAACAGAAGATGAGCACTTTAGTTGCAAAGTTAATTGGTAAAAACTGGATATACTCAATAAAATGCCAATTGGGAATCTGTTAGATTATTCTAAATTCAAATAAATGGTTTTGAAACAATGTCACATTACCCCTGAAACATATCGAGTTAAATTTACAAATCCTAAGAGGGGCGCTGATACGAGTCAGTGGAATATGTAAATAAAATGAAAGATTTGATGGGAAAGTGGACAAGGGGCAAAGGTATTATAAGCTTTGAAGGAATGTTTGATGTTGTTGCTCAGGAACATTTCTTACACATATGTAAAGATGATGTAAAACAGAGTCTGTGGGACAAAAGGGTGAACACTGTGGATGAGATGACTTCTCTAGCTGATGATTTTGAGCAGACACAAGCATCTATTTTGAATAAACCACAGACAGAGTGTTTTACACTTGGTGGGAAGATTGTTCTGTTTTACCCCCTTCTTCCACAGAGGGCTAGTGACCATACAAAGTCCTCTTACATCTTTACATCACCAGACCCTGGCATACCAAGACACCAAAGATAACCTTAGAGTAAGATCCCTACTGAAGGGGACACCGAGGGGAAAGGAAAAACAGTAACTAAATACATGCCAAGGTTATTGGAGGAATTGAATGACCCAATGGATGGTGAACAAACCAAATTGTTCAAGCAAGACGCATGGTATAATAAAAATACATGGAGACATCTACTTGTGATAAAAGATTTGGTGATGGTGTTAAATCAGATGATGTAAAGTTTGTTGCTATTGGTAAATCTTATAACAAAGTATTTGGTAATGATGGTAAATCCTATTAAAAGGTGGAATATGCATGATTTTGGGGGAAAACTCTTAGCCATGCTACCAGTAGTAAACAAGAAGCCCTATGGGGATAGTGCTTCTCAGCTAACATCTGCAAAGAGGTTCAAAGCTTCTCTCAGCAGGGAAACCATAATAAACCTGGTCTGCTGTGTGAAAGGGGAAACTGAGTCACACAACCTCATGGCATTGATGAATATCTGTGTTGAGATATCACCAGTTGGAAAAGCACAATGGTAAACAATGCTGCACAGACATTAATAGTGTTTTTCTCAGGACCCAGAGGAGGCACACTTGCTGACATTTTAGAGCACTAGACTGATTTACAAAGTGTTGAAAGGTACACAGAACTTTGCAAGAACACCTGTGGGTAACACCACAATGTTTGCAACACTTGGGAGTTGTGTGGTCAAAACCTAATTAAGGCCTTGGGCACACTGCCTCCAGATTACTAACTCTGCTGCAGTAAACTAATGGGGGAGGTCTGACATTCTGCACCCAAAACAACACCCTCACCTACCCATATTTACCATGGTGATGTGATTAGGATGTGTTTTATATAAAGTTTGTCATGTAATGTACCAATGGAAAAGTTATGATTTGCTGAATATGATTATCCTAGTTGTATGCATGTTTCATTTTTGTACCTAAAGTTATGAATATTGACTATGTATCAGTATTTCAAATGTGATTGCTCTTCGGTAACAGGAGGATCTAGCCAGCATAATGTGAATGAACCATTCAAGGTAATGGTGCATTAAGAAACACAATAGGCGTTAGATGAAGATTATCCCCACCTGATGGAATTTCCTGTGATGTTCTAGCCAGAATATGGATAATGGCCCCTGCTATGAATTATCAAAGCAGCAAGGGCATGTGACCAGCTCATATGACACTGGACTCCATATTGTGCCTGAACTTTTCCATTAACTGTGCTGGAGGCTTTTGCTTGGAAAAATGAAGTTCCCTCCACATGGCAGAAGCTGTAATAGGGGAAAGCGACATCGTCACTTGGTTTCACTCCCCAACAACTCAACCCCTGGAACTACCTTAGGAACAAGGACTGAACTGGGGCTGTGGTCCCAGGCTGAAGGGATGTCTAGCCTGTGTATGGAAGATTGGTGGATAGTTTGTACCATTAGAGTGAGACGCTCCTTCATTCAAATCCTGTCTAGCGTATAGAACTTACACTATGATTTTATTTATTTCTTAAGTAACCAGCTTTGATCTGTCTCTATAACTTATAATGACTTAAAATCCATCTTTCTGTACTTAGTACATCTGCTTTCTATTTATTTACCTAAAACCGTGTGTTCTTTGAAGTATAAAGGGAAATCTGATTAGGAAAGGGGGCTGGTGCATTGTCCTCTCCACATTGAGGGAAGGGGCAGGGCGATATACATACACTGGTCAGTCTTCTGTCAAGGGCAAGACAGTACAGCTCTGGGGTCCTAGGCTGGAGAGCTGGGGGAATTGGCTGGAGCCTCTCTATTGTTGGTTCATGAGTGGCTCGTGAAAGCTTCCATGTAACTGCAGCTGGGTGTGTCCCTGTCTGTGTGTGGCTGTGGAAGTGCAAGACCTGGAGGGACTTGCAGCTTTTCCCAGCCTCAGAGTGTGACAGAGGCCCAGATTGTTATGTGAGAAGGCTCACGGGAACCCCTGTTTCAGGTTGCACCCTGCAGAAGCCCATCATGCCCACCCAATGAACAGGCCCTATGACAGTATGAATCCATTTCCTGCTTACCATGTGCTCAGTTACTAATGGAGAGACCGTTGTTATGGCAATGAAGTCAAGACTGCTGGGGTCTGTCTGTCATTCTCTGTGTGACTTTGACCAAGTCATGTCACCCTGTACCTCTGTCTTTTGAAGATCCTTCAAGGAAAGCTTCTACATTGTGTGATAATAGCGACTGATGAGAATTAATGATTTCTCATCCCTTAGCGAAAATCCCCAGTGCCAGCAAGAAGTGTCATTGTGACAGGTTGGATCACAGAAACCCCCTGGGAGCAGCCACCTGATGTGCCCAGACTACTTCTGCCCCTGCTTTCCTGCCCTGTCAGCTTAGGACTTCAGTGCCCTGCCTGGTTTGAGCCAGACTCACCAGCCGGCTGCTAGTGTCTGAATCACGTCCCCTGACAGCTGCAGGCTTGTCTGAAAGCAGCTTACAGAAGTGTTCCTGTCTTTAACACTCAGATGACCAACTCCCAATGGGGTCTAAACCCAAATAAATCCATTTTACTCATAAATTGTTCTGCCTCTATAACAGTGATAGAGAGATATGCACAGTTGTTTGCTCCCCCAGGTATTAATACATACTCTGAGTTAATTAATAAGTAAAAAGTGATTTTATTAAATACAGAAAGTAGGATTTAAGTGGTTCCAAGTAGTAACAGACAGAACAAAGTAAGTCACCAAGCAAAATAAAATAAAACACGCAAATCTATGTCTTATCAAACCAAATACAGATAATCTCACCATTAGAGATGCTTCAGTAAGTTTTTTTCTCAGACTGGACACCTTCCAGGCCTGGGCACAATTCTTTCACCTGGTACAGCTCTTGTTCCAGTTCAGGTGGTAGCTAGGGGATTCTTCATGATGCCTCCTCCCCCTTTGTTCTGTTCCACCCCTTTATTTATCTTTTGCATAAGGCGGGAATCCTTTGTCCCTCTCTGGTTCCCACCCCCTCCTTCTCAATGGAAAGACACCAGGTTAAAGATGGATTCCACTTCAGGTGACATGATCACATGTCACTGCAAGAGTTCATTACCCACTTGCCAGGACACACATATACAGGAAAATACCCATCTGCAGTCAATTGTCCTGGTTAATGGGAGTCATCCAGATTCCAAACCACCATTGATGGCCCACACTTTGCATAACTCCAATAGGTCCTCAGAGATATATTTCATATGTCTAGTTTCAGATACAAGAGTGGTACATTTATACAAATAGGATGATCACACTCAGTAGATTATAAGCTTTGTAATGATACCTTACAAGAGACATTTTGCATGAAGCATATTCCAGTTACATTATATTCACACTCATTAGCATATTTTTATAAAATCATATAGACGGCAATGTCACAGTCGTGCCTCCCCGCAGTCATCTTTCTCCAGATCTGTCTGTCAACTATCTATCCATCCATCCTGGGCATTTACACAGCATTAGACCCCATGAGACCTAGGCACTATCCCTAGGTTTCTTAGTAATCAACTATAATTTTTAAATATACACAAATACACAGAGCAGACAATTCCTCTCTGACTCAGCACAGAGCCCAGGAGTTCTCATCTCCCTTTGGGAAGGTCCCTTAATTACTGTTCACTGCTAAAGCTGGATAACAAGCCCAGAAGTTCAGACATGGAAACAGACATGAGCTAGAGTGTGTCTGGTCTCCAGCCTGTCTGCATCCAAATGCCGCTTCTCCCCTAGAAACTGTGCAAACCCCACTGGGATTGCACAGAGCTATATTATAAACAGTGCACATCACTGTGTTCGGTTTCAGTGTGGGATGCTGCTGCAGATATTGGGGTGAGAGAGGGACTCGGCTACCTGAGGAATATTCCCAGTGAAGACGCTTCCGTCTCAGAAATCACAGGTACCCATCTCTTTCTGTTTGACAAACCAAGTACAATCTATGTATGAGATAGAGAATAGGTCTGTTTTCATTTCTGCTCTGCACAGCCATTAAACATCCCAGGGCCGCTGCCACAGGTGCTGAATTTGCTCTAATATCATGGGCCAAAATGTCCCTTTTGCTCTGCCCCTCGGTGATGGGCTCCAGCCCTACAGTGGCTTCATTTCAGTGGCACAGTGGATCCTTCAGGATGAAAGTTGTTAGTAGACATCCAATGCAAGGCCAGATTTAGTATGTTCAGACTTTCAATGTAATTGAATGTATGAGAGGGGTAGCCGTGTTAGTCTGAATCTGTAAAAAGCAACAGAGGGTCCTGTGGCACCTTTAAGAACAACAGAATTATTGGGAGCATAAGCTTTTGTGGGCAAGAACCTGAAGTCAAATCATCTGAAGAAGTGAGGTTCTTACCCACTAAAGCTTATGCTCCCAATACTTCTTTTGGTCTTAAAGGTGCCACAGGACCCTCTAACGTAATTGAATGTTCCCTTGTCCGTGTGTTATAAGATAGAATAAATATAAATGCCTGGACTACTTTCTATATTGTTAGAATCATAGGGTTCAAAGTCAGAAGGGACCATCAGATCATCCAGTCTGACCTCCTGTATAACACAGGCCATTAATTTCACCCACTTACCCCACTATGGAGCTCCATAACTTGTGTTTGAGTAAGACCTGGTCTACGCTAGGATTTTATATCATGGAATCATAGAGCCATAGGGTGAGAAGGTCCTGCGAGGATCAGCTAGTCTAACCCCCTGCCAAGATGCAGGATTTGTTGTGTTTAAACCACCCCAGACAGATGACTATCCAGCCTCCTGTTGAAAACCTCCAATGAAGGACTTTCCACATCCTGCCTGGGTGCCTCTTCCATTGTTCTCCTATTCTTACGGTTGGGAAGTTTATCTGAGATTAAATCTAAATTTGCTGTGCTGTAGTTTGACCTCATTGCTTCTTCTCCTGCTCTATGTGGCATCTTTCCTTCATTTTTACCCTCCCTTTCCAATCTAAACATACCCGTTTCCTTCAGCATTTGCTCCTATGGCTTGCATTCTATCCTGTGGATCGTCTTTGTCACTCACCTCTGGATCCTTTCCAGTTTCTCTACATCCTTCTTATGTAGTGGAGACCCAAACTGGACACAGTACTGCAGCTGAGGCCTAACCAGCACTAAGAAAAATGCTACTATCCCCTCCCGTGACTGGCATGCTATGGCTCTGCTAATGCAAATGAAAATTGCATTTGCATTTTTTTTTGTACAATAGCAAAAAAAAACCAAACAAATCACACCCCTGAGAGATGTAGCTCTATCAATCTAACCATGATATAGACAGCATGAGGTCTACCAAGGAATTCTTCATCGACCTAGCTACTACCTCTTGGGGAGGTGGATTACCTACACTGACAGGAGAACCCCTGCCGTTGGTGTAAGTAATACCTACACCGAAGCTCTATGGCAGCTCTGCTGTACTGTTTTAAGGCCCAGGATTTAATGCTGGTTTGTTTGCTGCTGCCATCTGCTGTCACAACTTGCATGGAAACAAATAAAGAGTGTTTATAATTGAAATAACTTTGCTTTTAAAGCCAAGCCCTCCCCCCCCCTCCACACACACACACCATGGACACAGCACTGGGGGACCCTGGCCTGGGCACCACATCTTCTTCTGCCTCCACCTCTTCCTCGATGCTGACGATACTTTTGTGTAAAACTCTTGTCATAGTGGTGTATTATGTCACTGAAACTGAGGAGTTCCATCACTGAAAGTTGCTTTGCAGTGTATACACCTCCACTGTTTCTATGCCGAAAGCTGCTTCTGTGTGAAAAAACATGGCAGTATAGACAAACCCTAAGGAACAATGATGGATAACCAGTATCCACACCTGTGTTTCCTATTGGTGCCTAGTAAGGTTTCCCAAGCCATGATGTGTAGGAATTATTGAGTCAGGGAGCAGCATAAAATATGGAATTGGCAGTAGTAGGGTCAGTTGTTCATAGTTCATTTCAAGGACAAGGTCATTTTTCAGTGTGTGAAGAGTGAACAATCTGCTTCACCCATAAGAACAGCCCCCAGTATTGCATGTAGTGTCTCATATTTACATTGTCTCTCCATCCAGGTATTTGTACTGCAACCATCACCTTCGGCATATACAGGAAGTCAGGGGAACGTACAGTACATGCAGGAGACACCGTTCTGCCTCAGAGTTGGAAACCTTCTCCCCTACTCCATGTCAGAATCCAACACAACCGACTTCACCAACCCCTCCACCTTCATCCTGCAGGGCATTCCTGGCCTGGAGGCATCCCATGTCTGGATCTCCATCCCCTTCTGCACCATGTACATCATAGCCATCTTGGGGAACTTCACCATCCTGTTCACTGTAAAGATGGAGCGGAGCCTCCATGAGCCCATGTACTATTTCCTCTGCATGCTGGCAGTCACGGACCTGGTCGTGCATACATCCACCCTGCCCAAAATGCTGAGCATCTTCTGGTTCAATTCCAGGGAGATCAATTTCAGTGCCTGCCTCACCCAGATGTACTTCCTTCACTGCTTCTTAGTGATGGAGTCTGGAATCCTTGTGGCCATGGCTTTTGATCGCTATGTGGCCATCTGCCACCCCTTGAGACATTCCGCCATCCTGACAAACCCCGTGGTGGCCAAGATCAGCCTGGCCGTGGTGCTGCGTGGCAGCATAGTCATCCTGCCCTTTCCCTTCCTAGCGAGGCAATGGCCATATTGCAGAACCAACATTATCCCCGAGCCGTACTGCGCGCACATATCCGTGGTGAACCTTGCCTGCACCGACACCCGTGTTAGTAGTTACTACGGCCTCTTTGTGCTAGTATGTGTGATGGATCTGGATGCGATTTTTATTGCTGTGTCCTATACCCAGATCCTCAGGGCCATCTTCAGACTCCCCACAAAGGATGCCCGTCTCAAGACTTTGGGGACTTGCGGCTCCCACCTTTTAGTCATTTTAGCCTTTTACATCCCAGGTTTCTTAGTCTCCCTCATCTACCGATTTGCCCAAAATGTGCCCCTGCATTTGCATGTTCTCATTGCCAACGTTTGTGTCTTGATGCCCGCCATGCTAAACCCCATCATCTATGGAGTGAGGACCAAACAGATCCGGGGAAGGCTTCTCTGGCTCCTTACTCATAAAGGTACTTAAAGTTTTCTCCTGGTGCTCTGGCTCTCAGACCGAGCTCTGTGCAGAGCTGGCTGGTGACATGGTGCTGGGCCCCCTTCCGTGAGTCACTGACTGGACAGTCAAAGAGACATTAAACCCTTTCCTGGCCTTATTGTGCTGTGACAGTGTGACAGACTGAGGAATCATTCTGTGTACAACTCATTCTCTCATAGGATGTCCAGATTTCTAATTGCTGATAACTGGACCTCTGAGGCCTCACGCCCTGCCCTTCCTATTCCCAAAGGCCCTGCCCCCTGCCCTACATCTTTCCACAAGGCTGCTTCCACTGTCCACCTCCCCAAGGCACCACTCCCTTTGTTACCCGGGGTTCTTTCAACCCAAAGCTCTTGGTAACTTTACTCTGTGCGATTGGGGAGACACAGCCGTCCGACCGATAGATGGCTGGCACAAACACGACAACACAAGAGTGCTTTCACTTAAGGCTAAACTTTACTTAGTCTCAAACACTTACACACGTCCGCAATAGGTTAGTAAAACACCCTCAACCCTTTATAATTACCAAAGCTGAGGGTGGTTTTCAAGTGACACAGCGGCAGGCTTCCAGTGGCCAAATCTTCCGTCTGCCGGTGGGGACCGCAAGATGTATCCAGAGGGAGAGTCAAAAAGAGTCCCCAGACGAGTCCAATTATCTCAATCTTTTCCCCTTATATATACACATTAATAATAGAATGACATGTCCCTTAAAGAAACCTTGTTAAGTAAGCAGTTTCAAGCAAGAGGTTCCTTCTGATTATTGATTAACCAGGTGTGAGTTTTCCAGAGTCTGCATCTCTGAGACCCAATAGACATTCCTGCTCTTTTTAAAATGCATGTATCAGCACCTTCAACACAATTCTTATCAGGAAGGACGCAAGGTCAAGCTGCCCTTTCCACGGCACCCAAAACCCCCTTCCCTCCTGCCTTGGTCTAGCCGAGATTGCTGAATGATCAATTTACATTTGACTAGGTTGCTTTTTAACCATAAGCCATAGTGGTTTTAGGCACTTTACTGGTTTGCCAAAGTGTCCCCGTACACCTTCTCCATCTCTTCCTCCGGTGCCCCGCCTCAGCTCTGCTTTTTCCCCCAAAGCCCCACCCTTGTTACTCGCTCCCCTCCTCTCCAACCCCAAGCACTTGCTGGATCATCTCTGTGACGGGTTGGATCACAGAAACCCTCTTGGGAGCTGCCACCAGATGTGCAAAGACTACCCATGCTTCTGCTTTCCCTGCCAGCTCAGGACTCCAGCACCCTGTCTTGCTGAGCCAGACACTCCCGTCTGGCTCCAACACAGATCCAGGGTCTGAATCACTTGTCCCAAAGCTGCAAGTTTACCTGAAAACAGCTCACAGTAGTGTGCTTGTCTTTAGCACTCAGATGCCCAACTCCCAGTGGGGTCTAAACCCAGATAAATCCGTTTTACCCTGCATAAAGCTTATGCATAAATTGTTCATAAATTCATAAACTGTTCGCCCTCTATAACACTGATAGAGATATGCACAGTTGTTTCCTCCCTCAGGTATTAATACATACTCCGAGTAAATTACTAAATAAAAAGTGATTTTATTAAATACAGACAGTAGGATTTAAGTGGTTCAAAGTATTAACAGACAGAACAAAGTAAGTCACCAAGCAAAATAAAATAAAACACGCAAATCTATGTCTAATCAAACTAAATACAGATAATCTCACCCTCAGAGATGTTTCAGTAAGTTTTTCCTCAGACTGGACACCTTCCAGGCCTGGGCACAATTCTTTCCCCTGGTGCAGCTCTTGTTGCAACTCAGGTGATAGCTAGGGGATTCTTCATGATGGCTCCTCCCCCTCTCTGTTCTCTTCCCCCCTTTATATATCTTTTGTATAAGCCGGGAACTCTTTGTCTCTCTGGGTTTCCACCCCCACCTCACTGGAAAAGCACCAGGTTAAAGATGGATTCCAGTTCAGGTGACATGATCACATGTCACTGCAAGACTTCATTACTCACTTGCCAGCACACACATATACAGGAAGACTCACAGGTAAATACAGCCATCTGCAGACAATGGGAGTCATCAAGATTCCAAACCATCATTAATGGTCCACACTTTACACAATTACAATAGGCCCTCAGAGTTACATTTTATATTTCTAGTTTTGGATACAAGAGTGGTACATTTATTCAAATCAGATGATCACACTCAGTAGATTATAAGCTTTGTAATGATACCTTACAAGAGACCTTTCGCATGAAGCATATCCCAGTTACGTTACATTCACTTATTACCGTATTTTCTCTAAAACCATCTCAGTTACATTATATTGACTTATTATCAAGTTTTTATAAAACCATATAGACTGCACAACGTCACAATCTCCTTCCTCCCCGCTCCCAATCTTGGCTCCCTCTGCTCTGGGGTTGGGACTAGATGTGTCGCAGCCTGGCAAGGAACTGGCAGTGAGGACGCAGCACTGGGGCCCACCGGTCAATCCGGAGTGGAGAGGGAATAGGGTGACCAGATGTCCCGATTTTATAGGGACAGTCCCGATTTTGGGGGCTTTTTCTTATATTACCTATTACCCCCAACCCCATCCCAATTTTTCACACTTGCTATCTGGTCATCCTAAGAGGGAAGGCAGAAAACCGTATAAAATCAGCTTAGTGCTGGAAGCAGGGCTGTGAGGAAGTCAGCGGAGATTGTGCATCACACAGCTTGTGGGCCCTAAAGCTCAGATGCAACGTCCTGAGGGAAGACACCTTTGTGTAGCTTATTTCCTTAGCTTTCAGCAATGGTCTCAAGTTGCAGTGGGGGAGGTCTAGGTTGGATATTAGGAAACACAGCAGTGGAATGGGTTACCGAGGGAGGTCATGGAATCTCCATCCTTGTAGGTTTTTTTAAAGCCTTCACAAAGCCCTGGCTGGGATGATTTAGTTTTGATTAGGTCCTGCTTTGAGCAGGGGGTTGGACCAGATACCTCCTGAGGTCCCTTCCAACCCTGAGATTCTATGATTCTATGATTTGTTACTCCCAGCTGGGGGCCTGTAGGAGGCTGGGTCCCAGCAATGGGGATGGACTGGGAGCCCTTTGCCTTGAGCCAGGCCTCGGGGGCAGGGCAAGGGATCATGTGTGAATGTAGGAGGATAACAGCTGAGAGAGGCGGAAGGATCAGCCCCTGTGTTAGCTGGGAAGGCGGGATGCTGGGCAGAGTCCAAGGTGGCTTCAGTAACTCAGAGGTAGGGAGATAAGAGGCACAGCTACCATTAGCTGGGTATTTAAACATGTACACGGCACCTTATCTGGAACTACAGGGCAGCCATTGCCCAGGGGCTGAAGCTGAACAGTGAAGCTCAGTCTAACATACACTTTGCATGACACTTTTGGTCACTACATCTGAAAGAGCTTTAGCTCAGCTGCAAGGCAGCATTATCCCCATGTCATGGAGCCGAGCAGCAGTTCAGTGATTTACCCAAGGCCACACAATGAGTTGGTGGCAGAGCTGAGAATAGAAACTATAAGTCCTGAACCCCAGCACCACTGCTCTAGCCCTGAACTGGCATTGCTCCTCTGGGTTTTATTAAGTATCAGGGGGAGGCAGGCCAGTCCTTGCTTACGGACAACCCCCCAACCTGAAGCAAATACTCACCAGCAACTACACACCACACCACAGAAACACCAACCCAGGAACCTATCCCTGTAGCAAACCTAACCTCGTTGCCTACTCTGTCCCCATATCTACTCTGGCAACAGCATCAGAGGACCCAACCACATCAGCCACACCATCAGGGGCTCATTCACCTGCACATCCTCTAATGTCATATATGCCATCATGTGCCAGCAATGCCCCTCTGCCATGTACATTGGCCAAACGGGACAGTCCCTCCGCAAAAGAATAAATGGACACAAATCGAACATCAGGAATGGTAACATACATAAGCCAGTAAGTGAACACTTCAATCTCCCTGGTCATTCTATTACAGATTTAAAAGTCACTATCATTGAACAAAAAAACTTCAGAAACAGACTTCAAAGAGAAACAGCAGAACTAAAATTCATTTGCAAATTCAACACCATTAATCTGGGCTTGAATAGGGACTGGGAGTGGCTGGCTCACTACAGAAGCAGCTTTTCCTCTCCTGGAATTGACACCTCCTCATCTATTATTGGGAGTGGACTACATCCACCCTGATTGAATTGGCCCTGTCAACACTGGTTCTCTACTTGTGAAGTAACTCCCTGCTCTCCATGTGTCAGTATATAATGCCTGCATCTGTAACTTTCACTCTATGCATCCGAAGCAGTGAGGTTTTTACTCACGAAAGCTTATGCCCAAATAAATCTGTTAGTCTTTAAGGTGCCACCAGACTCCTTGGGTTTTATTAGATACAGTGAGGCTATTTGTGTGTTGTGATCAGTGCAGTTGCCGTCCTTCTTAAACAGGAGGAATTTATTAAAGGAACAGCTAAAAACTACAGACACAAAAAAAGGTTTCTACACATTTCAGTCTTCAGCATTGTCTCGATTGTTTACCAGGGACCACACGCTGCCTGGAATTCTACACAGAGCATAAAGGCCAATGATGTGCTGTAAGGAACCACATCAGTGCAGCCTGTCACTCAACGATCCTGATTAGCAGCACACTAGAAATAATAAATAACAATCTCCATTTAATGCATGAAGAAGCTGTGCCCAAGGTCACGCAGCTAATCCATGGCAGAGCTGGATCTCTTCCCTCCGAGCTCACTGGTCTCCGCTGACGTTTTATCTCTAGTTCAATGTCTTGGGCCAAATCCTCAGCTGGTGTAAGTGGCTGCAGCCCCACTGAAATCAGGGTTGATCACCGGCACTAAAGAAACAAATGGAGCCCCATGCATCTGTTCTGCTGCATGGACCATACAAGCCTGGTCTGAGACTCAAAACAATGGATCGGCAGCTAGGGACTCTGGCCTATGATGGTGTCTCTTAATTAGATATGCAGAAAGAGTTGGCAATGGGGTTTGTTGCAGAGATTGGTACCTGGGTTAGTGTTTTTGTTGTGTGGTGTGTAGTTGCTAGTGAGTTTTTGCTTCTGGTGGGAGGACTGTCTGTAAGCGAGGACTGGCCTGTCTCCCAAGGTCCTTGAGAATAAGGGATCGTCCTGCAGGATAGGTTGTAGATCCTTGATGATGCGCTGGAGAGGTTTTAGTTGGGGGCTGAAGGTGACGGCTAGTTGCGTTCTGTTACTTTCTTTGTTGGGCCTGTTGCCAACTCTGACTTACCGCCCTGGTTAACTAACTAGAAGCCAAAAATTCAATCCCCCGAGGCATCCCAGCCCTTGGCTCGCCACCCAGAAGACGGACGCCACGATGAGCGGTCAGTGAAAACCAATTTCCACCACATATAGAGTTCTAATCTGAAGAGACCAAACATTTATGCATATGAATATATAACTCAGATCTTACCCAATAATCATGCTGCTGCCATCCCTTTAGCATTTAAATACTAAAGGTTTAATAATAAAACAAAGGAAGAAGAGTTATAAATGGTCAATAGATCAGATACATTCAAGAGATTTTTCAGTGTTCGGAGATCAGGATCATAGCAGCGATGGAATAAAGTGCTTGATTGCAAAAGTCTCTCTGGAAATTACCCAAGCAGTTTGGGGGTCATCAGTCCTTGTTCAGAGCTTCCTTGGTGGAAACCCAGTCTAGAGAAACCCAGTCTAGACAAGATGGAGATGTCTCGGGGGTCCTTTTATATCCTCTGCCCTGTGCTTGGAATTTTACTGTCCCAAACAGAGCCCATGCCAGTATATTGCCAATATTAATAACTTCAGACACAAAGATGATACACACATATACACAGGATAATCATACTTAGCCAATAATAACTTTCCCATTGACACTTGGCAGGACATACTGTGTACAATATTTGTTGCAATAGTATAACTGTGGTAGCAACAATGATAAAAATGGTCATATTCAATCATATCACTCCACGTTCTCATCCCATGATGGTGTGATAGCTGCCAGCCACCTAAGCAAGGCCCATTGTCTGGGTTCTAGCAGGTCAAGCAGCTTGGACACCAGAGCCACTGGAGGATGGGACGTACAGATAAAAATCTGTTTTGCCACAGAGAGCCTGGTCCTTGTACAAAGAAAGGAGGAAAGAGTTCTTTCACAGTGAGAGTGGACGTCTGTGAACTTGGCTGTTTCCTCCAAGCATCACCAGCCAGTCCACTTGGCATTGAACAACCTGCCCATACAGGGGTGCTTTTAAGTGTCCCTGCATTTTCTGGGACTAGCCCAAGGACAGAATTCCTGTGATGGGATCCCTGGGGTGCAACCAGGACTGTGGGACAGCTCAGCCCTCTGTCCCACCAACCTGGGGTATCCCTCTCTCACTATGATGCCTTTACAGAATAAAAAGTAAAATTTATTGCACAAAGTGGAAGAGCTCCAGCCAGAGAAACTGAGAGCCCCACCCAGAATATATTGGAATTGGAAAAGGTTCGGAAAAGGGCAACAGTAATGATTAGGGATATGGAGCAGTTTCTGTATGAAGAGAGATTTAAAAGACTGGGACTTTTAAGTTTGGAAAAAAGATGATGAAGGGGAGATATGTTAGAGGTTTATAAATTCATGACCGGTATAGAGAAAGTAAATACGGAAGTGTTATTTACTCCTTCCCATAGCACAAGAACTAGGGGTCACTAAATGAAATTAATAGGCAGCAGTTTAAAACAAACAAAAGGAAGTATCTTTTTCACACAACGCACAGTCAACCTGAGGAACTCCTTGTCAGAGGATGTTGTGAAGGCCAAGAGTATAAGAGGGTTAAAAAAGGAAATAGATAAATTCATGGAGGATAGGTCCATCAATGGCTATTAGCCAGGATGATCAGGGATGGTGTCCCATGCCTCTGTTTGCCAGAAGATGGGAATGAGCGACAGGGGATGGACCACTTGCTGATTATCTGTTCTGTTCCTTCCTTCTGGGTCACCTGGCATTGGCCACTGTCAGAAGACAGGATACTGAGCTAGATGAACCTGTGATCTGACCCAGTATGGCCGTTCTTATGTCTCTCATAAGAAAGCGCTGACCTGTCCTATGCATCTCACGCCAGCAGAGGCTCACAGCTGCCAGTCCCACATGGAAATAGGCACTTCTTGGCTGCCAATGAACCAGCCCCCTAGAGGCATACATCAGTTGCCATTAGGTGCTGAAGGACCTTTGTCAACCACTAGAAAGAACCCCGTTAGATGATGATTCCCCAGGGACATCTCCTTTCTGAGATCTGTCCGTTAGCCAGTTCTCACTCCATTTAATGAGTGCTCTAGTGATATTGTCTAGCACTAGTTAATTAATCTGAGTGTCATGTGGTACTAGGTCAAACTTGTAATGGTCTAAATCTATTACATCTCCCCAGTTCTCTTTATCACTCAAATTTGTTGTCACCTAAAAAAGGCACCCTTTAATTCTTTGTTGACTAAATCCCCCATCAGCTTTTCCATTATTATGCCCAGGACTGATGTAAAATTACCAAGCATTTAATATGCATGTGACAGGGTCAGTAGCTCACCGCTGCGGCGCCTCCTCCTGGTCGTCTCGGGGAATTAGTTTTAGCCAGAAGAGCGTCCTCTTTGGGTGGCGTCCCACCTGTCGTCGCCTTCGTTGGGTGCGCGGGTTTGCGCTGCTCTCCACATACGGCGTCCGCTTCCGGAGCACTGCCCTCCGACAGCGTTCCCTGGTCCATTCACACCCCCTTCCGGGGGGGGGGGGTTAAACAACAGCCCCACACCCTCGAGTCCGATCCTCAGAGTCCAGGACCCGGTGTGGTTCTGACCGGCCGCTCCCTGCGGCCCGTGGCTGTGCGTGGGACAGCACAGCAAACAGAGGGGGAAAAAGGGGGGGGGGACTCAGGCCCGCCCACTACTCTGAGTCCCGGTCCAGAGGCCCTCGGGCGACAGTCTCACTGTCTTCCTTCTCCTTCCTCCTCTGACTATCCCTCTGGACCACTTCCCCAACAGCCCTTCGCTACGCTAGGGCTCCTCCTCCCAGGCCTGCCGCCTAGCAGGCTATGGAGTAGGGCCTTCTCCCACTTTCTCAGGCAGGCCTGCACTGCGCTGTCCGTGGTGCTGGCCTCCCAGCTCTGGAGACAGACCTTCCCCTCTGAAGGCCTGGGAGAGACTGACTGCTCCTGCTCTGGGCAGTCTTTTATATGGCTGAGGCGGGCCCTGATTGGTTGGCCCCAATCTGCCTTCTGATTGGCCCTCTGTAAGCCCTTCCCTGATTGGTTGGGCGGCTGCGCAGGCGCCTAGGCCTGCTGCAGCCCACCCTCTCTGAGTGTGGGGCAATTGCCCCACCACACACCCTCCCACTTAAGAACCTTCCCGGGGGTGGTATTCTAATCGGCCTAATGTTCAGGAGCTCGGAACTTAGCTTTTATCCCACAGTGGCTCGGCTTACCGGCTCAGAGTCCAGAAACTTAGCTCTTGTCACGGGGCCCCATGGCCTACTGGCCCCAAAGTCACGGAAATTAGTCTTTGCTACCAGGCAACCCGGCTTATCCACCGTCTCAGCGGGGGGGTCCCACCGATACACGCTGAGGCTTACCGGGTCCAACGTACCAATCCGTCGATTCCCTGAAACTGCCTCCTATCCGTTCAGCTGCCGGAGTGTCCCACGGGTCCCCTGATTCTCCACGGGTCTCGTGGTCCACCGCCTCTGCTGGTCCCTCCCACAGTGAGGCTCCCTCTCGACCTGGAGAAGTCACAGTCCTTGGCGGTTCCAGGAGTGTGGCTGGTCCTCCACTGGGGCTTCCCGCAAGGGTTCTTCTCCCACGGCCGTCTGCCTAGGTGGGGGTATGCTCCGTCCTCTCGCACTCTCCGTGCATTTGGGACACACCCCGTACGAGCGTGACGGATCCTCTGCCGTCAGGGCTAACTGTCTAGGACCTTGGCAGTTGGATGGGGGCTTGGCTGCCCCCTCGCAGACCACCCCCTGTGCTAAGGACCCCCCTCCTTGATCTGATTCTTCGCCCTCCTCCCCTAGCCTGGAGAAGAAATCGGCATTAGTATCGGCCTTACCTGGTCGGTGGAGCACCTGGAAGTCGTAAGGCTGGAGGGCGAGGTACCACCGCATAATTCTAGCATTCGTGTCTTTCATGCTGTGGATCCATCGCAATGGGGCGTGATCTGTGATTAATTTAAAACTATTCCCTAGCAGGTAGTAACGAAGGGCGTCGATAGCCCACCGTACCGCCAGGGCCTCTTTCTCTATCGTTGAGAAATGTCTTTCCCGGGGGAACAGCTTCCGACTTAAATACAGTACGGGATGTTCCTCCCCGTCTACTTCCTGGGAGAGTACTGCGCCCAGGCTGACTTCCGAAGCGTCTGTTTGGAGTATAAATTCTTTTGCGAAGTCGGGGTGTCGTAGTACTGGTTCTTGAGTGAGCCGTTCCTTGAGTGTGTTAAAGGCTCGCTCGCATTGCGTAGTCCACTGTACCTGTTGAGGTTGGGAGTTCTTCGTTAGGTCTGACAAGGGGACGGCTATAGATGCGAAGTCTGGCACAAAACGACGATAGTACCCAGCTAGTCCTAAAAACTGGCGTACTTGTTTCTTCGTCGTGGGGGTGGGTACATCTCTGAGGGCTTGTACCTTGCTAATCAGGAGTGTTAGTTTCCCCCCTCCTACCGTGTATCCCAGGTAGGTCACTTCTTCTTGGCCTAAGTGACATTTCACCGGGTTAGCTGTCAGGCCGGCCGCTCTGAGGGCTTGTAACACCGCTGCCAGGTGGTGTAAATGGCTCTCCCAGTCGAGGCTGTAAACTACGATATCATCTATGTACGCCGCTGCGTATTGGTCATGGGGTTGGAGGACCTTGTTCATCAGGCGTTGAAACGTGGCTGCGGCTCCGTGTAACCCGAACGGCATGGTTACGAACTGGAAGAGGCCGAAAGGTGTAGGGAAGGCAGTCTTCGCCCGGGAGTTTGGCGTCAGTGGGATCTGCCAATATCCTTTAGTCAAATCTAAGGTTGACAGGTACTTGGCTCCCCCGAGGCGCTCTAACAGTTCATCCACTCTCGGCATCGGATAGGCATCGAAACGAGAGATAGCGTTGACCTTTCTGAAGTCGATGCAAAACCGGGTCGTCTCGTCTGGTTTCGGTACTAAGACGATAGGGCTTCGCCACTCGCTCGTCGATTCCTCTACCACTCCCATCTCCAACATCGTCTCCACCTCCCGCCGGACGGTGTCCCACATTTTCTCGGGTAACGGTCGATGGTTGTCCGTCACCCTCTTCCCGGGGTCTGTGGCAATATGATGACTCATTAGGGTCGTCCGGCCCGGGCGGGCTGATAAAACATCTGAAAACTCCTCCACCATCTGTTGCAGTTGTCCTCTCTGTCTGGGGTCGAGGCCGTAATCGACTGGCCCCACTCGTCGGATCACTTCATAGGGACCCTGCCATTTGGCTAGGAGCTTCGACTCGGCAGAGGGCAGTAAAAGCAGCACTCGGTCGCCTGGGGCAAACTTCCTCCCTCTAGCCCCTCGATTATAGAGGCGCTCCTGGCATGCCTGGGCCCATTCCAGGTTCTCACGGGCGAAGGCCCCTAACGTTCGGAGTCGCTCCCGGAGTTGTAGCACATATTGTGTGGAACCAAGGACCCATGTTTCCTGTGTTTCCCATTCCTCTTTCAGGAGGTCCAGTATTCCTCTGGGCTGCCTGCCATATAGGAGTTCAAAAGGCGAGAACCCTGTCGAGGCCTGTGATACCTCTCTTATTGCAAACAGCAGGGCCGGCAACAAGGTGTCCCAATGCGAGGGGTCCTCCTCCACAAACTTCCGCAACATGGCTTTTAGCATACCATTGAACCGCTCTACCAAGCCATCGGTCTGCGGGTGGTACACCGATGTCCGGAGGGTCCGGATATGGAGGAGGCAACATAGCTCGGCAATTAACTTGGAGGACACATTGGTGCCCTGGTCCGTCAATATTTCCCCGGGTATCCCCACCCGGGCGAAAATCTTTACCAATTCCCCCGCAATGGTCGGTGCCGTCGCTGTCTTTAGGGGAACGGCTTCGGGATAGCGTGTTGCGTAGTCCACGACTACTAATATAAAGCGGTTCCCTGTCTTACTTCACTCAAGGGGGCCGACGAGGTCCATCCCGATCCGTTCAAAGGGTACCCCCACGACTGGCATGGGTACCAGGGGTGCAGGAGCTACCCCTTTCGGTCCGGCTCGCTGGCATTCTGGGCACGAGGTGCAAAAGTCTGCCACTTCCCGGTGGATGCCTGGCCAGAAAAACCGGCGGGCCACCCTCTGTAGGGTCTTCTCACGTCCCAGGTGTCCGGCCCAAGGGTTTGCGTGGGCTAAGTGGAGGAGGCCGGCTCGCAGTCTCCGGGGGACTAACAGCTGGCGGAACGTCTCTCGGGTCTGGGGTTCCTGCGCTATTCGGTATAGGCGGTCCTGCCATACCTCAAAGTGGGGGCCCTGCGGAGTCCGTAGCGCCCCGTCCTCCTCAATAGCGGGGTTGGTGGCTTGTTCCCAGGCTCGGCTTAGGGTTGGGTCTTCCCGTTGCTCCCGTAAGAAGTCCCCGTCGCGCTCTAACTCCACCCGGGCGCCCTCCACCGAACAGGGTCTGTCTCTCGTATGAGGGTCTGACTACACCCCGAATCTACAAGGGCGTTGGTGGGGTTCCCTTCAACCTGGACCGGGACTATCAATTTTCTTACCCCTTTCTTCCGTGCCCGTTGTCCGGCCATCCAGGCCTGCCCGTAGCTGCAGTCCATAAAAGGGCGATCTCGCCAGAAATGTCCCTCTTGACCGCAGCCCCAGCACCTCTCTCGGGTTTCGGCCGGGCTTGGGCCTCCTCTGGGGGGGCCTGTTCGCTCCAGGGGCTGTTGCTCCCTCCGAGTCGCCATCGGCAATAACTTGGGTCGGGGTTCAGGGTTGGGAGGTCTCGGGTGCCGATGGCTGTTGCCTGCCAGTGGTCCAGAGGCTCCCGCCCCACGAGGGTTCCCCTTCTCTGCGCCGCCCTTGCGACCAAGGCTCTCGGCTGCTCGGGGTGGTGCCTCCGCCCCCTCGGCCGATAAGTAGTCCTCCATTAAGGCCACTCCTGTGGAGAGGGTGGCCGGTCGATGCCGTCGCACCCAGACCCTCCCACCCGGGGGTAGGATCTGAGTGAACTGCTCTAAGGCTACCAGCTCCGCCACCTGGGGTCCCGTCAGGACCTCTGGGTCCAACCATCTCCAGCAGTGGTCCCGGATGCGTTGGGCCACGGCGCGGGGTCGGGCCCCCGGAGGATATTGTTCCTTACGGAGACATTTTCGGTAGGTCTCTGGGCTAATGCCGGTGTGGTCTAGGATGGCCGCCTTCACTCGGGTGTACTCGAGCGCTTCCCGGGGGTCGAGGCTCCGATATGCAGCCTGAGCCTGTCCCGTCAAATAAGGGGCTAGTAACGTGGCCCAATGTTCTGAAGGCCACCGGGTGGCGGTCGCCACCCGTTCAAATGTCACCAGATAGGCCTCTGGGTCGTCCTCAGGCCCCATCTTGGTGAGGCGTACCGGTAGTGATCCTGGGTTATCCCCCCGTCCGGCCCCCAAGGGGGCGGCAGGGGTGCCCCCCGCCGGGCGTAATAACGCGGCCATCTGTTGCACCAAATGTTCCTGCTGCACCCGCTGCTGGGTGGCCAACTCTCGAAGGAGCTGCTGCTGATTCTCTTGGTGCTGAGTCATCATCAGCTGCTGCTGAGTGGTCACTTGCTGCAGCATTTGCATCTGCTGCTGGTGCTGCTGGGCCAACTGCTCCTGCTGCTTCTCTAGCAGCCATTTTAATAACTTCTCAGCCTCCATATTGGGGTTCAGCGGGTTACTCCCGATTCAATCCCCACACTCTGGACCCCTTTGGTGGGTCCGGGTCTGTACCCACAATCTGGGTCGACCGTCTGTCTGCGCAAGACACTGCTCTGGGCAATAGTCCGCAGTCTTGGCGCTGGCCCCTCGTATCAGGGGCGGACCACTATGCCCGCATTCTCCACCACGTGTGACAGGGTCAGTAGCTCACCGCTGCGGCGCCTCCTCCTGGTCGTCTCGGGAAATAGTTTTAGCCAGAAGAGCGTCCTCTTTGGGTGGCGTCCCGCCTGTCGTCTCGCCTTCGTTGGGTGCGCGGGTTTGCGCTGCTCTCCACGTACGGCGTCCGCTTCCGGAGCACTGCCCTCCGACAGTGTTCCCTGGTCCATTCACACCCCCTTCCGGGGGGGGGGGTGGTTAAACAACAGCCCCACACCCTCGAGTCCGATCCTCAGAGTCCAGGACCCGGTGTGGTTCTGACTGGCCGCTCCCTGTGGCCCGTGGCTGTGCATGGGACAGCACAGCAAACAGAGGGGGAAAAAGGGGGGGGGGGACTCAGGCCCGCCCACTACTTTGAGTCCCGGTCCAGAGGCCCTCGGGCGACAGTCTCACTGTCTTCCTTCTCCTTCCTCCTCTGACTATCCCTCTGGACCACTTCCCCAACAGCCCTTCGCTACGCTAGGGCTCCTCCTCCCAGGCCTGCCGCCTAGCAGGCTATGGAGTAGGGCCTTCTCCCACTCTCTCAGGCAGGCCTGCACTGCGCTGTCCGTGGTGCTGGCCTCCCAGCTCTGGAGACAGACCTTCCCCTCTGAAGGCCTGGGACAGACTGACTGCTCCTGATCTGGGCAGTCTTTTATATGGCTGAGGCGGGCCCTGATTGGTTGGCCCCAATCTGCCTTCTGATTGGCCCTCTGTGAGCCCTTCCCTGATTGGTTGGGCGGCTGCGCAGGCGCCTAGGCCTGCTGCAGCCCACCCTCTCTGAGTGTGGGGCAATCGCCCCACCACAATGCACATCACACTTTTTGAATATTTGCATGATACTGGATATCTCTGGTCTTCCAATATTTATTAAAATTACCTTCAGTTGAACAGAGATCTCCTCAGGCAACTCCTTTAGGACTTTTTGGATGTGAGATATCTGGGGCTGCTGATTTAAAAATATTGATCCCTAGTAGGTGCTGTTTACCATTCTCCATAGTTACCAGTGGACTGGAAAGAAGTTGATGTGATCTCAGTGCATCATCCTGCTTCTTTCCAAATACTGCACAGAATGGTTTATTTACCATTTTTACCCTTTCTGCATCATTAACAGTTCAAGCTCAGATTAATGGTGTTAAATTTGCAAATGAATTTTAGTTCTGCTGTTTCTCTTTGAAGTCTGTTTCTGAATTTTTTTGTTCAAGAATGGTTACTTTTAAATTGGTTATAGAATATCCAGGGAGATTGAAGTGTTCACCTACTGGCTCCAGCTAGTAAAGGACTATACCTCTATTAGGATTTCCATTGTTTCTAATATACAAAAAAGTCATCTTATTATTTTCCTTAGCCCTGCTCTCCATGGATTTGTCTTTTGTGACTTTTGCTTCCCTTAGCCATTATCTATACTTCATAACTTCTCATTTCTATCAATTGCTATCCACTTTCTCTGCTTTAGAGGTACTGATGGATGACATTCTATCAATGAGTGGGGGGCAGACATCCATGCTTGTTCTCCTTAACCTCTTTGCATTATTTGACACTGTTGACAATGAGATACTGCTGTCTCACTTGAGAGGCAGCAGAAATCCAGAGGGATGCACTAAAATGGTCTTGGCGGGACATACCCAATTAGTGGTGATGGGAAATTGCATCTCCAGCACTAGACCCCTCCCGGGTGGAGTCCCAGAAGGATCAGTTCCCTCTCTGGGGCTTTTCAACATCTCCATGCAGCCTCTATGGGAACTGGTCACACAACATGGACTGAAATACCAGCTATATGCAGGTGAGACTGAGCTCCTCCCTCTCTTTCCTGTACGACCACATCACTATCACCAAGATGGCCCAGTTCTTGGATGGAACAGCTGTCTGAAGCTGAACCCAAGGAAGACAGAGGTGATGCTGGTGGGCAGAGCATTGCTTATTTACAGCATGAAAGTCAGCAACCCTGATTTTGAAGAGTTGCAGCTACGGTGCAGCCTCCTTTGACTGAAGGTTCACATCCACAACTGGGCAATTCAGTCCATACTTGAGGAGTCCTAAGTGACCATGACAAGATTAGGGGTGAGCGCCCAAGAATCCTGGGCCCAGCCTTGTTGGCGTTATGTGGACTCTGCCACACAGGGGAGTGGAAGGGGAGCCCTCGAGGTCAGGCAGGGATCTGGGTAAAAGGAGTGGGAGCGAGGACTCAGAACCTTTCACTAGCCTATACCACCAGGGTCGTGTATAAGCCAGGAAAATTCCCCACAAGAGCAGGACCATATCCCCGCGTCCATCTGTTAGGAATTCTTCAAAGGACTCGCCTTACTTTAGTTTTCTAAGGTGGAACTTTCACCCTTTGAATGTTTTTCTATTTTGCAATATGAAAGTCTGTTAAAATTTCTGCAAAACTGTGTAATAAACGGCTCTTTAGTATAGCGCTGATTCACCGGCGGACTCATCTGTTTGTTACACACAGTAGCTGTGTCTTGTCTTAATTTCATTAATACGCTCCACGGGGCAGGAGCTATTTCTCCTTCTGCTTGTGCGAAGAGCGCAGCACAAGGGGCCCTGAACTGGAGCGGGGTCTCTGGAGGCTTCCACAATACCAATAATGATAATAAATAATCAACACAATAATCCAGGTAAATCAGAGCCAACCCTCCTTCCTTTGCCTTTAACTACAGACAAACCATGCTGGCCAGCCACAGAGTGTTAGTCACTTGAATACAGGTGGACACAATGTCCCTGTTGGACTCAGACAGGAGAATTCTCAGTCTCATTCCAGAGTTTAAAAACCCAGGTGCTCGACACCGGAGAAATACCCCCGATGAGCCAGGGGAGCAGGCAGAGAGTTCAGCTGTAGGAATCCAAGTGCTCTCCAGCCGGGGCAGTCCTGGAATGTGTAACTCAGCCTGGAACATTAGATTTCAATTCCACCTGGGAGAGACAAGTGGAAATGAACAGAGAGGGAGAGAACAAATCCAGAGCAAACACTAATCCAGTCTCTACCATGCCTACAGGGCTCCCCTTGTTCCAGGGCAGTTGTGTTTTTTTGGGGTGGGGGAAGGGGGAGGCCTCTGTCTCCAGGACAGGCCCCGGCTGCCCTCTATCCACAGGAACATTCTGTTGGTGTTGCTTTTACTGAGTCTATTCCCCCAAAGCGACCCCAGTGACTGTGATGCTGTGAAGCTCTGTACCTCAGGGGAACACCCTACACCCCCATGTTCATCTTTATAAAATGACTGTGTGGTGTCCAATGCAAAGTTTGTCATGTTGGGTGTCTTCAGAAGGCTCATGATGCACTGAGCATGGTTGTTATAGTGATGTTATAGTAATTGTTAAAGTAATGTTATAGTGAGGTTATAGGTTATAATTTCATGTATATAGTTATGAGACTGAAAAGGCATCCTCATGGTTTAAAGCAAGCCCAGGAAAAACTCTCCAAGAGAAGAGGGGGAGTTCACACCTCATCAGGGCATGGATGGGACAAACCCAGCCCAGCCTCACAGGAACAGTGGACACTGGCGATGAGGTAATGCTTACCTGACTCTGAAGGTGGGAGGGGGGAGCAAAGCAAAGAGGAAAGAAAGGACATGATAAAAGGAAGACATTTTGCCCTGCTCTCTCTCTTCTATCTACATCTACAGACACCATCACCACTAAGCGACTGAACCACTGATCAAAGGGGAGAGCAAGCATAACTGGACACTGCAAGGTGGAGGTTCCTAGGGTTGTGTCTGGGACTGGAGATATTGGCTAGTGTCATTCGTTTGCATAATCCAAGGAGCAGCTTACATGTCAGAGGCTGTGCGTGAACAGCCCAGGAGTGGGGGTTCTCAGAGCAGAGCAGGGCAAGGCTGGCTCCCAGAGTCAGGGATGGTAGAGGCCTAGCAGATCACCAGTCCGGGTAACACCAGAGGGGAACATCACAGATGCGGTGGCAGGTTTCTGAGTGGGAGCGGAAGAAGACACCCAGAGTTCACACCTCACAGGAGCGGGGAGCTCACAAACTGAAACTAGTTCTGAAAACCTCAGATTCACCTTGAGAGGATAGAGAAGGCTCAGGCTCCCTCTTCCAGCCTTTCTTCTGCATCCCATCCAACAAACGTTCTCTGCCAGAGCGGGAGTCCATTTCACTCTGGTGTGACAGAGAGACCGTGGTTACGGCAGGGAAGTCAGGACTCCTGGGTTCTGTCTGTCATCCTGCTACTCAATCTCTGTGTGACCTTGGACAATTCATGTCTCCCTGTGCCTCAGTTCACCTATCTGTATAATGGTGATATGTTCACTGTGAATTTCCTTTGTTAGGTGTCTTAAAGATCCCTCAACGAAATGTGCTACACAGTATGATGATAGTTACTGATGATAATCACTGATCCCTTAGAGACAGCCCTGTATGTCTCCAGAAAGTGTTCCTGTCTCCCCTCAGTCATGTACTTTCAGATCTCTCTGTCTGCTATCTACCCATCCATCCTGGGCATTTACAGTGTATCAGACGCTATGCAGATCTAGGCACTATCCCTAGTTTTCTTAGTAATCAACTATAATTTTTAAATATACACAAATACACAGAGCAGCCAATTCCTCTCTGACTCAGCACAGAGCCCCAGAGATCTCATCTCCCTTTGGGAAGGTCCCTTAATTACTGTTTACTCCTGAAGCTGAATAAAGAGCACAGAAGCACAGACAGGCTGGTCTCCAGCGTGTTTACATCCAGATGCCGCTTCTCCCCTAGAGTCCAAGCCTTTCTCCAATAGAGGCAGAGTGACACCCCCCCCCCCACCAGGATTGCACAGAGCTATATTATAAATGGTGCACACCCCTGGGTTGGCTCTCAGTGTGGGATGTTGCTGCAGGTGCTGGGGTGAGAGAGGCGTTGGACACGGCTACCTGAGGGGGATTCCCAGGGAAGACAGTCGTGTCTCAGGATTCACAGGTACCCATCTCTTGCTGAGGAGCTCACCTGCTCGACAAACCCAGTGCAACATGCGTATGATGTAATAGAGAATAGTTAGTGGTCCTTTCACTCTGCACAGCCATGAAACATCCCAGGGCCAGTATCGTCCCTCTTTCCTGTGCCCCTGCCCATGACTGATGGCCTCGAACCCAAAGCGGCTGCATTTCAGTGATACAGTGGAGCACTAAGATGGAGGATGTCAGTATATGTACAATGCAAGGCAAAATTCTGAGGCCCTGGACAGTAGTTTGCTCAGGTCACACTGAGGCAAAACTCCCCTTGGAGTAAGAACTGAGTAAAGACCTGAGGAGCCAATTGTGTGTTAATGTACAGAGACTGTCCCCTCCTCCTCTTGCATTTCAGGATTCTGACTGTTAATAGGGGTGGCGGCTGTTATCTGCTGGACAGCATGGAGGTGCAAGAGCTTCTCACTGGAACAATTCTAAAAAATTTTCAACATAAGCAACACAGCTATTGTCCTACTTTCATTTGGGAAGTCAGCTGAATTGTTATGCCTGAAACTTTCAAAATAGAATTTAGCTGAAAGCAGACACTCAGAGAGGGAAATTTAGTTTGGAATACGTATCAGCAACTGAAAATGAGGTCTTGTAATTGAAGGTGTCAGACAGCCTTAACTAACGGTGGTGCCACCAAAACCACCAAAAATGGCCAATCCATTTGTGAATCTCATTCAGCTAAGCTCTTTGTTCCAATAAAGTCTGTGGCAAGGAGTTCCACAGGCCAAATATGGATTATATAAACAATTTAATTTAATCAGTGTTATATGTTCAGACTTGCAATGTAATTGAATGTTCCCTTGTTCGTGTGTTATGAGATGGAGTAAATATAAATGCCTGATCTACTTTCTTTATCAATATATCCATACGGTTTAATGTCAGAAGGGACCATTACATCACCCAGTCTGCCCTCCTGTATAACATAAGTCATTAAACTTCACCCAGTTACTCCTGTATTGAGCCCAAAGAAGAGACAGCAAGGGTCAGTTATTCAAACCCCATGCCAAGATGCAGGATTTGTTGTTTCTTAGTCATCAAAGACTAATAGCTATCCACACTCCTTTGGAAAATCTCCAGTGAAGGAGCTTCTGTTACTTCCCTGCGCATCTGTTCTATTGTCCTACTGTTCTTACAGTTAGGAAGTTTATCCTGAGATTTAATCTAAATCTGCTGTGCTGTAGTTTGAACCCATTGCCTCTTCTCCTGCCTTCTGTAGTAAGAGAGATCAACTTTTCTCCTTTTTATGGCAGCCTTTCAAGTATTTGAAGACTGTTGTGATGTCTTCCCCTTAATCTCGTTTCCAAACTAAATATACCCAGTTCCTTCAGTCTTTGCTCGTATGGCTTGTTTTACATCCCTTTGGTCATCTTTGTTTCTCATCTGTGAATCTTTTCTAGCTACTCTACATCATTCATATCCATTGGTGACCAAAATTGCACACAATATTCTAGCTGAGGCCTAACCAGAGCAGACTAGAGCAGTACTAGCACGTCCCGGGACCTGCACGTACCTCTGCTAATGCAACCTAACATTGGCTTAGGGTTTCTTTTCAAGAAGTCAATGGAAAAATTCTTCCACCAATCTAGGTACCATCCCTTTGGGAGATGGATTACCTACACTGATGGGAGAACTGTGCCATCAGTGAAAGTAGTGTCTACACTAAAACGTTATGGCAGCGCCACTGTGACATTTTAAGTGTAGATAAACCATTAAGCAGATCTTCCAGAAAAGCATCCAGTCTGGATCTGCAGACATGGGGAATTGTAGAACACATCATTTCTCTTCACAGTTTATTCCAATTGTTAATCATCCTCAGTGCTAAACATCTGGCCTTTATTTCCAGCTAGAATTTGTCTGTCTTGAGCTTCCTTGCTCTGCCTTTCTTTGCTAGATTACAGAGCCTATTCTTACCCAAGGCTTTCTCCCCATGAAAGTCTTTGCTTGATTGTCTTTTTGATGTGTTAAAGTGTCTCTCTATGTTAGGCATTTTTTCCAGCCTGCAATCATTTTGGGGGCTCTTTTCTGCATCCTCTCCAATTTTCAACTTCCTCTTTGAAATGTGGAACCCATGTGCAGAGGTAAAATCCTTCCCCTGTTCCAACTCACCACTCTCCTGTTTAGGCATCCAAGGATCGCATCAGCCCTTCTGGCAACAGCATCACACTGGGAGCTCACGATGAGTTGGTTGTCCACAATGACCCCTAAATCCTTTTCAGCGTCCCTGTGTTCCATAATACAGTGCCCTAGTCTGTGGGTTGGGCCTGCATTCCCTCTTCTGAGAAGCTTAACTTTGCATTTGACTGTATGAAAATATGTTTGCATGGGCCCTTCCAAATCATTGACAAAAATATTGAATAGCATCAGCCTAGAACTGATTCCTGCAGAATCCAACTAGAAAACCATCATTTCCTGACAGTGGGCCATTGACAACTGCTTTCTGAGATCTGTCAGTTAGCCAGTTTTTAGTCCATTTAGCATTTCCATACTTTATAGTGTTTGTTTTTTAATGTGAATGTTTTCCCCTATTAAATAAAATGCCTCAGAGAAATGGAAGTCTATTGCAACTGCACAGTTCCCTTGATCAACCAAATGTGTACTCTCAGTAAAGGATGAAATCAGTTTAATTTAACAAGACCAGTTATCCATATTTTCCATAAACCATAGAATCATAGAACTGGAAAGGACCTCAAGAGGTCATCAAGTCCAGTCCCCTGCACTCATGGCAGGACCGAGCACCATCTATAACATCCCTTACAGGTGTTTGTCTAACCTGCTCTTAAAAATCTCAAGTGATGGAGATTCCATAACTTCCCTAGGCAATTTAGTCCAGTGCCTAACCACCCTGACAGTTGGAAAATTTTCTTATTGTCCAACCTAAATCTCCCTTGCTGCAATTTAAGTCCATTGCTTCTTGTCCTATCATCAGAGGTTAAGGAGAACAATTTTTCTCCCTCCTCCTTGTAATAACCTTTTAGGTACTTGAAAACAGTTATCATGTCCCCTCTCAGTCTTCTTTTTTCTAGACTAAACAAACTTAATTATTTCAATATTCCCTCAGAGGTCATATTTTCCAGGCCCCTAATTATCCTTGTTGTTCTTCTCTGGACTCTCTCCAATTTGTCCACAACTTTCCTGAAATGTGGCACCCAGAACTGGACACAATACTCCAGTTGAGGCCTAATCAGCACAGATTAGAGTGGAAGAATTACTGCTCGTGTCTAGTTTACAACACACCTAATAATACATCCCAGAATGATGCTCGCTTTTTTTTCAATACCGTTACATTGTTGACTCATATTTAGCTTGTGGTCCACTATGACCCCTAGATCCCTTTCCACAGTACTCCTTCCTAGGGAGTCATTTCCCATTCTGCATGTGTGCATCTAATTGTTTCTTCCTAAGTGGAGTACTTTGTATTTGTCCTTATTGAATTTCATCCTATTTACTTCAGACCATTTCTCCAGTTTGTCCAGATCATTTTGAATTTTCATCCTATCCTCCAAAACACTTGCAACCCCTCCTAGCTTGGTATCATCTCCAAACTTAATAAGTGTACTCTCTATGCCGTCATGTAAATCATTGATGTAAACATTGAAAAGAACCGAACCCAGAACTGATCCTTGTGGAATCCCACTCATTATGCCCTTCCAGCCTGACTGTGAACCATTGATAACTATGCTCTGGGAATGGTTTTCCAACCAGTTATGCACCCATTTTACAGTAGCTCCATCTAGGTTGTATTTCCCTAGTTTCTTAATGAGAAGGTCATGTATCAGAAGCCTTACGAAAGTCTAGATATACCACATCTACCACATCCCCCTACCACATCCCCCTTGTTACACTGTCAAAGAAAACTATCAGGTTGGTTTGACATGAATTGTTCTGACCAAGTCTAGATATACCAAATCTCTTTTTATAGATAGGCACTATATGTTCTCCTTTCCAGTCTTCTGGAATCTCCCCTGTCTTACATGACTTTTCAAATATAATAGCTATTGGCTCAGATGTTTCCACAGCCAGTTCCTTGAGTATTATAGGATGCATTTCTTCAGGCCCTGGTGATTTGAAGACATCTAAGTTGTCCAAGTAACTTTTAACTTGTTCTTTCCCTAATTTAGCAACTAAACCTACCCCATTTTCACCGGCATTCTCTATGGCAACCTTCTTCATGAAAACCAAAACAAAGAAGTAATTAAGCACTTCTGCCATTTCCACATCTTCTGTTATTGTTTTTTGTGGTTGGCTGGCATTAATTATGTTCCTAGACCTTTTTTTGGAACTAATCCCATGCCAGTTTTTTTATTGTTTCCTAACCTTGTCAAATCCTTTTAAAAAAAAAAAACCTTTCATTTTTTAAAATATTTTACATTTAACACAGTATTGTCCTGTATTTGCCTTGGGGGTGGGGGAGCTTTGCTGATGCCTGATTGCGTATTTCTGGTTCCAAATGAGATGTGTGATGGATCGATCGGTTCGTAACTCTGGTGTCTGTAACTCTGAGTTTCTACCATAGATGCTGTTTAACTTCCTCCTTGACTGCTACTGAACTGGAAAGTACTTAATCACTGCATATGATCCAAGAACAAAACTATTTTTAACACTTCTACCTTTTCAGCTACATTAACATGTTTTCTTTCACCATCTAGGAATTGGCCTAAACCTTTTATAGGATTTCTTTTGCTCTTTATATACTTAATAACTTCCTTTTTGTGATTCTTAGCCCTACCAAGTGTGGATTTTCCCTGATATCTTTAACATCCATTATCAATTTTCATAACTTCCAATTTCTATTGCTTGATATTTTCTATTTTTCCCATTTGTTATATATTGCTTACCACCCACCCCAAAATTGCTGCCTTCATTTTGCCCCTGAAATGGGCTTTTAGAAAAAGGTGTGCACTTTCTTGACTGTGAAAATGTGGCTTTTTAACTATCTAATAAACTTTTCTTAAATGATTCGCAATTTTCCATCCAATTTTTCTGTCTAAATTTTTGCTCCAAAACAGTTTTGCTGATAATTTGCCTGTGCTCAGGGGAATTAATCTTTTTAAAACATTAAGCATATATACATGGTACTGGTTCAGAATTCTTTATTTTGCTATCCTCTATCATAGGCCCTGTTCTTAGTTTCTTCTCTAAACTAAACATTCCCAAACTGTTCAGTCAGTCTGCATATGGCAGCCTCCCCAATTCCTATAGCCTGTTTCAAAAATCCCCTTTCTATCTGCTAAATCATTTATAGGGAATGGATGGCCAAAACTGAGAACGTATCCAGAGCAGGTTATTCTCCATCCCATACCTTAGACTTCCTAACATTGTCTTTATTTTGGCTACAATTGCGAATGAGTAGGTGTTTCCTTGGAGTTGCTATCAATGACACACAGGTCTTTTCCCTGAGCTGTGCTCTAGTTGGGATGTATCCCCCGGCACATGTCTTGGCAAAGATTTGGGGTTTTTTTCACTCTCAATTTTTGAGCAACTGGGTGAATGGGGAACTACCTATACCATGGATTCTCTAGCCTGAGTTTCATTGAATTAAGAAACAACGATGGATAACCAGTATCCACACTCGTGTTTCCTGCTGGTGCCTATTAAGATTTCCCGCACCACAATGTGTAGGAATTACTGACACAAAGAGGACCATAAAATATGGAATTGGCATTAGTAGGGTCAGTTCTTCATAATTCATTTCTCTGAATAATGACAATGTCATTTTTCAGTGTGTGAGGAGTGACCATTCTCCTTCCCCCATGAGAACATCCTCCAGTAGTGCATGTAGTCTCATATTAATATTGTGTCTCCTTCCAGGCATTTTTACTGCAACCATCACTCTAGACCCTGGGTACATACAGGAAGTCAGGGGAACATACGGTACATGCAAGAAACACTGCTCTGCCTCAGAGTTGGACCCTACTGCATGTCAGAATACAACATAACTGACTTCACCAGCCCCTCCACCTTCATCCTGCTGGGCATTCCTGGCCTAGAGGCAGCCCACGTCTGGATCTCCATCCCCTTCTGCACCATGTACACCATAGCCATCTTTGGGAATTTCATTATTCTGTTCATTGTAAAGAGGGAGCCGAGCCTCCATGGGCCCATGTACTATTTCCTCTGCATGCTGGCTGTCACCGACCTGGTTCTGTCCACGTCCATCCTGCCCAAAACGCTGAGCATCTTCTGGTTCAATTCCAGGGAGATAGATTTCAGTGCCTGCTTCACCCAGATGTACTTCATTCACTCTTTCTTAGTGATGGAGTCTGGGATCCTCGTGGCCATGGCTTTGGATCGTTACGTGGCCATCTGCCACCCCCTGAGATATTCCACCACTCTGACAAACATTCTGGTGGCCAAGATCGGCCTGGCTGTGGTGTTGCGTGGCAGCACAATCGTTCTGCCCTATCTCCTTCTGGCTAGGCAGTGGCCATATTGCAGAACCAACATCATCCCCCACACGCACTGTGAACACATGGCCGTGGTGAAGCTGGCCTGCGCCGACATCCGCATCAATAGTTACTACGGCCTTTTTGTTGTATTCTCTGTGATCTGTGTGGATGTGTTTCTTATTGCTATGTCCTATACCCAGATCCTCATGGCCATCTTCAGCCTCCCCACAAAGGACGCCCGGCTCAAGACTTTTGGGACCTGCAGCTCTCATCTCTGTGTCATCTTAGCCTTTTATAGCTCAGCTATCTTCTCCTCTCTCATGCACCGGTTTGGCCACAATGTTTCCCTGTATTTCCATGTGCTGATTTCCAACGTGTACCTCCTGGTGCCCCCCATGGTAAACCCCATCATCTATGGGGTGAGGACCAAACAGATCAGGAGCAGGGTGCTCCGGATCTTTGCTCATAAACGGACCTAAATTTTTCTCCTGGTGCTCTGGCCCTGCAGAGCTGGCTGGTGACATGGTGCTGGGCCCTCTTCCCTGAATCATTGACTGGACAGTCAAAGTGACATTCAACCCTTTCCTGATCTTACTGTGCTGTGTCAGTGTGACAAACTGGGGAATTGGTCTATGTAGAACTCATTGGGTTGCCCCCTTTCTAATTGCTTGTAACTGGATCCCAGAGGCCCCACATATTCCCTCAAAGCCCCTTCCACTTTTGTGCCTTTTCCCGCAAAGCTCTGCCTCTCACTCTCTCCTCTCCTCCCCTCCCCCATCACTTGGTGGATCATCTCTACCTTCCTCCTCCCTAGTCCTCCCCAGCTGGGCTCCCTCTGCTCCGGGGCTGTGATGGGAGCTGCTGCAGCCTGTGGTTTGTGCTGTTAAGACACAGCGCTGGGGCTGACAGGCCAGTCAGGAGCAGAGAGAGAAGCCAGGAAGCCGTATAAAGGCAACTGAGGGTTGGAGCAGGACTATGTGGTGGGTGGGCGAGATTGTGCATCATACAGCTGGTGGGCCCTAAACCTCAGCTAAAAAGTCCTGAGGGCAGAGACCATTGTGTGGCTTATTTCTTTAGCTTTAAGCTCCTTTTTTTTCCTCCTGGCTGGGGGCCTGTAGCAGGCAGGGTCCCTGCAATGGGAATGGGCTGGGAACCCTTTGCCCTGAGCCAGGCCTCGGGGCCAGGGCAAGGGATCAGCTTGGAAGCGAGGAGGACAGCAGCTGAGAGAGGTGGAAGGATCAGCCCCTGTGTTAGCTGGGAAGGCGGGATTCTGGGCAGAGGCCGGGGTGACTTTGGTAACTGACAGGGAGGGAGATAAGCCAGCTATTTACACACGTACATGGCATCTTATCAGGAACTACAGGGCACCTGTCATAACTATAAAGGGAAGGGTAACAGCTGTCCTGTGTACAGTACTATAAAACCCCTCCTGGCCAGAGACTCCGAAATCCTTTTCCCTGTAAAGGGTTAAGAAGCTCAGGTAACCTGGCTGGCATCTGACCCAAAGGACCAATAAGGGGACAAGATACTTTCAAATCTTGGGGGGGGGGGGGGGGGAAGGCTGTTGTTTGTGTTCTTTGTTTGGGAGGGTGTTCGCTCTCGGGACTGAGAGGGACCAGACATCAATCCAGGTTCTCCACATCTTTCTAAACAAGTCTCTCCTATTTCAAACTTGTAAGTAAATAGCCAGGCAAGGCGTGTTAGTTTTCCTTTGTTTTCTCAACTTGTAAATGTACCTTTGACTAGAGTGTTTATCTTTGTTTGCTGTACTTTGAATCTAAGACTAGAGGGGAGTCCTCTGAGCTCTTTTTAAGTTTGATTACCCTGTAAGGTTATTTTCCATACTGATTTTACAGAGATGATTTTTACCTTTTTCTTTAATTAAAAGCCTTCTTTTTAAGAACCTGATTGATTTTTCCTTGTTTTAGATTCAACGGGATTGGATCTGTATTCACCAGGAGTTGGTGAAAGGAAGGAGGGGGAATGGTTAATTTCTCCTTGTTTTAGATCCCAAGGGGGTTGGAACTGTATTCACCAGGAGTTGGTGGGAGGAAGGAGGGGGAATGATTAATTTCTCCTTGTTTTAGATCCCAGGGGGGTTGGAACTGTATTCACCGGGAGTTGGTGGGAGGAAGGAGGGGAATGGTTAATTTCTCCTTGTTTTAAGATCCGAGGGGTTTGGATCTGTATTCACCAGGGAATTGGTGAAAGGTTTCTCAAGGCTTCCCAGGGGGGGAATCCAATTGGGAATGGTGGCAGCGGGACCAGAGCTAAGCTGGTAGTTAAGCTTAGCAGTTTTCATGCAGGCCCCTACATTTGTACCCTAAGGTTCAAAGTGGGGATACAGCCTTGACAGCACCCGTTTCCTAGGGCTGGAAGTTGAGCGCTGAATGTGAGCATAGCATATACTCTGCATGATGCTTTTTATCAGTGAATCTAGAAGCTCTTTATCTAGGTTGCTACCGGTAGGCACTGCATAGAGGCCAATGATAAGAACATAAGAATTGTCAGACTGGGTCAGACCAAAGGTCCATCTAGCCCAGTATCCTGTCTTCCGACAGTGGCCAGTGCCAGGTGTCCCAGAGGGAAGGAACAGAACAGGTAATCATCAAGTGGTCCATCTCCTATCACCCATTCACTGCTCCTGGCAAACAGAGGTTATGGACACCATCCCTTCCGATGTGCTGCAAGGAACGAAATCAGTGCAGCGTGCCACTCTGCGGTAGCAGCCCACTAGAAATAATAATCATCGGCTCTGCCAAAGTCACCCAGCGAATACATGGCAGATCTGGTCCTCTTCACTCCCAGCTCACTGGTCTCTGCTGATGCCTTATCTCTAGATATCTCTAGACTAAGCTTGTTAAGTTTATGGAGGGGATGGTATGATGGGATAGCCTACTTTTGGCAATTAATTGATCTTTGACTATTAGTGGCAAATATGCCCAACGGCCTGTGATGGGAAGTTAGATGGGGTGGGATCTGAGTTACTATATAGAATTCTTTCCTGGGTGTCTGGCTGGTGAGTCTTGCCCACATGCTCAGGGTTTAGCTGATCGCCATATTTGGGGTCGGGAAGGAATTTTCCTCCAGGGCAGATTGGCAGAGGCCCTGGGGGTTTTTCACCTTCTTCTGCAGCGTGGGGCACGGGTCACTTGTTGGAGGATTCTATGAACCTTGAAGTCTTTAAACCATGATTTGAGGATTTCAATAGCACAGCCATAAGTTAAGGGTTTGATACAGGAGTAGGTGGGTGAGATTCTGTGGCCTGCATTGTGCAGGAGGTCAGACTAGATGATCATAATGGTCCCTTCTGACCTTAAAGTCTATGACTCTATGACTCTAGTTAAATGTCTTGGGCCAAACCCTCAGCTGTTGGAAGTGGGTGCAGCCCCGCTGAAATCAGGGGAGATTTCCTCACTCGATAATCCAAGGGAGAGAGAGCACTAGGCCTCTGTGATGTTGCATGGACCGTCTGAGCCAGGTCTGAGAGAGACTAAGCAAGGGATTGGCAGCTAGGGACTCATGGATTATGTTCCCGGCTCAGAACACTCCCCTTCCTGCTGCTTCAGTTTCCCCATCTGTAAAAGGGGGATACCCTCTGTGAGTAGTGAGCATCTGTCAGTGGTCCATTTGTCACCATGCATCAGTGGGCCACAGCGCAGGATGCCAAATTCAAGACAAACTGCTGAGAAATAGGGCAGATGCACCCCAGAATGGTGGTTATTCTATCATTAGATTATACCAAGCCAGCAAGAAATGTAAATTTCTGTCTCACTGGTCCAGTGTTCCCTCTAATTTTTCCCACCCAAGTGGAAAATGAATTTTGTTATGTGCAGCAATATGATGGTGATGTGTGGGGCTGAGGGTTGGGGTTTGTGGGGCGGTGGGCACTGGCTGGGGGTGCAGGCTCTGGGGTGGGGCCATGGACGAGGGGCTCATGGCTGGGGCAGAGGGTTGGGGTGAAGAGGTGTGAGGGCTTTGGCAGGGGGTGGGTGAGGGGGTAGAGATGAGGAGCACAGGACTGGGGCAGATGGTTGGGTGTTTGGGGTGAGAGTTCCAGCTGGGGGTGCAGGCTCTGGGGTCTGGCCGGGATGAGGCATTTGGGGTTCAGGAACATGCTCTGGGGCTACGTCAGGGACAGGGGACTCCCCCCAGGTCTCTCTCCCCACAGCAGTACCTGGGCTGGGGGAGAGGAGATGCCCTTTCCCTACTATGGCAACTCTGGGCCTGGGGCTGGAGGATAGGCACCCCTTCCGAGCAAGTGCAGGCCGGGGCTGAGCTCAGGCCAGGAGACAGACACCTTGGCCACAGCTGGGTCCAGGCCAGGCCACCCCAGCAGGTCCCCCAGGAGGGTTCCTGGAGCACCTGTGTGGTGCTAAGAAGGCTGTTGCGCAGCCATTGTGCAGCTTACAGGGAACTGCACTGGTGAAGTACTAGCCACAAATGCCGCCTCCTGAGGCATCCCAGCCTTCGGATCACCACCCGGCCACCGGACTCTGTGAGGGTTCGGTCACAGAGACCCCTTGGGACTGTCACCTGATGTGCTGAGACTACCTGTGAGCCCCTTTTCCCTGCCAGCTTGGGACTCCAGAACCCTGTCTTGTTGAGCCAGACAGCTAGACATCCTTAGCAAGTGTTCCTGTCTGCATCACCCAGACACCCACTTCCCAATGGGATCCAAACCCCAAATAAATGTGTGTTACTCTGTATAAAGCTTAGAGAGGGTAAACTCATAAATTGTCTGCCCTCTATAACACTGATAGAGAGATGTGCACAGCTGTTTGCTCCCCCAGGTATTAATCACTTACTCTGGGCTAATTAATAAACAAAAGTGAGTTTATTAAGTATACAAAGTAGGATTTAAGTGGTTTCAAGTAAAAACAGACAGAAAAAAAGTAAGTTAAGTAAAATAAATCAAAATATGCAAGGCTAACTTAATTCACTAAGGATCTAGTTACAAATACTAACTTCTCATGCTAGGTGTTATCTCAGGTACAATGCTTTTCAGACCAAAGGTTTCGTTTATGGCCTGGGTCCAGCAATCACCCACACCCCCATAGTTACAGTCCTATGTTCCAGTTTCTTTCAGTCATCTCTTTGGGGTGGAGAGGCCATCTCTTGAGCCAGCTGAAGACCAAATGGAGAGGCTTCCAGGGCCTTTTACATTCTCTCTCTTGTGGGTGGAAACCCCTTTGTTCTTCTGTGAAAAATCACAGCAGCAAGATGGAATTTGTAGCCACATGGGCAAGTCAAACGTCCATGAATGAATCCGTTGCAGGCCAACGTCATTGTTTACATGTTAGTTTGTACGTTCCCAGGAAAGCTCAGATGTGGATTGGTGTCTCCCAAAGTCCATTGTGAGTTAAATACTTATGATTTCTTGAATGTACCCTACACCATATGTTCGCCAAAAATCCCTTATGTGTTTCGTACAGCAAACTCTTCAAATACAAGCATAGAGCCAATGCTCATAACTCCAGATATAAAAATGATTCATGAATATATTAATCCTATTTGTATGCAGCAGATCATAATGTTTGCAAAGTTATGTTACATGGCATATCTAGCATAAAGCATATTCCAGTTATGTCATATTTACACTCATAAGCATATTTCCAGAAACATATAGAGTGCAATGGCACAGACTCCATGATGAGCATTTAGTGAAAACCAATTTCAACCACATATAGGGTCCTTCCAATCCCAGGAGATCCCCCATATGGGGGGAGGGATAGCTCAGTGGTTTGAGCATTGGCTTGCTAACCCCAGGGTTGTGAGTTTAATCCTTGAGGGGTCCACTTAGGGATCTGGGGCAAAATCAGGTCCTGCTAGTGAAGGCAGGGGACTGCACTCAATGACCTTTTAAGGTCCCTTCCAGTTCTAGGAGATGGGATATCTCCATTAATTTATTTATTTATTATATAGCCAGGCCAATATATAACTCAGATCTTACCTAATGGTCATGCTGGTCCTAATCCTCCTCTGTCCTGTGCATGGAATTTTACTGCCCCAAACAAAGCCCACAGCCTCTGTTTGTGGAAAGTTATTGGCCCAAGGTGGAGTCCATGGTCACATGAGCATATAACATGTCCTCACATGCTTTGATGACTCACATTGTGAGGGATAACTGTCCTTGATGGGCCATCAACATGTAGTTGTGTGGCCTTAATTTAAATTCTACCTGGTAGGTGTTACCCATGAGCACAACACATGTGTAAGATATCAGTACAGTGCCAATAATCAGAACCTCAGACACAAGGTGATATATGCATGTAAATAGCATAGTCTTACTTAGAAAATAATAACTCACCCAACGGTTCTGAAGGAACTCAAATGTGAAATTGCTGAACTACTAACTGTGATTTGTAACCTATCATTTTAATCAGTTTCTGTGCCAAATGACTGGAGGATACCTAATGTTACGCACATTTTTAAAAAGGGCTAATAGAGGTGATCCCAGCAATTACAAGCCAGTAAGCCTGACGTCTTTACCGAGTAAACTGGCTGAAACTTTAGTAAAGAACAAAATTGTCAGACACATTGATGAACATAATTTGTAGGGGGAGACGTCAACCCTGGCCGATGGGGTCGCAATGCCACTCAAATTCGCAGCAACTATCAAAGGTTGTGGTTTCTGCAACCAACCCACAGCCAGCGATTTTCTTACGGATGGATCTATGAATGACTCCAGGAACGTACAGCACTTGAACGGGCTCCTAGAGTTCATGACCCTCATCAAACCCTGCATGGCTTTTAATTTGTTTGATAATAATGAGCTTTTCCCATTGTCTCCACTTGCCTCTGGCCCGTCACCCTCCCCAGCCCTCTCGGGGCACCATATGCCCAGGGAGGGGAAAAGCAGGGGACTGTTTGTCATTCTCACGCTCCCTCATGAGCTGCAGCTGCGCAGGTGAGGCAAAAAATCTGCTGGGATTCACAGTGATGGCTATAAACCGCCCTGCCCAGCGCTCCTCCAGCACTTCACAGAGACTCTCCGGACACCTCCCGCTGGCCCGGGCAGCCCCTGTCTGCTGCGCAGGAGCTGGGTGAGTGCAGGGCTTTGGAGCCCGGAAATGGCCCTGGTTAGTGGCACCTGCCCCACATAACAGCCCAGAGGAAGCACAGAGCTGAGACGGGTGAGAGGGGATCCCGCAGGTTGTGCCAGGCCAAGGAAGCTGAGATAGGGTCAGGCTCAGGGTTTGGGGAGAGAGCTGTGAGAGACACATGTCTGGAAGATTGGTCTGCAGGAAAGGTGCTTAGCTTGGAGGAAAAAAGAACAGGAGTACTTGGGTCACCTTACAGACTAAGAAATTTATTTGGGCATAAGCTTTCGTGGGCTAAAACCCACTTTATCAGATGCATGCAGTGGAAAATACAGTAGGAAGTTATATATACAGAGAGAACATGAAAGATGGGTGTTGCCATACAACTATAACAAGAGTTATTAATTAAGGTGGGCTATTATCAGCAGGAGAAAAAAAAACTTTTTTAGTGATGATCAGGATGGCCCAATTCCAACAGTTGACAAAAAGGTGTTTGTGGATGGGTCATTACACAACGTAATAACTGTTTCCCCATGCTATTTTCCCCTACTGTTACTCACACCGTCTTGTCAACTGTTTTAGCCCAGGAAAGCTTATGCCCAAATAAATACGTTAGTCTCTAAGGTGGCACAAGGACTCCTCATTTTTGCTGATACAGACTAACATGGCTACAACTCTGTAGCTTGGGGGAGCCTCACAGTTTCATTCCCCTTTGACTGCTCAGAAGGGGCAGGGTTATTCAGTGGGGCTTGGCTGGGAAATGTGAATTCAGTGTGAATTTCCCTCTCCCACATGGTGATGTTACCCTGGATTTAAGGGATGTATACACCCGCAAATGTTATCAAACTAATTGCAACACTATTGTGTGCACTCATCCATTATGAATTATTAAAATAGAAGAAAAACATAGTTCAGGATTAACTTGAAGACAGGCTTTCAGAAGCAAGGTCAGAAGGACTGGCAGTTTTTCCTAATCAGTATTAAAAAAAGTAAACATCTAAAAATCATAAAAATATGTAAATAAACATCCTTAAGTCTAGATGCCCCTAATAATAAAAGTGTATTAACAAATTTAAATAGTAATAACTATGACCTGTATGTTTTGTAAAAGTTAGTTATAAAAAAGTTTAAATAATGAAGTGTACTTGGGAGCAGTCCTCGGGACCTATCCCGGGAGAGACATTTTCCTGACATCTTTACTCCCCGGCAGGGAAGCATTTGGCCAGCGCTGATCTGTTGTTCATTACTCAATACCGTCTCAGAATATACGTAAATATTTGGGCTGTTCTAAACCTATTGCTTATGTCAGTGTATGTTTAAATCTAATAAACAGCAGTGTTAGACAAGAGCATGCTGACTTGCCTTACTCCTCGATCAAACAGAATCTCAGAATTCCTGTGAATTTATTCCTTACAGCGCCTGAAGTGAAATAGTTAAGTTGCCCCAGTTAAGTTGCTCCTGTTAGGGGTTCTGACAACCTCAGGTAACAGAGATTCTGTAGGCTTCCGAGCTCTCCCCTGTGTGGCAAAGACCCCTGGATATTCTGGGCAGCATTGTCGGTTTGATAGTATGTGACCATGTTGATCCTTCTAAGGGTCTGATTCTGCTCTCACAAAATGTCTCCCGCCTATGTCCCATTGGATCTAACAGCAACCACTTGCACCTGGCTGAAGGTAGAATTTGGCTGGGAGGTTATGGTTAGAGTATCATTCAGACACAACGGCCCCTTGAAACGTGGGATTAGTTCAATGCATTGGCAACGGCCTCTGTGCTTCACTTTCTATCTGCTGGGAATTTGCTCTCCCACAAGGTGTGTGAATGGTCCATATCCCCTGTGTGTGTGACAGCAGGGCTGTCTCTGGGGTTCATCTCCTGTTACTTATTTGTAGTACAGCAGTACTCAGAAGCCGTAATTAGAAACTCTGCTCGATTCTCTCTCTGTCCTACCTTCAAAGGACAATGGAGGTCTCATCACAAATAGTTTCTAGCCAAGCTTTGAAATGCGCAGATCTAACTGCAGCACATACAAATTACCCCTCACTTGGGATGGAGTGAGCCCTCTGTCGCAGCCAGCCCAGGCATTGACAAGAAGCTGTTTGTCTGCCTGAGTGTTGAGATACCAGTCAGTTAAATGAGAAATCCCCAAAGCAATACCCACTCCTAGGAGTGTCTTACAGGTTTGTAACACTCCTCTGCCAGCAGATGGCTCTCTTGCACTTCCAGGCTCGGGGGCAGTGATTTATGAATGGGCGTGTCCATAGTGCTCATCGGAACCTAGCTCGGGCACTGGTGGATCCTGCGTTGCCACCCTCCGGGAGGTCGGTGTAGTATGATCCTCATTTTACTCCCAGGGGAACTGACGGTGCAAGAGGGAGTCTGAAGAGCACCTGGTTTTCCTGAGACCCCAGCCACAAGCATGGGTCCAGGTGCATGCTTTGGGCAGCAGACATGCCATGGGAATGCTTGGCTGGTTGTTTGCATTGTCAGGCATGGAAACGGGTCTATCAGTTTTCATTTCTCTAATTTCCTCCAGGCCAGAATTGACGGCCATCTTTGCCCTGGGAGTGTCCCACCCCTGAGCCCAGTGGAATAGAAATGGGTTCTTCCAAAATGTGACAGGAGGCTGCGATTCCAGGACAAGCTCTCTGCCTCTCCCTCCAGTGACAGGCAGCCTCCGGGTTGGGGCATCACTGCTTCTTAATTGAGGCCTTGTCTACATGAGAAAGTTGAACTAGTTTTAAACCAATTTAGGTAAACTGGTGCAAACTCCTCTGAGGATGCTCTTATCTCACGTTCAGAAGGGCTTACTGCAGTTTAGCTTAGACTGATTCCCAATCAGCTTAACCCGAATCAAAATAAAGGAGGCCTAACACAGATTTGCACCAGCTGAATGACCTAAGCCCCCTTGTAGACATCCCTATGTCTTCACTTGACATAGCTACCACTTCTTGCAGCGATGGACTAACTACACAGGCAGGAGAAGCACTGTAGAGGAGGATAAGCCCATAGACTTGCACCATTTTAACTAAAATGGTTTAGTTAAACAGATGCAAATCCTTGTGTGGACACTTTTATTGTGGCTTAAATCTCTCCCTAATCTTCTTAAACTAAACTGCAATAAGCCACTCTTAGTCTGAAATCAAAAAGTCCACAAAGTCTTTTGCACCAATTTAACTGAATACGTTCAAAATTGACCCTTCGTCAAACCCATGCAACCCCGTGTATACACGAGCCCCAGCCTCTACTTTGCACCCAGTGACCCCGGAAAACCCAGGCTGGGAGCTGGTGGAAGTTCTCCTAGCATGTGCAAAACCACTAATATGTTGCACTTGGATAATGGGCAGAATTCTGCTCATGGCTCACTCATTATAGGCTGAGCAGTGAATGCTGGTGCCGTTAGTCCTGACAGTGTGGAGTAAAGTTACCAAAAGGTTCCTTCGAGCAAAGCGGGCGACATCTGGAGGTGTAATTCCCAACTCAGGCAGTCGTACCCGCACTAAATCTGACCCAGGTTGCTCACTAAAAATGGAAGTGTAGCTGTCGCAGAGCAAACAGTGGGACAGGCCAGCCTCCCAAATACACAGCTAGGGGTTCTGATGGGCTTGAACTTGGCCCCCACACCACCAAGGCTACCCTGCTTTGTTTAGCTTCCTGGCTCTCTCAGAGCTGGGAGTGACATCTACAGCTGCATTGTTGACAAACCCACAGACACTAGATGGAGGAGCGAGAACGTCATTGGAGGGAAAGCTGGCAAGCGTGCCCTGCATTCTCATCATGAAATCATTAGGTCCCAATCCTTCAGGCACTTTGTGGGCAAAGCTCCCGTCAATGTCCATGGGACTCCTGGGCTCAGAGAGCTCCCAGGTCAGACCTCTGGTATAAACCTCCTGCGTCCTTCCTCCAAAAGGCAGGGCCGTGAGAATGGCCACATCTCTCCCAGGAATACGCCGGGCTCAGTTCTGCGTCTCCTGACACTCAAGCAGGGCAGCTTCACTCTAGCTGTTAATCCTGCAAAAAGAGACTTTAGACACAGCAGAATCAGGGGTTTGCTCTTCTCACATGAATTTATTGCTGGAATTGATGCTGGCTTGACAGTCTTGGAGAAAGCTACAGGGGAGCAAATCTACAATCCCCCAAGCCATTCCACTAGGCCTCACCTCTGACCAACAGAGGCTGCCTCTATGGACCAGAAGGGCAGCTGAGCCTCCCGGGCCCACTCCATGCCATCCTCTTTGCTGAATTCCCTCCAAGGGACTAATTAGCCACCACTGTCCCACAAGTATCAGGGCTGAGTCATCCACACCCATTACTCACGTGAATGGTGAATGGTAATCCTCACATCACTTTCCATCCCCTCCCTCCCCTGCTGCTGGTATTCAGGAGGCTTTGCACAATTAGTCAAAACCATTAAAATCAGGTCTCTCTTTCAGCTGGCGGCAATGGGCCAGATCTCCCGCTGGTGTAAATGGTACAACTCTAATGGCTGTCTGCCCATTTACGCCAGCTCAGGACTGAGCCTGATGAGTCTATTTTCAGGCAGGTTTTTCATGGACAGTTCATAGAGCATCTAATGAGAGGAGTGTAGAGAAAAAGAAACAGAGCTTTGAACTGCTACGGAGCCCTCACTTACCGCTAAAAGCCTCTGTAATGAGGGTGGAATGGCTGCAGTGTGGGAGCCAGGAATAGGCTATTTGTGACTCACTCTTCATGTGCCATTAGCTCAGGATACATGAAGAACTAATGGTGACAAAACACCACCTTATCATGTTCCCATCAGATGGTTAACGATTGTTTTAATGGTTAGTTACAGGGGCAGGAAGCCACCATGCCGTGGAACTGAACATGCCCAACCAGCCCCACCATGGCAACTTCCAACTGGACCATGCTCCACCCCTCCACCTTCATCCTCCACGGCATCCCGGGGCTGGAGGCGGCGCATGTCTGGATCTCCATCCCCTTCTGCTCCATCTACATTCTGTCCCTCCTGGGGAACGGCCTCCTCCTGGCTGTTATCAAGACTGAGCCGAGCCTCCATGAGCCCATGTACCTTTTCTTTTCCATGCTGGCGCTCGCCGACCTGGTCATCTCCACCACCACCGTGCCCAAAATCCTCTGCATATTCTGGTTCAGGAACAATGCCATTCACACCAATGCTTGCCTGGCCCAGATTTTTTTGATTCACTCACTTACTACCATGGAGTCTGGGTTCATGCTGGCCATGGCCTTTGATCGTTATGTTGCGATCTGTAACCCGCTGCGACACTCGGCCATCCTCACCAATCGGGTTGTAGCCAAGCTAGGGCTGGGTGTTGTGATGAGGGGGGCCGTGTTACTGGGCCCTCACCCATTCCTGCTGAAGCAGCTCCCATATTGCAGGACCCATGTGATTTCTCACACCTATTGTGAGTTCATGGCACTGGTGAAACTGGCCTGTGCAGACACGACGGTCATGAGAACCTATAGTCTGCTTGTGGCATTTCTAACAGCGGGGTTAGATTTTATCCTCGTTGTCTTGTCCTACATCCTGATCCTCCGGGCCGTCTTCAGCCTCCCCTCCAAGGATGCACGGCACAAATCCTTGAGCACCTGCGGCTCCCACATCTGTGTCATGCTGGTGTTTTACACTCCTGCATTCTTCTCCTTCCTCTCCCACCGCTTTGGCCATGTGGCTCCCCACATTCACATCCTCATTGCAAACATGTACGTTCTCTTCCCTCCCATGTTGAACCCCATCATCTATGGGGTGAGAACCCCGCGGATCCGGCAGAGGGTGCTCCACGTCTTGGGCATCAAACCATCCTGAAACCCACAGCTCGGGTCAGCACCTGGGGAGCAAGGTCCGTGCAGGTGACGTGAGGGCCAGCAAGGCCGGGGATGCAGATGGCTCAGTCACCCCCTTAATGTGAAAAGCCACCTCAGGCTTGCTGAGCAACAGGGCTAATAAATACCTTTTTCTGGGTCTGCAGCACAACACGGCTTCGACTTTTCATGGCTCTAGGGTTCTCACTCATCATTTTCACTCGCCACAGTGAAATCAGGGCCTCATTGTCCGAGGCGCTGTACGACATACAGCTAGAGATGGTCCCTGCCCCATGAGCGTCAATCTGTGCATTTTGATGCCCAGTTGTTTGCCCCTCTCCTCCCACCATGTGCCCTCTCATGCCTCTCATGCCCCTCTCCTCCCACCATGCCCCTCTTGTCCCAGCTGGAAAGGGTTCCCATCGTCCTGGCCTGATCCTGTCCCAGGCTTTGGGTGGGTATCCAGACACAGATCCAGCTACCAGTTTTCTAGCAGTGTTTGCAATTTCCAAGTTTTCTGCTGTGCTAGCCCTCGCTCCCGATGGAGCAGAAACTGCTGTCCCCAGCGCTTGGTCACTTCTGCAGCCACGGAGTTCTCTTTCAGGGTCAGGCTTTTTAATAACATGCCTTAGGGAGGTTGGGAGGGGGCTGGGAAGGAGCAGGCTGCTGTAGAGAGTTGGGGAGGGGACTGGGAAGGAGCGGGCTGCTCTAGGGAGGGTGGGAGGGGGCTGGGAAGGAGTGAGCTGCTGTAGGGAGGGAGGGAGGAGGGGGCTGGGAAGGAGCGGGCTGCTGTAGGGAGGCGGGGAGGGGGCTGGGAAGGGGCTGGGAAGGCTCCCAATGATCCATCCAGCCCAGTCTCCTGTCTTCCAACAGTGCCCAGTGCCAGAGACGTCAGAGGCAATGAACAGAACAATTTTTCAGTGATCCATCCCCGGTCATCCAGTCCCAGCTTCTGGCAGTCAGATGTGTGGGGACCCCCAGAGCAGGGGGCTATATCCCTGATAAAAGTGGCTAATAGCCATTGATGGATTTATCCTTCATGGATTTATCTAGTTCTTTTTTTTTTTGAACCTTGTTATACTTTTGGCTTCCACACCATCCTCTGGCAAAGAGTTCCACAGGTTGACTGTGCACTGTGTAAGGAAATACTTCCTTAGGTGTTTTTTAAACCTGTTGCCTATTAATTTTATTAGGTATCCCCTGGCTCTTGTGTTATGTGTTCCTTATTTACTTTCTCCACACCACTCATGACAGTACAGACCTTGATCATATCCCCCCTCAGTTGCCTCTTTCCCAAACCAAATAGTCCCTGCCTTCAGCAGTGGCTACACTACGGCTTGACACCATTACTGCTCACCTACATGCTGTGCTGAGCTAGTGCTCCCCTCCACCTACCCACCCCAGCCTAGGAGACAAGGCAGTTTCCCTTCCCCTGTGCCAGAGCTGCGCTGTACTGGGTGCTCGGTGCAGGACATCACCTCCCTGGCAATCCATTGCTAGCTACAGTAGAGGAGATTCCTAGGTACCAGCCTCCCTCAGATACAAGGAGCAGGCCCCAGAGAGCACTGAGCCCTTAGCCGCTGTTCTGGTGCCATGGCAATGCTCTGGAGTGAGCAGGCGACACAACCTGGACACCCTGGCTGCGCGCTCTAGGGAAGGGGTGGAGTTAGTGAGGCATCATGCCAACAGGAAAGCCCCCTCCACCTGAGAACCTTTACTAAGCTCCACCCAAGGCTGCCTCCCCATTACTGATAGTTGTGTATAAAAGCGTGCACAAGGGATGGCTCCCTCCCCCCTCTTTTAGGGGCTGTCTATGTGTGCCGACAACTGGATCCCCTGGAGGGCAGCCAGCGGGACAGAGTTCTCCTCTTGGAGTATCCCCCACTGAGAAAGGTCACTACCACTGGGATTTTAGTAGCAAGGTTCACGGATTCTCTCCCTGTCCAGGGATCTGGATTGTCCCTTTTCAGGGACTCAGGCCAGTTACTGTTTGAAGAGTTCAGTGACGCCTGGGCACCAGTGTAAACACTTTTCCCCAGGACACAGCCCATCCTTCTGGTTTTCGTTGCTGTGGCCAGACCCCAGACCAGCCCTTTGCTTCTGCAGGAACACCCCAGTCTTGCTCCGTAGTGTGGTGGTCACCCCGCTCCGGCCCTGAAGGGGTTAAAACACCCCTGGGAGAGGGCTGCCCTGGGGAGCCAATGGTAAAAGCAGCCTGGAGAGGGCTGTGGCTGGGGAAAACAGCTGAGTGAATAGCTGGCCACAGGTGTGGCTGGCTTAGTCCGGCCACAGCTGGCCTGGATAAAAGGTGCTGTGGACTAGGAGTTGAGGAGTCTCCCTCTAGAACTGGAGTAGGAAGGGTTGGCTGCCTGGGAAAGAGGTACCCGATCAGAGCCGTGCTGGGGAAAAGGGCAAGAGGAGCTGGGATGCTCCAGCCTGGCAACTCCCCAGGCTGAGGCCTTGGTCAAGGCCTGTGGACAGGGGCGGCTCTAGCTTTTTTGCCGCCCCAAGCACGGCAGTCAGGCTGCCTTCGGCGGCATGCCTGCGGGAGGTCCCTGGTCCCGCGGCTTTGGCGTACCCGCCGCCGAATTGCCACCGAATCCGAGGGACCGGCGGATCTCCCGCAGGCATGCTACCGAAGGCTGCCTGACCGCTGCCCTCACAGGGACTGGCAGGAGCACTGGTGCCTGGAGCCGCCGCTGCCTGTGGAGGTACTGGAGCTGCAGAGGTGTGGCCCGGGAATAGGCAAAGGCAGCAGGTCGTAACCCCCTTGCCGATGATGAGTGGCTAACAGACTGCAGTCTGCTCTAGTGAGCGGGGGCTAGATGATGACTGGCAGTAGCCGCTGAGGCAAGGTGGGTTTAGAGGGTTGGGGGTTCCCCTGGGAGGGACAGACCCAGAGTGTGGAGGTACTGCTGGGGCACAACCCCGAGGTAAAAGGGCACTGGGGTCTTGGAGGGACACTGGGGTCTGAGGCAGGTGAGCCACCAGCCTACAGAGGGCGCTCCAGGCTGGAATCGAGCTAATTCCCAGAACAACCAGCAGGAGGCGCTGCGCCGGTGAGTCGTCGCTTTGCTACATGCTCCCAGGGTAATTTGTGTCTCCCATAGAGGTTTCTGTCATTCTATCCTTTATTCCTATGCAATAAACTGTCTGCCCGTAACACTGTGCAACCCACCTGCTGTCCCAGCAGCCCTGCCCAGTTGCTGCATTAAGTCCTGGGACAGAAAGTGGAATTTCCTAGTGGCAAGTTAATGAGGGATCTGTGCACTGCAGGGGAGGAAGAGACTCAGTCTCCCTGGACAGCTCCTCTGCAGTAAAGGGAAGATAAGCAGATCACAGCCAATCTGTCACACTCTCAGATAGCCCCAAAGTCCAAGGGGACAATGCCTAGCTTGGAGGCCTGAGTTAAGAAAGCTGCCTGGGACACCCTTCCTGTCACTCTTCATGCTGTGTAGGGGTCTGTGTCTGTGTCCCGGGTGCACACAGCAATCCCACAGCAAAGCACTCTCTTTCTCTGGCACACAAGAGGAAGCTTTGGGCTCTCCAATGACTCCTGTCTGGCTTGAAGCTCCCGGGGCAATGCTATAAAGGCCTCTCTGAGCCCAGCCCACCTGTGCCATCAGCGTCTAGAAACCAGGGCCGGCTCCAGGGTTTTGGCCGCCCCAAGCAGCCAAACAAAAAAAAAACAACAACAACAAAAGCCGCAATCGCGATCTGTGGCGGCAATACAGTGGGAGGTCCTTTGCTCCGAGCAGGAGTGAGGGACCGTCTGCCGAATTGCCGCCGAACAGCTGGACATGCCGCCCCTCTCCGAAGTGGCCGCCCCAAGCACCTGCTTGGTAAGCTGGTGCCTGGAGCTGGCCCTGCCCAGAAACATGGGACAAACTGGAGTGAAAGGGCCCCAGCGCGACCTGCCAGGTCACAGTCTGAACAGGAGCCATGGTGGGTGGGTGGCATCTCTGTCCAGCCCCATAAACCCTCCCCTGCCCAGAGCAGGATTTTCCAGCATCTCCGCACACTGTTCCCCCTGGCTCTCTGGTCCCTGCAGACACCCTCCCTATCTTCCATGGTCTCCCAGCTGCTTAGGGGGCCTCATGTGCATCCAGGTGGTTGGAGCTCAGGGAGCCACGGGGCTGCAATGGGGAAAGCATAGGAGTGAGTGTCTCAGTTGAAGACTGTTTTCCTAACTTTTTTTGTACAGTTTCCCACAACTCAGTTTCCCCACAAGCATTCCTTTATTAGTCCCATGGTCACTTGGTGTTAGTTACATCTAAACTATCAATAGACAGCCTGAGATTCTGTATCCTAGCAACAACACAGATATAAGCAACAGGTTCAGGCCTGGGAAGTACCTTCCCACGTGGCACCCTGCTGACCGGTACTGAGATACCCCCTCGGCTGTGGAGATGTAACCCTCCAGCGGGGATTGTGAGCAATACCCTGCCAGAGGTGGGCCTCCCTTGGCCCTAGGGAAGCGTCCCCAGCTGCACAGTCATTGCCAGAGGCTTGGGACACCTGGGACCTTCTCCCACACATGTGAAGGGGTAGGAGACTTGGGGGCATGACGGGAGCTTAGCCTGTGCAGTGACTTTTTGAAAGCCCTGGGGTTGAGACCTCCAAGCTCCCTTCCAGGAGATGGAGGGGGCTGAGTGCCCTGCTCCTGGAGGTGCCTCCACTCAGTTACATTCCCTTTCCTGGCTCTGCCCTCTGGGGTTTAACAGACACCTCTGTGGACAGAAACTGGCTTCAGCCATATTGTGTCATTAACTGTGAGCTGTGCCCTGGCTCTGCCCAGTGGGGCCCCATCTCCACAATGGCAGGGAGGGAGTCATCCTTTCTGTGTGCCTGTCCCCTGCCTAGGGGCTGTGACACTGCCTGGGTGTCCCCACTGTGGGCCTCTCTCAGGAGACGGGGGGGGAGAGCTGCCCATCCCCCATTTGCCCATCCCCCATCTGCCCATCCCCCACCCGTGGGTGTCTCTCTTGCTGTCTCTCAACTCTGCCTGCACCCCACCCCATGAGTGAGTGACCAGCCGCCCTCCCCATTAACACCCCACTGAGACTGAGGAACAACACCCGCCCCCTCAGGACACTGACTGACAGTGCCCTAAGCCAATGAGATGCCAGAGAGAAGCTCTGCAACATTCACCTCACGCTCTCATTGGCTGTGCGGGCCTGATGGCAAGATGCTCCCCCCAGCACCTGGGGAGAGGGAGGCCTGAAGGGAGGGACAGCTCCACATTAACCCTTCCATGGTGTTATGGGCAGCTCATGGCTGCCTGGGGGCTGCACCTCCTCCTGGCCCCATGTCCCCTGGCAGGAGACCCCCAAGCCCTAGCTGTTGCAAAACAAGCAAGTGCAATTTGGGGTTGCATTAACAGAGGTGTACAAGGCAAGTCACCGAGGTGAGTACTGCTCTACTTGGCACTGGTTAAGGCTCAGCTGGAGCATTGTGTCCAATTTTGTTCACCAATGTGTAGGAAGGATGTAGAGAAACTGGAAAGGATCCAGAGGCGATCAACAAAGATGACCAAAGGGGTGGAATACAAACCACACGAGTAAAGGCTGAAGGAACTGGGTATGTTTAGTTTGGAAAAGAGAAGATTAAGAGGGGACATAATAGTGGTCTTTGAATACTTTAAAGGCTGCCATAAAAAAGATGGAGGAAGATTGTTCTTTCTTGCCATAGAGGGCAGTATGAGAGGCAATGGGTTCAAACTACAATATAGCAAATTTAGATGAAATCTCAGGAAAAACTTCCTAACTGTCAGACCAGTAGGACAATGGAACCGATGTCTCAGGAGGTTGGTGGAAGCTCCTTCCCTGTGAAGGCTGGATAGTATTCTGTTTGGGATGGTATAGCCATAACAAATTCTAACAAATTCTCCATCTCGGCAGGGGGTTAAACTAGCTGACCCTTGTGGTCCCTTCTAACCCTATGGGTTTATGATTCTATGTGCTCCACAGTACAGTCAGTTTTCCCCCAGGCCTTAGTTTAAAAAATCCTCTACATACCAGCAGGATAGTTCCATGTTGATTGAGATGGAGGCCATCCTTCCTGTGTAGACGCATCCTTTCCCAAAATGTTCCCTAGTTCCTCCCTACACCATCATCCCATCCATGCATTGAGCTCTGCCTGAAGCTGTGCCTGAAGGTTCCCTGAACCTTTGGCCCTGTGCATGGAACTGGAAGCATTTCAGAGAATGCTACCGTGGAGGTGCTGGATTTCAATCTCTTACCGAGCAGCCTAAATTTGGCCTCCAGGACCTCTCTCCTATCCTTCCTATGTCATTGGTACCAACATGTACCACGACCACTGGCTCCTCCCCAGCACTACTCATAAGTCTGTCTAGATGACTCAAGAAATCTGCAACCTTCACACCTAGCAGGCAAGTCACCATGCAGTTCTCCCAGTCATCACAAACCCAACGATCTATGGTTCTAATGATCAAATCCCCCATTACGATTACTGTTTGGTAAGTCTTATCAAAGGTGAAGTTCTCTGGGCATTAAAAAGTGACACGTCAATGAGATCTTGTCCTCTTTGAAGCTGTTCCATCTTTCTGCAACCTTTGTGGTTGTTTTCCTTCTTTTTTTGTTCTTAGTTTCTTCCTGACACAGTGTAATGTTCTTGTACCAGATACAGACTGGTTACAAACCTTGTTGTGCACTCCAGATGTGTTCAGCCTCGAATCCATTAATACTCCACCAGGTTTGGCTGAGGTTAGCGTCAATAAGGTATTTTACACAAAGTATTCAGAGTGGCTCCAACAGTATAGTACACTTTAGCATTGCATTGTAGGTCCCACCACTAACGAGGCTGCCAGGCCTCTCTCCACTACCGTTTTTAGATTGTGTATTAATTATATAGATCACTTAAGGATCCTCAGTTATCACTTTAAGGATTGATAGGTTCTTGTCCCAAAATCAGGCCCAGTATTATTTAAATTATTATAGAGTTGGGAACCCTGATGTGCACATTTACAACACTCACACTATAGGAACTCTTTTATATTGTCTATAGTTTATTAATACATTTAGCACAGTTACACAGTCACAAATACCCCAATTTAACAAGATAGATAGAGAATGTACATCTGCACTTCCATATCCTCACACCATCCCTTATACAACAACCTGAAGGGTTACCATCCTCTTCCTTATCACCTTCCCCATCATCACCAGTGGCCATCATTCCTGCACCTCCCAAGGACTACATCTCCTTCTCCTGTTGCCCCTAGGCTGGGATGCCACTTTTATAATATGCAACAGAGGGTCCTGTGGCACCTTTAAGACTAACAGAAGTATTGGAGCATAAGCTTTCGTGGGTGAATTCTCACTTTATCAGATGCAAGCTGATAACATAACACGGCTACCCCCCTGATACTTTTATAATATGTTACACTGACGTTGTTATGGCTGATATATATTCAGTAGGGTTTTTTTTCCCTTTTCTCTTATTTGTATTTCCTCATCTTACTAATGTTGAAGTGTCTTTTTCCTACAGGTCAGTATATCATTGATCTCAGCCTATTACCATATCCATCAGTTCGTTACTATGGCCCTTTTGTGGTTAGGTATCACATTTGTTATTTCTGTCCTAACCGGTCATTTCGGTCTGATCATAACCAGTTATTTGGTTTTATCCAAGTTGTGGTGTACCTGTTAAGTTTAAAAGTTATGAACTTAGGAAAGTCCCTATGGTACCTTGCTTTAACTCATCATAGGTGGACCTTATGCTTTAGCTCATAACCATCTTTCTAGGTGAAAGGTCCCAAACAAATGTGAGCCAACTTTGCTATCCGGGTGAAAGGTCCCAGACCTGTGTATGCTAAATTTGCCCTAGCGCAACATATAGGATGTAGCCTGTAAGTCCCTTGTACTGCAGCCAAACTAGTTTAATCTAAACCTATTATAATAAAACAAATAATCAAAACCATACAGAAATAAGAAATCTAGAAGAAAATATCTCTCTATAGGTGAGCAAGCAGGTTAGCCCTATAGGTTACATCCCTTAGGCCCATTTGCTGTGCGTTCACCTCTCAGCCCCATTCTCCTGCCAAGAGCCAGGGGCCTGCTGGTGCCTCTGTCCAAACTCCCCAGTCTGCATCTGGTGGTCTTAATATGTCTGGCATGCCATTGCTGCTGCTCAGAGCTGGAGGGGGCAAGCCATGTAACTACATCTCTGGCCCCCATTCCTCTGACAAGGTCCGGAAGTGTGTCTGTCTCTCAGCCCTGTTCCCCTTATAAAGGCTGGTCATGTTTCTGCATCTCTCAGCCCTGTTCTCACTGAGGCAGGGCGTGTCTGCATCTCTCAGCCCCATACTCCTCACTGGGGCTGAGCATGTCTCTCTCTCTTTGGCCTATTCCTCCACCAAGTAGGTCTGTGTGAATTTAACCATGATGTCTTCAGGGAAGAGACTGGTTTTGTTGTTGCTTTGGATGGTTTCTGGTCTATGTATGGTGCTAAGCAGCTGTATAATGGATACCAAACATTAATAACTGTAGTGTATAAGGTAAGAGTAGAGTCCCTTTGAATAGTTTGAGACCCCTGTAGCAGAGCTCAATGTGGTCTACATTTCAGAAGCCACCGGAAACCAGCCAGTTTCTACCTTAGCCTAGAACCTTTGAGTATATTTGGAAGACACAGTCATCTGGGACCCAGCTGTGCCCAAGTGACTTCACATTATTTTTGTTGTACAACAAGCCATTGCTGAAAGCTGATATAAGCCATTGAGAGTGATAGGTGATAGAGATCCACGGAGAGTCCCACCAATGAGCCATCCTGAACCCAGGCTGAGCGTATCATGGGTTTCTCTCTCACATTTCTTCTTAGAGCTACCACTGAGGTGATCTGATGAGATGACTTCCTTGGGCAGGAAGGGAAGGTGGAGCCCACCGGAGTCCATAATAAAATAAAAACCAAAGGTCCATCCAGCCCAGTATCCTGTCTACCGACAGTGGCCAATGATCAAGTGATCTCTCTCCTGCCATCCATCTCCACCCTCTGACAAACAGGGGCCAGGGACACCCTTCCTTACCCATCCTGGCTAATGTCCATGCTGACATCTCTATACTCACATGCCAGTGTGAGTGATGGCAGATCATGAATGGGTCAGAGGCCATGGTGATTAAAGTTTTATATTCCTGGATTAAATTAAACAGGCACACACTGCTCAGATTCCCTTCTGCTGGAAGATACAGAGCACCCTCTCCCGGATCTGTTTGGTTTTCATCCCATACACAATAGGATTTAGCATGGGGGGCACCAGCAGGTACAGATTGGCCACCAGGATGTGGACTTGGTGTGGGACATTGTGGCCAAATCGGTGGGTGAGGAATGTGAAGAGGGCAGGGATGTAAAATGACAGGATAACACACAAGTGAGATGCGCAGGTGCTGAAGGCCTTGAGACGGGCGTCGGTGGATGGGAGTCTGAGCACAGCCTGGAGGATCATAGCATAGGACACGGAGATGATAAGCACATCAACCCCCACCACCATAAAAGCCACAAACAGGCCGTAAATGATACTGACTGTAGCATCCCCACACACCAGCTTCACCACGGCCATGTGATCACAGTATGTGTGGGAGATGAGGCAGTGCTGGCAGAAGGACAGCCTGTGGACAAGGAGGGAGAAGGGGCTCACCAGAAGGACTCCGCGTGCCAGCACCAGGCTCCCCATTGTCACTATGGCTGGGATGGACAGGATGCTGGAGTGCCAGAGGGGGCAGCAGATGGCCACGTAGCGATCCAAGGCCATGGCCATGAGTACACCCGACTCCACTGATGAGAAGGCGTGCACAAAGAACATCTGGGTGAGGCAGGCATGGAACCCGATCTCCCTGGAGCCCAGCCAGAAGATGCTCAGCATTTTGGGCAGGGTGGTCGTGGACAGAACTAGGTCGGTGACAGCCAGCATGGCCAGGAAGAGGTACATGGGCTCATGGAGGCTCGGTTCAGTGTATATAATGAAGAGAACAATGACATTTCCCAGCACAGCAATGACATACATGATGCAGAAAGGGAAGGCGATCCAGTACTGGGCCTCCTGAAGTTCAGGGATACCGACCAGGAGGAAGGTAGCAGGGTGAGAGCGGGTGCTGGTGTTCGGACATGACATGACTTGCAGTTCTTCTCCTATCTGAGCTGGGAGAGCTTTCACCCTGTAAATGAACAGCAAAGAACCCATGAGGTTTGAGGCAAAAAGGCATCCTTTAAAAATGGAAGTTAAAACGAGGAAAATAGAAAGGAGCACAAACTCTGGTAAACAAAGTGTATAAATATAATTAGAAAGGCCAAAAAGAATTTGAAGAACAGCTAGCTAAAGACTCAAAAAGTAATAGCAAAACTTTTTAAGTACTTAAGAAGCATTGCTAACCAACCAATGGGACCACTGGATTCTTGAGAACTCAAGGATGATAAGGCCACTTTGGAGAAAATGAATGAATTCTTTGCATCAATCTTCACGGCTGAGGATGCGAGGGAGATTCCCAAACCTGAGCCATTCTTTTTAGGTGACAAATCTGAAGAACTATACCAGATAGACATGTCATTGGAAGAGGTTTTGGAACAAACTGACAGATTTAACAGTAATAAGTAACCAAAACCAGATGGTAATCATGCAAGAGTTGTGAAGAGAGGCAAATGTGAAATTGCAAAAAGGTTACTGACTACAGTTAGTCAATCTTTTAAATCCGCTTCTGTATCAAATGACTGGAAGATAGGTAATGTTCGGCAATTTTTTAAAAAGGGCTCCAGTAAGCCTGACTTCAGTATGGGGCAAACTTTTTGAAACTATATTAAGAACAAAATTGTAAGACACATACATGAATATAATTTGTTGAGGAAGAATCATTATGATTTTTGTAAAGGGAAATCGTGCCTCACCAATCTACGAGAATTATTTGTAGGGTACCAATCTACGAGAATTATTTGTAGGGTCAACAAACATGTGGGCAAAGGAGATCCAGTGGATATAGTGTATTTAGATTTTCAGAAAACCTTTGACAAAGTCCCTTACCAAAGGCTCTTAAGCAAAATAAACAGTCATGGGATAAGAGGGAAGGTCCTCTCATGACTGGTAACTGGTCAAAAGATAGGAAACAAAGGGCGGGAATAAAGTGTCAGTTTTCAGAACGGAGGGAGGTAAATAGTGGTGTCCCACCCGGATCTGTACTGGGCCTAGTCCTATTCAATATATTCATACATGATCTGGAAAAGGGGGTAAACAGTGAGGTGACAAAATATGCAAATGATATAAAATTGTTCAAGATAGTTAAGTCCCAGGAAGACTGCAAAGAGCTACAAAAGTATCTATCAAACCTGGGTGACTGGGCAACCAAATGGCAGATGAAATTCAATGCTGTTGAATACAAATGGGTTCTAAATTGGCTGTTACCATTAAGAAAGAGATCTTGGAGTCATTCTGAAGAGTTCTTTGAAAACTTCCACTCCATGTGCAGCAGCAGTCAAACAAGCGAACAGAATGTTGGGAATCATTAAGAAAGGGATAGATAATAGGACAGCAAATATCATATTGCCTCTATATAAATCCATGGTACGCCCACAACTTGAATAGTGTGTGCAGATGTGGTCATCATATCTCAAAAAAAGATATACTGGATTTGGAAATGGTTCAGAAAAGGGCAACAAAAATGATTAGGGGTATGGAAACAGCTTCTGTATGAGGAGAGATTAATAAGCCTGGGACTTTTCAGCTTGGAAATGAGATGACTAAGGGGAGATATGATTGAGGTCTATAAAATCATGACTGATGTGGAGAAAGTATATAAGGAATTGTTATTTACTCCTTCTCATAACATAGGAACTAGGGGTCACCAAATGAAATTAATAGGAAGCAGGTTTAAAAGAAAGAAAAGAAAGTATTTTTTCACACAACACACAGTCAACCTGTGGAACTTTTTGCCAGAGGATGTTGTGAAGGCCAAGACTATAACAGAGTTCAAAAAACAATAACAACTAGATAAGCTAATGGACTATAGATCAATCAATGGCTATTTTCTAGGATGGATAGATCACTTGGGGATTACTTGTCTGTTCGTTCCCTCCACGGCACCTGGCATTTTCCATTGTCAGAAGACAGGATACTGGGCTAAATGGACCTTTGGTCTGAGCCAGTATGGCCGTTCTTATGTTCTTATCTTTTTATTCAATTCCTGGGAAACATGGGTTCATGTGAGCTACTGTATATTGGATCAAGTGCATCTGTTCAAAATACCACTGTAGTCTGTCTCTGAGAGATTGTTTGAAGATTTTTTGGAGTGTTTGTTTCCTCCCTTTGAGATTCAATTCCCTTTCCTCTTCTGGTTTTCTGTGGGGCATGAGGATGAGAAGAATGAAGCATGAGGGGGAGGAGTACACTCTTGTTTCCTCTCTGCTTTCCTAATCTGTGCAGCATTCTGTCTCTCCCTTTCGACCCTTCCCAGAAAACTAGGGAAAGGAAAGGACAAGTAGGCAAATGCATAAACCTGTGTGGAAAAAAAACTAATGTGGATGTGGCTGCTGGGCTATTAATGACTGAATGGAGAACATTAGCCAAATCTTGTTGGAAACACAGGCACAGCCGAGCTTGGGTCTCGAGTTCCATACCCTAGGCTCTAGATCATGCTACATCTCAACCCCGCTGCTTGTTCATTTTGACAAAGATAGAAAAAGAAGGTGTTGGCTCTTAGACACTATGGCTAGGTGATGTTATGAACAGTGTTCCACGTAATCTCTTTTTTCTAGAAGATCTGCTTTGGTTCCAATAGGAATTAGCTCAGGGAATTTCTATGGCCTGTTTTATACAGGAGGTCAGACTAGTTGTTCACAGTTGTCCTTTCTGGCCTTGTGATCTATGAAGAGGTAGCTTTCCTCACCTGTTCATGTCCCTTGGCCAGGGCACACTTCTTTCCTCTGGTATATTTTCATAAGATTTGTCTAGTCTACTTTTCAATAACTCAGTTGATGGAGCTTTTACCAATTTGTTCCTCTTGAAGACAATTTCACAGCCTACAGGTCTCACTGTCTCACTTCTTGCTGTTTAGCTTAAATTTCCCTTGTCTTTATTCCGTCTCAGCGTTCCTAGTTTAGTTACTTAAATACTTTGCCATTCCCTGTGTGGGAATGGACAAAAAATGGAAAAACTTGGAATACTCTATTTTCATTGTGAGGGGATGCTGTGAAGGCCAAAATATAACAGGATTGAAAAAAGAACTTCATAAGTTCCTGGAGGACAGGTCTATCAATGGTATTAACCAATTAGGTCAGGGATGGAACTGCACGCTCTGGGTGTCCGCAAACTTCTGACTGCCAGAAGCTGAGACTGGATGACAGAGGGTGGATCACTTGATTATCACCTCTTCTGTTCATTCCCCTGAAGCACCTGACATTTGCCCCTGTTGGCAGATAGGATATTGGGCAAGATAGACTCTTGGTCTGACCCAGGCTGACTGTTCTTATGGTCTTATGTCTATATTATTTTTGACCTCATGGGACAACAATAGACATGTGATCTATTAAGGTATTTATATAGCCCCTATAACTGTAGTGTCTTTGCATCTTTGCAAAAGACCAGGGAAGAGCTACAAGAATGATTCCAGGGCTGAGAAGCACACTTTACTGTCAGAGTCATCTCTCTCTCAATCTGTGTAGATTCAATTGACTTGGTCGTAAAATGGAATTACTTCAATGGGGAGAAGATTCCTTATGTGAGGGGGTCTTTCATCTAGCAGACAAAGACATACAAGATCCAATGTCTGGAAGCTGAATAAAGAGAATCGGAAATAAGGCACACGTTTTTAATGATGATGGTAGTTGAAGCAATTCCAATCTCACAGCATGTCCATCTTATACAGTAGTTGTGCTTCAAAATATGCTCCCCACATTATTTCTATTTATAACACAATTGCTTACATATTAGAAAACACTTCATATGTCACCTAAGATGCAAACTTATTTTTTTGTGGTATACCTTACCTTACCTCTGTTTTGGATGCTACATTCCAAACCGGTTTCCCATGAAGGTACCTGTACTAGGACATAGATAGGCTTGAAGAGATTAGACTTGGATCAGTAAATGTTGATAAATGTCAATTTTACTGTACTCACTGTGATACAGAGACCCCTTGTCAAGAGAAGTCCCCTATTCTTTGAAAACATTTCTCACTACATCTCTGACAAATTCACTATACCAAACACAAGTCTTACAGGTTATTTATCCATACAAGTAACATGTAAAGTATCTGCAGAAAGCTCATAACTTGTCAAGATTCTTAATAGTCATTGTGAAATGTATGTACAGCTAATATTTAAGGAATAATGTAGTTATAGGGACAATGTGTTTTATGGGCTTGAGGTAGAAATAAGTCCCCAGAAGATACAGTGATAGACCTCGATGATGGTCCATTCAGGCAAAAGAGAGTTGTCACACACACATACACCTACCCCCATTTGACTGGTGATGAAATGCAAGGTTTAATTGTTTTGTCTTGTACAATACTAGGATTTTGAATGTAAATCATCAGAGGCAATCGTAAATAATCAAAACCACTAAAAGTGAAACAAATACTTTACAGCCAGACAGGGGTTCACCCTATCTGTGACCAGAAACAAAAGGCTGTCTAGCCTAGAGAAAGAGAAGCACTCTTACTCCACAAGGCATTTCATCAGTGGATAGATACAGAGTGTTTTCTTGAACATTTGGATCCTGGTTCTTGTGAAACCAGCCATCTCTGCAACAGACTGGAATTTGGGGGTAGGAGAGGGAATCCACTTTATGAGATAGAAAAGGTAATTAATGATAAGTGTAGACCCAGGTTTCCATTTATGATTTTCTTTTGCATTGTATCTGCCACTCTCTCCTGCTTCTTTTTTAAATACTTATTATTACAAAAGCTCAAAAGTGCCGTGTGTAACACAGGGGCGGTGGTTTAAGGTAAATCTGATAAACACTGCTCTGCGAGGCAATGAATCTGGGATTTCTGTGATTAGGCAATGTAAGGGGATTTAAATCAGAGGGGATGGATTCAAAGGGACTTGGGGACTGAGGTGCCCCTATTGTTACCTGCAAGGGGAAGTACGGACTGGCCTAGCCCAGAAGAGAGAACTTGAATGGCTGAAGGGCAAGTGGTGTCATGGAACTGACTACCATCCACCACGGGACATATTTCCTTTCACTGAGGACAGGAGCTAATAAGGTAACTCACAGTCCTGGGTAGTCCTGAGAACATCATACAGAGACACAAATTGATGAAAAATATATCCCTTGATGATAATCAAAATTTACAGACAGGCTGCTTGAGACCATATGAGCATTTGATTTAAGACTCTTCACTTTGTATATTTTGACTTTTGATGTTAACAATTTATCTTCTAACTGTTATACAACTTTAAGTTCTTGAATCTCAGTCTGCTGTCATTGCTTATTTATTGTGATCCCCTCAATTTCCTGCAACTGTGAAATTTTAACTAAATACAAATTAAAAAATGAAAACCCATAATTATGCAAAATCATGGAAATGTAAATTGATGAAAAAATTAAAAATGCTTAAAAACAGAGAGATTATCCTTCAAAATGATAAAAAAATAAAAACTGAATTCTGCCAGCCCTAGACATAGAATCTTTGACAGCCTCCTGTTTTCTAATGCCAAAACTGTCATCAGCTATGCAAAGTGTAGTGGGGCACTCGACATGCGTGGACAGAATTGTGGGAAAAGCACTGAGTTAACAAACCTTCCCAACACTTGTAAATTACATTAATGCCGTGTGCACAACACCCAAAAATGTGATCTATACAACACCTAACATATACATATTAGCTAATATGACCCTTAATCCACACACTTCCAGAGACCACTGAGCATCAGGGCTGTGTGTGCTCGGAGCTGTGAGCTGCCATGTGAGTGAACCCCTCTCCACACGGCACAGGGTGACCTTTTCCTGTGTATGCTCCTATAAGCCAGCTGACCCCCCCCCCCCCAGTGTAATGTCTGAAGAGACTCAGCCATGTAGAAGTCAGCCCGGACTCACCAGCAATCCCCCCAGGAGTAAGACAATGCGAATTCAGCTCATCCAATCAGAGGAGGATAAACCCAACTCCAGTAGCAGGAATCACCCAGCTGCAGGGGTTGGAGAGTGGGAATAGCTTTATATCCAGCTCTTGGGTGTCCCCATGGAGGTTTCTCAGCAGCTGGGGTCTGTCTCTCTGGGCCACTGACACAGCTGAGGGAGCCTAACATACACACGGAGGTGAATGGTGTCAGGAAACAGTAACCCTCCCCAGTCTGTTAATGAGAGACCAGCACTGACTCCTTTAAAATGCGAGAGAACAAAGAAAAGGACACTGAAGTGAATTTTAGTTTTCTCCCTTTCTGTTGGAAGGATCCAATGCCCAGTTTTCACTAGCATCTTTGACAATGGGATCATAGCTCTGGGGAGTAGCACTTCTTGGATGGGTTCTGTCGAACCTGTCTCTCTGTCTTTACAGTACTCCTCATAGTCCTTTCAAAAGGGGCATGTTATTGTACTCTGCTAACTGCAGCCAAATACAATACAAAGGTCCTACATATATAGTAGGGGCTTTTTAAATTGTTTTTATTCATTGACATTAAGAGCAGTTGGGTTTTTTGTTATAATCCACAGTATCACAGGAACATAGGAAGAAACTTCTAAGCTCTGAGACTCAATGATTTTTTGATAGATGCAAAGTAATGCACATTGGAATACATAATACCAACTATCTATATAAAATCAATGGATCTAAATTAGCTGTTACCACTCAAGAAAAAGATCTTGGAGTCATTGTGGCTAGTTCTCTGAAAACACCCATTCAATGTGCAGCAGAACAGAACAAAAAAGTGAACACTACGTTGGGAATCACTAGGAAAGGGATAGATAATAAGACAGAAAATATCATATTGTCTCTATATACATCCATGGCACACCCACATCTTGAATACTGCATACAGATAGATGTGGTTGCCACATCTCAAGAAAGATATATTGGAATTGGAAAAGGTTCAGAAAAGAGCACCAAAATGATTAGGGGTACGGAACGGCTTCCATATGAGGAGAGATTAATAAGACTGGAAAACTGGGACTTTTCAGCTTGGAAAAGAGACAAATGGGGGGGGGGGCATATGATAGAGGTGTATAAAATCATGAGTGGTGTGGACAAAATAAATAAGGAAGTGTTATTTATTCCTTCTCATAGCACAAGAACTAGGGGTTATCAAATGAAATTAATAGGCAGCAGGTTTAAAACCAACAAAAGGAAGTACTTCTGCACACAATGCACAAACTGAGGAACTCTTTGCAGAAGATGTTGTGAAAGCCAAGACTATAACAGGGTTAAAAAAAATGATGGAGGATAGGTCCATCAATGACTATTGGCCAGGATGGACAGGAATGGTGTCCCTAGCCTCTCTTTGCCAGAAGCTGGGTATGGGTGACAGGGGATGGATCACTTGATGATTACCTGTTCTGTTTATTCTCTCGGGGGCACCTGGCATTGGCTACTGTTGGAAGACAGGATACTGGGCTAGGTGGACCTTTGGTCTAACGCTGTATTGTCATTCTTGTGAACTTTTGTGGCAATAAGCTATGTGAAAATGTATTTCCTCGATTCATAGATCCCAAAGCCAGAAAAGACCATTGTAATCATGTAGTCCAGGGGTGGGCAAACTTTTTGGCCCAAGGGCCACATCTGGGTGGGGAAATTGTATGTAGGGCCATGAATGTAGGACTTGGGCAGGGAGTTGGGGTGCAGGAGGGACTGTGAGGTGTGGGAAGGAGTGCGATGCACAGGAGGGGGCTCAGGGCAGGGAGTTGGGATGCAGAATGGATGCAGCAGGGGATTGAGGTGCAGGCAGGGGGCTCAGAGCAGGAAGTTGGCTGGCAAGGTGCAGGAGTGATGCGGGGTGCAGCAGAGGTTGGGGTGCAGGCACGGGTCTCAGGGCAGGGAGTTTTGTGGTGGGGTGCAGGAGGGGTTCGGGCTTCAGGCCGGCATGCTTACCTGGAGTGGCTCTGGGATGGCAGCAGCGTGCACCGGGCGCTCCCTGCCTGCATGTCCTGGCCCCAGCCCCGTGCCGCTCCAGGAAGTGGCCGGTACCACGTCCCTGTGTCCCCTGAGGGAGGTGGGACAGAAGGCTCCGTGCGCTGCACTCACTTGTGGGTACCTCCCCCGAGGCTCCCATTGGCCACGGTTCCCCGTTCCCGGCCAATGGGAGCTGCGGGGGAGGTACCCACGGGCAAGGTCAGCACGCTCAGCCCTCTGAATCCCCTCTGCCAGGGGCTGCAAGAATGTGGTGCCAGCTGCTTCCCAGAGCGGTGCGGGGTCCGCAGCACCACAGGGGTGGCAATCCCACAGGCCAGATCGAAAGCCCTGAGGGATCGGTTCCAGCCCACAGCCTATAGTCTGCCCACCCCGATCTAGTCTGACCTCTCTAACACGGGCCAGAGAACTTCCCAAAAATATTTTTGGGGACGATCTTTTAGAAAAACGTCCACTCTTGAATTAAAAATTGTCAGTAATTATCCTCACTGTTAAAAATTATCCTCAGTGTTAAATTATCCTCACTTTATTTCAAGCATGAGTTTGTCTAGCTTAAACTTCCAGCCATTACCTTTTTCTGCAAGACCGAAGAAACCTTTGTTAAATATTTGCTCCCCATACAGGTTCTTATAGACTGTGATCAAGTCCCCCTGAGCCATCTCTTTGTTAAGCTAAATAGATAGCGCTCCTGGAGTCTATCGCTATAAGGCAGGTTTTCTAATTATTTAATCATTCTTGTGGTTTTACTCTGAACCCTCTTCAACTTATCAACCTGCTTCCTGAATTGTGGACTCCAGAACTGGACACAGGGTTCCAGCAGTGGTCACAGCAGTGCCAAATACAAAGGTAAAATAACTTATCTATGCCCGCCCAAGATTCAAGGATTGCATTTGTCCTTTGGGCTGCAGTCTTGCGCTGGGAGCTCACGTTAAGCCGATTATTCGCCATGACACCCAATGTTTTTCAGAGTCACTTTTTCCCAGGATAGAGTCCTCCATCCTATTAGCATAGCCTGCATTCTTTGTCCCTAGATATATGCATTTACATGTAGCTATATTAAAACACATAGTGTTTGCTTGCACCCAGTTTACCGAGCAATCAGATCTCTCTGTATCAGTGACCTGTCCTCTTCATTATTTGCCATTCTCCCAATTTTTGTGTTATGTGAAACCATTACTAATTACTAATAATGATTTTATGTTTTCTTCCAGGTTATTGATGAAAATGTTATATAGCATAGAGCCAAGGACTGATTCCTCTGACATCCCACTGGAAATACACCCCTGGATGATGATTCCCCCTTTACAGTTATCTTTTGAGATCTATTAGTTAGGTTTTTAATCCATTTAACGTGTGCCATGTTAATCTTATAGTTGTCTATGTTTTAAGCAAAATATGATGCAGTACCAAGTCAAATGCCTTATAGAAGTTTAAAAATATTACATCAGCACCATTATTTTTATCCACCAAACTTGTAAGCTCATCCCTATTGTCAGGGTTCCCCCCACACTCTGAATTCTGGGGTACAGATGTGGGGACCCACATTCAAGTTATGTAGTTAGAAAAACAGAAGGATCCAGAGGCACTTAACAGGCTGATACATACTGAACTTTAATAATAGCAGAGAAACAATCCCATAGTTGGTACCCACTTTCTAGATGATGTCATGATATCCTATTGCACTCCGGGGGCTAGGACCCCAGTTATTAGGAAGAGACAGGCAATAGTAGTGGGGATTCCCATTATTAGAAATATAGATAGTTGGGTTTATGATAACCAGAAGAACCACATGGTGAATTGCCTGCTGGGTTTGAAGGCAGTGGACCTCACAAAACATCTGCATAGCCTTCTAGGTAGTTCTGGGGAGGAGCCAGTGGTTGTGGTACAGGTAGGTACCAATGACATAAGGAAAGATAAGCGAGAGGTCCTCGAGTCCTGGAGGCCAAATTTAGGCTGCTAGGTAAGAGATTAAATTTCAGAACCTCCATTGTAGCATTCTCTGAAACGCTTCCAGTTCCATGTTCAGGACCAGTAAGACAGGCAGAGCTGAGGGTCTCAATCTGGAGATAAGGCAATGGTGAAAATAGGAGGGGTTTAGGTTTATTAGAACTGGGGAACCTTTTGGGGAAGGAGTGGCCCATACAGGAGTAAAATTAAAACGGTTCTGGGGGATATTTTAAACTAACAACTGGGGAAAAGCCAACAGGTGTGGAGGAGCCATACATTGTGACGTCCTCAAGGTCACACAGGAGCCATGCCGCTGAGAGGGCCCAGCCTCACCCCACATCTGCAGGCAGAGGTGACCCGATCCAGTGGGAGTCAGTGGCATTGTGACCTGACCTATGGGGTCGCAATGCCACTCAAATTCACAGCAACTATCAAGAGTTGTGGATCCTAGAGTTCACGACCCTCGGCAAACCCTGCATGGCTTTCAATTTGTTTTATAATAATGAGTTTCCCCATTGTCTCCACTTGTCCTTGCTGTGTCGCCCTCCCCAGCCCCCTCGGGGCACCACATGCCCAGGGAGGGGGAAACAGGGGATTGTCAATCTCATGCTCTTTGTGGAGTTGCAGCTGCTCAGGTGAGGCAGAAACCCTGTTGGGATTGCACAGCCATGGCTATAAACCTCCCTGCCTAGTGCTCCTCCGGCACTTCACAGAGACTCTCTGGACACCTTCCGCTGGCCGGGGCAGCCCCTGTCTGCGGTGCAGGAGCTAGGTGAGTGCAGGGCTTTGGAGCCCGGAAATGTCCCATGTTTGCGGCACCTGTCCCAAATAATAGCCCAGAGGAATCACAGAACTAAGATGGGTGATGGGGGATCCCACAGGTTGTCCCAGGCCAGGAAACCTCAGAGAGGGGCAGGCTCAAGATCTGGGGAGAGAGCTCTGAGAGCCACATGTCTGGGAGATTGGTCTACAGGAAAGGCGCTGAGCCTGGGGGACCCTCATAGCTTCATCCCCCTTTAACTGCACAGAAGGGGCAGGGTTATTCAGTGGGGCTTGGCTGGGAAATGTGAATTCAGTGTGAATTTCCCTCTCCCATAAGGTGGTGTCGCCCTGTATTTAAATGGTGTATATATCCCAGAATGCAATCAAGCTAATTGCAACAATATTATGTGCATTCCACCAAAATGTCTTCTTAAAATAGAATACAGTTTAGTTAAGGGTCAATTTGGAGACAGGCTTTCAGAAGCGAGGTCATAAGTACTAGCAGTTTTGCTAATTAATATAAAAAAGTAAATAACTAAAAATAAAAAAAAATGTACATAAACAGCCTTAAGTCTAGTGCAGGTGTCTCACACTTCATTGCACTGTGATCCCCTCCTGACAAACACAAATTACTTCCAACCCCTGGAGGAGGGACTGAAGCCTGAGCCCACCCAAACCCCACTGTCTCGGTTGCAGGGGAGCAAATTCTGAGCCCCACCGCTCTGGGCAGGGCGGCCAAAGCTCAGAGCTAAATGGCTTCAGCCCCAGGCAGGGGGCCTGCAACCTGATCCCTCCCACCCAGGGCTGACGTCCTTGGGCTTTGGCTTCAGCACTGGGCAGTGGGGCCCGGGCTTCAGCCCCAGGACCCAGCAAGTCTAAGCCAGCCCTGGCGACCCCATTGAGAACCACCGATCTAGACTCCTCTAAAATAAACGTTTATGACAAGTTTATAAAGTAACAACAAATATGGGGTCTTTATGACCATTTAACCAAGCTTTTTAAAACATTTTTTTTCTGTAAACTTTCTGAAAACCTGGGGCTTTTTAAGTGCAAGACAAAAGAATTTTACGTTTTATGTTTTGGTGTCACTATTTGCAATTTTGATTGTTTAATGTTTTTTGTTTTGTTTTTTAGTATTTGGAAAGGAGGGGGAATATTTCAGCCTACAATGGGTTGTCTTTTCCCCTGGGGCTGTTCGCTTAGGGATTTCATTCCACAAGTGAGAGCACTTGGGCTTGTGACAATTCATTAGCAGCCTGTCAGATTCTACCCAGTGACAACCACTATACGGGTAGTCTTTATGTTTTTATTAAGAAATTTTCTTTTCCAACAAGTCCATGTGAAAACATCAGAATGATGCTGTTGGCTCTGAAGTGGGAGGGATTCTGTAATCACCAGTACAAATCTATTGCCATCCAAACTATAATGCATTGCCAGCAAGCTGCCTATGAGTACTAGCAACAACTTTTAAGAGCTGCTGCATCCATTGGTCTGTAAGGACTCGAGTTTGCAGGTTATCAGGTGGTGTCCCATCTACCCACCATTCTTCTGGAAGGAACGCGTCTCTTCCAGTCATTGCCTAGAATGGGATAACTCCGTGAGGGACCACAGAACCTTTTATGGCTATAAGACTAAATGGCAGTTGCTGATCCCAGTCATTACCCTGCTGGTCACTACATTTTTTAGAGCAGTTTTAAGAGTGCAGTTACATTTTTCTATTTGGCCTGAACTTTGAGGGTGCCCTGCTATGTGCAGTCCCTGCTTAATGTCTAGTGCTTAACAAATTCCTTTGGTGATGTCCCTGAGAAACTGAGGACTGTGATCTGAGTTCATCTTTTTGTTATTACCTGTTCAATCAGCACCCAGCCTGTTATTTGGACTCTTATTATTTCAGGTGGGAATTGCTTTCATCCATTTTGTAAATGTATCAACAATTACTAAGCAATACTCATTACCCCTGGCTGTTCTTGGCAAGGGGCCAATGTAATCAATCTGTAAATGGGCCCAAGGTCCTTCAATCCTCTGGTGTCTTAGAGGCCCTTTGATTGTTATTGGCTGCACAGGGCAGACAGTTATTTACAAACTGTTCCACATCCCTGCTCATATTTGGCCACCAGCCAGCGGTTTGTAATCTAGCCAAAGGGTTTTCTTTCTTTCTTTCTTTTTTTATTTTACTTTAAAATGCACCCTCCCCCGATCGGCTAGAGAAATTGTTTTTAAAAATTCCACCCAAATTTTAAAAATTGCAATCCTGGTAAAAAATAATACATGTTACTTACAATCCGAAATTTTTAAAAAAACAATCCAGTTGTTTTATTAATGTCTAAGGCAAATATAAAATAGGTTCATCCTATTATAGCTCTAGGCTTTAATATTCATCAAACAGTAATAGAATTCAGAAATCATATGCTATGGTCCATAAAATAGACCCCAAAAGTAATTAAAAGCCTGCTTTAAAAAATCTGTAATTAAATATAAACGTACCAAAAATGCTTTGCAACCACAAAATATATATTAAAAAGTAGTTTAAAATGTCATTTTGTTATTAATCCATTTGCAAATACATCTGTAGCTGCTTATATGGGTAATAATTGTGTATGCCTTGAAAGTTAGTGTCCTGTGCTCATAATTCATGATGTGTATAATGTAACCCAGAATCCCCCCAAAATAAGTGCTTTTGTACAATTGAAGCCATTAAAATGTAATTTTGACTATCAAGTGCCTAAATTAAAATTCAGCCAATTAATAGTAAACTACACCTCATAGTCCAATGAAATGCCTGTACCCATTCAAATAAATGTAATTGCTATTAAAATGTTATTGGAGCATTCCTATTTACAATATTATTTGCAAGTTGCTAGGCAGGAGACGTGTAACGTCATGGTTACTGTCCACCACACTGCTAATAAAATTAAACAGTAATGAAAAGGGTTAGCAGAGATTTGGAACACAGTGGGAGGGGCACATTGTTGGGATGACATTGGTTATGTTCACTTTGGCTATACATACAATTGTGGTGATTCCAATGCTTCAGGTGGCATTGGTTGTTGTGCTCTTAGAACTGTAATGCTGAATAAAAAATATATATATTAATCAAACCATGGGCACTTCCCGAAAATAAGTACCTGATGTCTGGTCTTTAGTGAGGCAAAGTCAGGGATGAAACCAAAAGTGCCAGTGAGAAAATTCCTGCTAAGTCTCGTTTGAGAGCCTGGAGCCTGATGATGGACTTTCGAAAGAAACTCACTGGACTCATATATATGTAAAGGCCTCAATATTTAAAATATATGGCCTTTAAAGGGGGAATGTTGCCATGGATTTAAACAATGTATATACCCCAGAATGTGATCTAGCTAATTGCAACCATATTACGTGCACTCAGCCATGATGAATAAATAAAATAGAACATCAAATAGTTAAGGGTTAGTTTGGGAACAGGCTTTCAGAAGCAAGGTCATAAGTACTGGCAGTTTTTCTAATCAGTATAAAAAAAGTAAATAACTAAAAATAAGTATCAGAGGAGTAGCCGTGTTAGTCTGTGTCTGTAAACAGCAACAGAGAGTCCTGTGGCACCATACAGACTAATAGATGTATTGGAGCATCCGTGGGTGAATACCCACTTCGTCAGACGCATGCGTCACATGTGTTTGACGAAGTGGGTATTCAATCACGAAAGCTCATGCTCCAATACATCTGTTAGTCTATAAGGTGCCACAGGACTCTTTGTTGCTGTAAAAATAATTAAAAAAATGTAAATAAACATCCTTAAGTCCAGATGCCACTAATAATAAGTTTATTGACATTTTAAAAAAAGTAATCACTTAATAGAGGTCATTATGACCTATATGTTTTATAAAAGTTAGTTATAAAGAGTTTAAATTATAAAGTGTACTTGGGAACTGTCCTCAGGAGCCGTCCTGGGAGAGATGGTTTCCTGACATCTTTACACCCCAGAAGGGAGGTGTTTGGCCAGCACTGGTACGTCTCTGATTACTCAATGCTGTCTCAGAATGTAGGTGAATATCTGGGATGTTCTAAACCTGTTGCTTATGTCTCTGTGCGCTTACATGTAATTAACAGCAGTGTTAGACAAGAGCATGCTGACTTGCATTACTCCTTGATCAAACCGAATCCCTGAGTTTGTGTTGATTTATTCTTCACACCACCTGAAGTGAAATAGTGAAGTTGCTCCTGTTAGGGGTTTTGATAACCCTGGGTAATGTAGGTTTCTCAGCTCTCCCCTGTGTGGCAAAGACCCCTGTAAATTCTAGGCAGCACTGGTGGATTGATAGTATGTTCTTTGTGGGGGTCTGATTCTGCATCACAAAGTGTCTCCCACCTAGGTCCCATTGGTTCCAACAGCAACCGCTGGCACCTGAAGGTAGAATTTGGCTGGGAGGTTATTGTCAGTGTATCATGCAATCCAGCTGCGATGGACTGAAATTGTGATGACGATATCTTCAGGCAGCTACACGCTGTAGCACTGTACAAGAGGACAAGCCCAGAGACGTGCACCATTGTAACTAAACTGGTTTAGTTAAAGAGATGTAAATCCTTGTGCGGACACTTTTATTGTAGCTTAAAACTCTCCCTAATCTTGCTAAACTAAACTGCAATCAAACTGTGCACAAAGTCTTTTGCACCAGTTTAACTGAATGAGTTTAAAATTGCACCCAAAATTTAACGAGTGCAACCCCATGTTTGCATGAGTTCTGAGCTCGACTTTGCACCCAGTGACCCTAGAAAATCCAGGCTAGGAGCTGGTGGAAGTTTTCCTAGCATGCACAAAGCAACTAGTACATTGCACTTGGATAGTCGGCAAAACTCTGCTCATGGCTCAGTCACTGTAGGCTGAGCTGTGAATGCTGGCATGGTTACTACTGATGGTGTGGAGGAAAGTTACCAAAAGGGTTCCTTAAAAACAAGTCAGGCTATGTCTGGAGGTGTAAATCCCAACTTGTGCAGACGTACCCACACCAGCTCTGACCCAGATCGCTCATTACAGATAGAAGCGTAGCTGCTGCAGCGCAAGCCCTCGAATAGTCCAGCCTCCCAGAAACACAGCTAGGGGTTCTGAAGGGCTTGAACTTGGCACCCGCACCATCAAGGCTACCCTGCTGTGTTTAACATGCTGGCTCTATCAGAGTTCGGAGCGACGTCTCCAGCTGCACTGTTGACAAATCCATAGACACTAGATGGAGGAGCGAGAATGTCATTGGAGGAGAAGCTGGCAAGCGTGCCCTCCATTCTCATCATGAAATCATTTGGTCCCAATCCTTTGGGTTCTTTTTCGTGCAAAACTCCTATCAATGCTAAACCCAGGGTTGTGAGTTCAATCCTTGAAGGGGCCATGTAGGGATTTGGGGCAAAAATATGTCTGGGGATTGGTCCTGCTTTGAGCAGGGGGTTGGACTAGATGACCTCCTGAGGTCCCTTCCAACCCTGATAGTCTATGATTCTATGAATGTCCATGGAACTCCTGGGCTCAGAGGCTCCCAGGTCAGACCTCTGGTATGAACCTTCTGCGTCCTTCCTCCAAAAGGCAGGGCCATGAGAATGGCCACATCTCTCCCAGGAATATGCAGGGCTCAGCCCTGAGTCTGCCGGCACTCCAGGAGGGCAGCTTTGCTTTAATTGTGAATCCTGCAAAAGAGACGTTAGACACAACATAATCAGTCCAGCTGCAGTTTTGCTCTTCTCATGTGAATTTATTGCTAGAAAGAACAATGGAGAAACTGCAGAGAATCCAGTGGAGGGAAACAAAAAATGATTAGGGGGCTTCGACACATGACTTATGAGGAGTGGCTGAACTGAGGAAACTGGGCTTATTTAGTCTGCAGAAGAGACGAGTGAGGGGGGATTTGATAGCAGCCTTCAACTACCTGAAGGGGGGTTCCAAAGAGGATGGAGCTTGGCTGTTCTCAATGGTACCAGATGACAGAACAAGGAGCAATGGTCTCAAGTTGCAGTGGGGGAGGTCTAGGTTGGATATTAGGAAACACTTTTTAACTAGGAGGGTGGTGAAGCACTGGAATGGGTTCCCTAGGGAGGTGGTGGAATCTCCTTCCTTAAAAGTTTTTAAGGCCCAGCTTGACAAAGCCCTGTCAGGGATGATTTAGTTGGGAATTGGTCCTGCTTTGAGCAGGGGGTTGGACTAGATACCTCCTGAGCTCCCTTCCAACCCTGATATTCTATGATTCTAATTCATGCTGGCTTGACAGCCCTGCAGAAAGCGTCATGGGGCCAATCGACAATCCCTGAGACCATTCCAATAGGCCTCATCTCTAAACAATAGAACCTGCCTCTAAGTCCAGGGCACAATCCACCCCACCCTCTCTCCTGAGGTTCCCTCAAAGGGACTAATTGGCCACTGTTTTCCCTGAAGAATCAGGGCTGAGACATCCAAACCCATTTCCCACATGAACAGTAATGCTCACATCACTTTCCATCCCCTCCCCTGCTGCAGGTATTCAGGAGGCTTTGCACAATCAGTGAAAAGAGCTCGAATCAGGTCTCTCTTTCAGCTGGTGGCAATGGGCCAGATCTCCCGCTGGTGTAAATGGTACAACTCAAATGGCTCTACACCCATTTACACCAGGACTGAGCCTGATGAGTCTATTTTCAGGCAGGTTTTTCATGGACAGTTCATAGAACATCTAATGAGAGGAGTGTAGAGAAAAAGAAACAGAGCTTTGAACTGCTACAGAGCCCTCACTTACCGCTAAAAGCTCTGTAATGAGGGTGGAATGGCTGCAGTGTGGGAGCCAGGAATAGGCTATTTGTGACTCACTCTTCATGTGCCATTAGCTCAGGATACATGAAGAACTAATGGTGACAAAACACCACCTTATCATGTTCCCATCAGATGGTTAATCATTGTTTTAATGGTTATTTACAGGGGCAGGAAGCAGCCGTGCCGTGGAACTGAACAGACCCAACCAGCCGCACCATGGCAACTTCCAACTGGACCATGCTCCACCCCTCCACATTCATCCTCCTTGGCATCCCGGGGCTGGAGGCAGCGCACGTCTGGATCTCCATCCCCTTCTGCTCCGTCTACATTCTGTCCCTCCTGGGGAATGGCCTCCTCCTGGCTGTTATCAAGACCGAGCCGAGCCTCCACAAGCCCATGAACCTTTTCCTTTCCATGCTGGCACTCGCCGACCTGGTCATCTCCACCACCACCCTGCCCAAAACCCTCTGCATATTCTGGTTCAGCGACCGGGCCATTCACTCCAATGCTTGCCTGGCCCAGATTTTTTTAATTCACTCAGTTTCTTGCATGGAGTCCGGGTTCATGCTGGCCATGGCCTTCGATCGCTACGTCGCTATCTGTAACCCGCTGAGACACTCAGACATCCTCACCAATCGGGTCGTAGCCAAGATAGGGCTGGGCATTGTGATGAGGGGGGCCATTTTACTGGGCCCTCACCCATTCCTGCTGAAGCAGCTCCCATACTGCAGGACCCATGTCATTTCTCACACCTATTGTGAGTTCATGGCGCTGGTGAAACTGGCCTGTGCAGATACGACAGTCATGAGTGCCTATAGTCTGGCTGTAGCGTTTCTCACCGGGGGATTAGATTTTATCCTCATTGTCCTGTCCTACATCCTGATCCTGCGGGCTGTCTTCAGCCTCCCCTCCAAGGAGGCACAACACAAGTCCCTCAGCACCTGTAGCTCCCACGTCTTCGTCATGTTGGTGTTTTACACCCCTGCGATCTTCACCTACTTCTCCCACCGCTTCGGCCTCATGGCTCCTCACATTCACATCCTCATCGCCAACATGTACCTGCTCTTCCCTCCCATGATGAACCCCATCATCTATGGGGTGAGAACCTCGGGCATCCGGGAAAGTGTGCTCCACCTTCTGGGCATCAAACCAGCCTGAAGGCCCATGGGACAGGTCAGCAGCTGGGGAGCAAGATCCAGGGACAGCAGGGCCAGGGATCCAAATGGCTCAGTCACCAGCTGATGTGGAAACCCACCTGAGCAGTGGGGGGAATAAACACACTTCTCTGGGTCTGCAGTACAACACAGTTTTAATTTTTTACTGCTCTAGAACATGTTACTCACTGGTCTAGAACTTCATTATCAGTTGTCATTTCCACACGACCCAGCGAGATCAGAGCCTCATTGTGCAAGGTGCTGTACAATATACAGCTAGAAACCATCCCTGCCCCATGAAATTCCATCTGGACAGACAAGATGGACCGATCGTGGGCAAGGCAGGGTTGTGGTCACCCCACATCACAGGTGAGGGATGAGTCTTAGACAGACCAAGTACTTGCCCAAGATCACACAGGGAGTCTAAGACAAAGCCAGCAATTGCTTCAGGGCACCAGCCAACCTCTCTGATTGGGAGTGAGGAAGAAATGTTGCCTGGGAAAAGGTTAACCCCCTTTGCGAGTGTCTTTCATCCGATCTGGTCACTGTCAGACAGAGGAGACTAGGAGCTCAGCCCGAGGCAGTGAACCCAGATCTGAGCCCTGGTCCAGAGCTTTAACCACAAACCAAGCCCCCAATCTACCACACGGCAAACTCATGCTCAGCTGGCTTCATCTCCCCCCAGGCACCCTTTTGTGCCCAGCCAACTGCATCTCCCCCCACCCTCCATGCACCCTCTCATGCCCAGGCAGTTGCCACTCTCGCTCCCAACACATGCCCTCTACAGCCTAGCCGGCTGCCCCTCTCCCCCCTGCCACCCTCCCTCCCATGCTCAGCCAGCTACCTCTCTCACCTCTCAGAGTCTTCACGGGTTCCCAGGCCAGAAAGATCTTCACTGACTATCTCAGGTGACCCTCTGCCTGGGGACAGTAGGAGAGGCCTGGGAAGGGGTAGGAGGGGTTCTCTCTACAGCAAAGAGCTTTGTGAAGAAGACTATGACTGGGACTTGACAGAGACCTAATGACTGGCCGTTGTAAAGAAATGTGTGTGTGTGTGGGGGGGGTGTCTCTATGGACTGTGAACAGAGGACAATAGGGCTGGCAACAAGAGTCTTTCCTGGAGGACACTGAGTAGCTCAAGAGTGCAATACAGTTTAGCATTGCATTACAAGACCCACTACTAGTGAGGGGACCATGCCCATCTCCTCTCCTTTCCACCATCCTCTCTTAAGGATGTTTGCTGTGCGTTCAACTCTCAGCCACACCTCCGTGCTAGGGGCCAGGCACCTTCTGGTGACTCTGTTCCAGCTCCTCAGTCTGCACCTGCCTCTCTCAGTGTGCCTGGAACTCCATTGCTGCTCCTATGGGGCAGGAAGAGCACAGCCACATGATTGCATCTCTGGCTCCCATTCTGCTCACAGGGACTGAGCATGTTGTGATGTTGCACTCCATATGTATTATGCAAATATGCTTATGAATATGAATATGATATAACTGAAATATGCTTTATGCAAAATACCTCATATAACGTGTCCTTAGAAAGGCTGCCATTTGCTGGAAATGATTATTCTATTTGCATGCATGTATCATTTTTGCAGAGGAAGTTAGGAATATTGTTTTATGTATCTATGTTTTATTTTCAAGACTTTGGGTCACACGCTCTGCTTACACTTCAGGGTCTTCAATGAGGAAGCCAGATGGGGCTTAACTGCCCATTAGCAGACAATAAAGCTTAACAATCCTATGGATGTGTGGGCCAGAGCATAAAGAATGGAGACTGGTGTCTTGCAGGGACATGTCACCATGTCACCTGATACTGGAATCCATCTTAAACCTTGACAGGTTTCAGTGTAGCAGCCGTGTTAGTCTGTAGTCTCTAAGGTGCCACAAGTACTCCTGTTCATCTTAAACCTTGTACTTTTCCATGAAAAACTGGGGAGAGGGTCAAACTGAGAGAAAGAACTCCTGCTTTTTGCCAAATCTATATATGGGGGTGAAGCAGGACAAAGGAGGCGGCCAGTCCTGAGGAAATTCCTGGTTTACCACCTAAAATGTCTGCTGGAACTAACAAAGACTGAACCAGGGGAAGGATTGGGCCCAGACTAGGAAGGAGTCTAGTCTGTGAAAGAAGCTTAATGGAACATCTTTGAGGGTGAGATATTAAATATAACCAGTTTCTTAGTGTATTAAGCTTAGCCTTGCATGTTTTTTTTATTTTTCTTAATGACTTACTTTGTTCTGTCTGTTATTACTTAAAACCACTTAAACCCTACTTTTTATACTTAATAAAATCACTTTTTTAAATTAATAAACCCAGTGTATGTAATTGTTACCTGTGGAGGCTAACAGTTTGTGCATATCTCTCTTTCAGTGATAAAGAGGGTGAACACTTATGAATTTACCCTGTATAAGCTTTATACAAAGTAAGGTGGATTTAACGGGGTTTAGACCCACTTGGGTCTGAGTATCTGACTGCTGGAGTCAGGTACCTTGCTGAGCTCTTCTCAGTTTAGGCATGCAGCTTTGAGGGCACGCCCCAGACCCTAGGTCTGTGTTGTAGCAGGCTAGTGTGTCTGGCTCAACAAGACAGGGTTCTGGAGTCCCAAGCTGGCAGGGAAAATGGGCTCAGTGGTAATTTCAGCACATCATGTGACAGTCTTAAGGGGGTGTCTGTGACCGAACCCATGACACATGTGTCTGCCTCTCCCAGCCCCAAACCCCTCACAGAGGCTGGCCATGTGTCGGTGTCTCTAAACACTGTTTTCCACACATGGGCCAACCATATGTCTTCATCTCATGGCCCCATTCCCCTGATAGGGCCCAGGCATGTGTTTGCATCTTTTTGCCCCATTCCCCTCATAGAGGGGCTGGGTGTGTGTCTGTGTCTCTTGGCTCTATTCCCTTCCCTTGGGCCAGGCGTGTGTCTGTCTTTCAGCCCTTTTCCCCTCACAGGGACTGGATGTGTGCCTGCATCTCTCTGCCCCATTCCCCTCTCAGGAGCTGTGAGTGTGTCTGTGTCTTTCTGCCCATTCCATGCACAGAGGCCAGGCCTTTCTTCTTCTGTTTGCCCCATTGCCCTCACAGAGGGGTAGGGCATGTGTCATGTCTGCATCTCTTGGCCCTATTCCCCTCATAGGGGCCAGGCATGTTCTGTTACTGTGTCCTTTGGCCCCTTTCTCCTCACAGGAGCCAGGCGTGTGTCTGCCTCTCTCAGCCCCTGTCATAAACACACAGCTAAGGTTAGCATAAAATCCCTCCTTACCTGTAAAGGGTTAAGAAGCTCAGATAACCTGGTTGGCACCTGACCAAAAGGACCAATAAGGGGAGAAGATACTTTCAAATCTATGGGGGAAGGTTTTTTTTTGGGGGGGGGGTTCCTTTGTTCTCTCAGAGTCAGCAAGGAACCAGGGCAGGGAAAATATATCTCCCTAAGCCAGATCTGAACTAAGCATCTACTATTGCAGAAATAGTAAGTAATAGTAAGGAAATGGGTTAGATTATCTTTTGTTGTAGCTTGTGAATTTTCCCTGTGCTAAGAGGGAGGTTTATCCTTGTTTTTGCAACTTTAAAGTTTTGCCTGGAGGGGAAATCCTCTGTGTTTTGAATCTTTTTGTTACCCTGTAAAGTTATCTTCCATCCTGATTTTACAGAGGTGATTCTTTTATATTTTTTAAATAAATTCTTCTTTTAAGAACCTCATTGATTTTTCATTGTTCTTAAGATCCAAAGGTTTGGGTCTGTGTTCACCTGTACCAATTGGTGAGGGGATTATTCTCAAGCCTTCCCCAGGAAAAGGGGGTGAAGGACTTGGGGGAATATTTTGGGGGAATAGGACTCCAAGTGGTCCTTTCCCTGATTCTTTGTCTAAATCACTTGGTGGTGGCAGCATACTGTTTAAGGACAAGGTGGAATTTGTGCCTTGGGGAAGTTTTTAACCTAAGCTGGTGAAAATAAGCTTAGCGCATCTTTCATGTGGGTCCCCACATCTGTACCCCAGAGTTCAGAGTGGGGAAGGAACCCTGACAGCCCCATTCCCCTTACATGGGCTAGATGTGTCTGCATCTATCTAGTGCATTTCCGTCACAGTGTCAAGACGAGTCTCAATGTCTCTTGGCATGGATCCCCTCATATGGTCCAGGCCAGTGCCTAAGTATCTCGGGCCCTTTCCCCTCACAGGAGCCCCATGTGTGTCTGCGTCTTTCGGCCCCATGTGCCAGGTGTGTGTCTGTGTTTCTTGGGCCTATTCCTCCATTATTCACAATAGTGTTGCCGTCTATTTTAGGAACAATGTGTGAATTAAACTGGGATCTATTCAGGGGCAAGATGAGTTTTGTTTTGGATGATTTCCAGTCTATATATGGTGCTAAGCAGCTCTATAATGGATACCAAACATTAATATCTGTAATGTATAGGATTAGAGTAGTATCCCTTTGAATTGTTTGTGAGTGATGTAACAGAGCTCAATGTGTTCTACATTTCAGAAGCCACCAGAAACCAGCCCGTTTATACCTGAGCCTTGAACTTCAGGGTATATTTACTAGACACAGTTGTTTGGGACCCACCTGTGACCAGGTGATTTTTGTTATACAACAAACCATTACTAAAAGCTGATATAAACCATTAAGAGTGATGGGTTACAGAGATCCCCAGAGATCCCCACCAATGAGACATCCAGCGCCCAAGCAGAGGGTATCATGGGAGCTGAGAGAAGAGGTGATCGGATGAGATGCCTTCCTTGGTCAGGAAGGGAAGGTGGAACCCACCCGGAGTCCATGGTGACATCTCTATGCTCACATACTAGTGTGAGTGATGGCAGATCATGAATGGGTTAGAGGTCATGGTGATGAATGTTTTATATTCCTAGATTAAATTAGACAGGCACACACTGCTCAGATTCCTTTCTGCTGGAAGATACGGAGCACCTTCTCCCGGATCTGTTTAGTTTGCACTCCATACACAATTGGGTTTAAGGTGGGGGGTAACAGCAGGTAGAGATTGGCCACCAGGATGTGGACATGGTGGGGCACATTGTGGCCAAAGCGGTGGGTGAGGAATGTGAAGAGTCCAGGGATGTAAAATGCAAGGATGACACACAAGTGAGATGCGCAGGTGCTGAAGGCCTTGAGACGGGTTTCCATGTACGGGAGTCTGAGTATAGCCTGGAGGATCATAGCATAGGACACGGAGATGACAAACAAGTCAATCCCGACCACCATAAAAGCCACAAATAGTCCATAAATGATACTGACTGTAGCATCCCCAAACACCAGTTTCACCACGGCCATGTGCTCACAGTATGAGTGGGAGATGAGGCAGCGCTGGCAGAAGGACAGCCTGTGGACAAGAAGGGAGAAGGGGCTCACCAGAAGGACTCCGCGTGCCAGCACCAGGCTCCCTATTGTCACTATGGCTGGGACGGACAGGATGCTGGAGTGCCGGAGGGGGCAGCAGATGGCCACATAGCGATCCAAGACCATGGCCATGAGCACGCCCGACTCCACCGATGAGAAGGCGTGCACAAAGAACATCTGGGTGAGGCAGGCATGGAACCCGATCTCCTTGGAGCCCAGCCAGAAGATGCTCAGCATTTTGGGCAGTGTGGACGTGGACAAAACCAGGTCGGTGATGGCCAGCATGGCCAGGAAGAGGTACATGGGCTCATGCAAACTTTGCTCTGTCTTTATAACACAGAGAACAATGACATTTCCCAGCACGGCAATGACATACATGATGCAGAAAGGGAAGGCGATCCAGAACTGGGCCTCCTGCAGTCCAGGGATGCCGACCAGGAGGAAGGTGGCAGGGTGGGAGAAGGTGCTGGTGTTCGGACATGACATGACATGCTGTTTTTCTCCTAACTGTGCTGGGAGAGCTTTGACCCTCTAAACAGGCAGCAAAGAACCCATGAGGGTTGATTCAGTTCCTGGGAAACAGGGGTGCAAGTGAGTTACTGAATATTGCATCAAGTTCCTCTTTTCCAAATACCAGCTCCAGTCCCAGGACAGCAACTTGCCCAGAATCACTGGAGTTAGAGATTGTGGCAGTGCAGTCTGTCTCTTCACGAGACTGGGTTTTTTTGGTTTATTTGCTTCTCCCCTTTGATATTCGGTTCCCTTTCTTCTTCTGGCTTTCTGTGAATACAGTGAAGTGTTATGGAGGTAATGCACTATTACTTTTTTTCCTTTGTTAATCAGTGCAGTATTCTCTCTCTCCCTTTTGATTCCTCCCAGAAAACTAGGGAAAGGAAAGGACAAAAAGACAAATGCATAAATCTGTGTGCAAAAAAAGAAACCAAACTAACATGGGTGTTGATATATTAATGACTGTATGAGCCACATTAGCCAAACCTCATTGGAGACACAGGCACAGCCTTTTAGCAAAAGGTAACCCCAGTTGGAGAAAAGAGGATTAAAACCCGAGAAGCCTCAGGAGAAGGGGGATAGTCAGAGAAGTTGTGATTCAGAGCTCGTTAGTGAGTGTCACATCAATGTGGGGTGTAATCTTTGTGTTGTTTTTTTCTTGAAACAATGGTGGGTGTGTTTTCTTACAAGCTGACTTATTTCTGTACTGCTGTCATGGTTAGAAGCCCCACCTGAGACTGGGACCCCATTGTGCTAAGGCACTGTACAGTCCCTGACTTGAAGAGCTGGCAGTTTAAATAGCAAAGACAGACACAAGGTGGGAGGAGAAACAGAAGCACAGAGAGATGACTTGCCAAAGTTCAAGGGCAGGTCAGTGAAAGAGCCAGGAAAAGAGCTTGGGTCTCCAGTCCCATACCCTAGCCCCTAGATCATGCTGCATCTCAACCAAGCTGCTTGTTCATTTTGACAAAATGGAAAAGACCTTCACATGCTGGCACTTAGACACTATGGCTAGGACTATAACAGGGTTTAAAAGAGAACTGGATACATTCATGGAGGTTAAGTCCGTTAATGGCTATTAGCCAGGATGGGTAAGGAATGGTGTCCCTAGCCTCTGTCTGTCAGAGGATGGTGATGGATGGCAGGAGACAGATCACTTGATCATTACCTGTTAGGTTCACTCCATCTGGGGCACCTGGCATTGGCCACTGTCGGTAGACAGGGTACTGGGCTGGATGGACCTTTGGTCTGACCCAGTACGGCCGTTCTTATGTTCTTAAGGACTGGAAGCTGAACCAAGACAATCAGGAAATAAGGTTGTAAGGGAGCAGACTCACGCCTGCGGCACCTCCTGCTGGTCTCTTCCGGGAATTAGCTCAATTTCCAGCCCGGAGCACGCTCTGCAGGCTGGTGATCCACTACCGCTTGGCCCCCGTGCCCCTCCCTGGACCCCAGTGCCCCTGTACCTGGGGTGCTGCCTCCTAGCAGTAACCCCCATTCTTAGGGTCTCCCCTCCCTGGGGAACCCCTACCCACTATTCCCACCTCGCCTCAGTATAAGGCTACTGCCAGTCATCGTCTAGCCCCACACCCTGGGGCAGACTGCAGTATCAGCCTACTCATTACTGGCAAGGTTGGGTTTGGACCTTTTGCCTTGGCCTAGCCCTGGGCTGCCCTCTGCAACCCCCAGTACCCCTTGGCCTAATACTAGGCTGCAGCCTGGGGCTTTTCAGGCTGGAGCTTCCCCAGCTCCTCTGCCTTTCCCCAGCCCTGCTCCTCTCAGGCACCCTGTCTCTAGCTAGCCAGGCCCCTTCTCTCTCTGAATGCAGAGAGTGAGTGTCTCCTTGCTCCTGGCTCAGGCCTTTATAGGGCCAGCTGGGCTCTGATTGGGGCGTGGCCCAGCTGCAGCTGCTTCCCCCAATCAGTCCAGGTCTTTCCTTCCCCCAGCCCTCTGCAGGGCTGGCTTTAACCCTTCCCAGGCAGGAGCGGGTGACCACCCAGCTACAAAGGTGCATATCTTTAATGAGGGTAATTGACCATTGAAACAACTTACTAAGGGATGCAGTTTCAGAGTAGCAGCCGTGTTAGTCTGTATCCGCAAAAAGAACAGGAGTACTTGTGGCACCTTAGAGACTAACAAGTTTATTAGAGCATAAGCTTTTGTGGGCTACTCTACGCAAAAGAATTAATGGACAAAAATCTGACATCAGCAATCATAATACTCAAAAACCAGTGGGAGAACACTTTAACCTGTCTGGCCATTCAATGACAGACCTGCGGGTGGCTATCTTACAACAGAAAAACTTGAAAAACAGACTCCAATGAGAGACTGCTGAGCTGGAATTGATATGCAAACTAGACACAATCAACTCAGGATTGAATAAGGACTGGGAATGGCTGAGCCATTACAAACATTGAATCTATCTCCCCTTTTAAGTATTCTCACACTTCTTATCAAACTGTCTGTACTGGGCTAGCTTGATTATCACTTCAAAATTTTTTTTTCTCTTACTTAATTGGCCTCTCAGAGTTGGTAAGACAACTCCCACCTGTTCATGCTCTCTGTATGTGTGTATATATATCTCCTCAATATATGTTCCACTCAACATGCATCCGAAGAAGTGGGCAGTAGCCCACGAAAGCTTATGCGCTAATAAGTTTGTTAGTCTCTAAGGTGCCACAAGTACTCTTGTTCTTTTTAAGGGATGCAGTGTATTCTCTATCATTTCAAACCCTTAAATCAAGGTTGAACTAGCATATCTTTTAGAAAGAGACATCCAGTCACCAGGTACCGGGTGGGAGGCAGGAATCACTGGATGAAATTCTAGGGACTGTGTTATACTGGAATAGATGATCAAACTGGTCCCTTCAGGCCTTAAAATGTGTAACCCAGAATTCTGAAAGTGATTCATTTCATGGTGACCAACTTTAGACTCCTTGGTTGGATCTAATTTTCAGAAAATGCTTCTGAGAGTAGAGCCCTTTGAGGCGTGTCAGTTAACAAATAATAATAATAACAACAACAACAATAAGAAGAAGAAGAACAACAACAACAACAAAAACAACAAGTACATCACTACTAGATGGCACTTTTCACCAGCAGATCTCTGAGCACTTTACAAACGGGTCGAGATCATTATCAATAATGACAATGAGAATGCAGTACATCTTTCAGCTAAATTTATAGGAGAGGTATCAAGATTGACAGACAGTTCAGGACTAAGGAGATACAGCAATGTGTCTCAATGATGGTTCATTCAGGCAAGGGAGAGCTGTCACCTCACCCTGTTTGACTGGTGATGCAATGCAAGGGTCAATTCTTTAGCCTTGTACAAACACTAGGACTTTCAATGTAAAACCATCAGAGGCAATCACAAATAATCAAAGCCACTTAAAGGGAAAAAAAAATGTAGAGCCAGACAGGAGTTCACCCTGCCTGTGACTAGAAACAAAAGGCTGTTTTCAGTCTAGCACAAAGAAGGAGAAGCACTCTGTATCCATCCACTGAGGAAATGCTTTGCAGAGTGGGAGTCTTTTTATGAACATTTGGATCCTGGTTCTTGTGAAACCAGTCAGCTCTGTGACGGGGAGTGGAGGGGGGGAGGGAATCCACTTTGTTAGATAGGAAAGGTAGTTTAGGATAGGAAAGGATAAGTGTAGACCTAGGTTTGTATTTTATGATGTTCTTTTGCAATGTAACAATTTGTTTCTGTCACTCTTTCCTGTTTCTGGTTAAATCTTTATTCTTTCTTAAATAAACTGATTTTTGTTTTTATTACTAAAGATCACAAGTGCAGTGTGTAACACAGGAGCGGTGGTTTAAGGTAAGACTGATAAACAGGAGACACTGCTCTTCAGGGGCAGGGAATCTGGGATGTCTGTAACTAGCCTGTATCAGAGATGTTTATCACAGGGGACTGATTCAAAGGGACTTGGGGACTGGGGTGCTCCTAATATTAACCTGCAATGCGAAGTCAGGGCTGGCCCAGAGGAGAGTACTTGAGTGTCACAGAGCTGATTATCAGCCCCCACAAGAGAGATTCCCTCTCACTGAGGCGGGATTAATAAGGTGAGTCACAGTCCTGGATGTCCTAAGAACCATCACTCACAGGCACAAATTGATGACAAATATTTCCATTGATGATAATCAAAACACAAATTGTTAACATCAAATGTCAAAATATAGAAAGTGAAGAGTCTTAAATCAAATGCTCATATGGTCTCGAGTAGCCTGGTTGTAAATTTTAACAGTTATACAACTTTAAGTTTTTGAATCTCAGTGTCTGCTGGCATTACTTATTTATTGTCTGACCCCAGCCCCTCGCAGTTTCTGGCAACTGTGAAAATTTAAATCAATAAACATTTAAAAAAATGAAAAATAGTTATGGAAATATAAATTGATAAAAAAATTAAAAATGCTTAAAAACAGAGAGGTTAGCCTTCAAAATGATAAAAAAAATAAAAACTGAATTCTGCCTACCCTAGACATCGAACCTTTGACAGCCTCCTGTTTTCTAATGCCAAAACTGTCACAGCTGTGCAAAGTGTAGTGGGGCACTCGACATGCGTGGACAGAATTGTGGGAAGAGCACTGAGTTAAAAAATCTTCCCAACACTAATGCTGTGTGCATAATACCCAGTAAAGTGTTGTATACTATACCTAAAACTACAGATTAGCTAACACAGCCCTTAACCCACACACTTCCAGAGACCACTGAGCAGCAGGGCTGTGTGTACTCGGAGCTGTGAGCTGCCACGTGAGTGAACCTCTCTCCACACGGCACAGGGTGATCTTTCCTGTACCTGCTCCTGTAAGCCAGCTGAGCCCACCTTCCCTCCCGTCCCTTCCCCTCCCCGAGAACCAGCCATGAAGAAGTCAGTTTCCCCAAGACCCCTGACTCACCAGCAATCCCCCCAGCAGTAAGATTATGAGAATTCAGCTCATCCACTCAGAGGAGGATGAACCCGGCTCCAATAGCAGGAATCACCCAGCTGCAGGGGTTGGAGAGTGAGAATAGCTTTATATACAGCCGGTGGGTGTCCCCATGGAGGTTTCTCAGCAGCTGGGGTCTGTCTCTCTGGGCCACTGACACAGCTGAGGGAGCCTAAATACACACACAGAGGTGAATGGTGTCAGGAAACAGTAACCCTCCCCGTCTGTGAATGACACACCAACACCAACTCCTTTAAAATACGAGAGAAGAAATAAAAGGAGACTGAAGTGAATTTTAGTTTTCTCCCTTTCTGTTGGATGGATCCAATGCCCAGTTTTCACTAGCATCTTTGACAATGGGATCATAGCTCTGGGGAGTAGCATTTCTTGGATGGGTTCTGTCGAACCTGTCTATTTGTCTTTACGGTATTCCTCATAGTGGTGTCAAAAGGTACACGTTATTGCATTCTGCTAACTGCAGTCAAATATAATACAAAGGTCCTACATAAATAATAGAATTTTTTATATAGGTCTTATTCATTGACAGGGAGAGTGGTGTTGTTGTTTTTTTTCTTATAAAGGAACATAGGAATCCCCTACTAAGCTCTCGGCCTTGGTGATCCCTTGTGGCAGTAAGCCATATGAAAATGTGTTTCCTGGATTCATAGATCCCAAGGTCAGAAAAGACCATTGTAATCATCTAGTCGGACCTCCCTACACAGGCCAGAGAATTTCTCCAAAATATTTTTGGGGCAGATCTTTTAGGAAAACATCCAACCTTGAATTAAAAATGGTCAGTGATAGAGAATCGACCATGATCCTTAGCAAAGTGTTCCAATGGTTAATTATCCTCAATTTTAAATATGTATACTTTATTTCCAACCAGAATTTGTCTAGCATAAACTTCCAGCCATTACCTTTTTCTGATACATTGAAGAGCCCATTGTTAAATATTTGTTCCCCAGGTAGGTACTTATGAACTGTAATCTAGTCCCCCCTTAACCTCCTCTTTGCTAAGCTAAATAGATTGAGCTCATTGAGTCTATCATAAAAGACATGTTTTCTAATCATGTCGTCATTCTTGTGGCTTTTCTCTGAACCCTCTGCAATTTATCAACCTCCTTCCTGAATTGTGGACTCCAGAAGTGGACACAGGATTCCAGCAGTGGTCACAGCAGTGCCAAATACAGACCCCTAAGTAACTTCTCTATGCCCGCCCGAGATTCCCCTGTTTATGCATTCAAGGACGAGATTTGTCCTTTTGGCCACAGTGTTGTACTGAGAGCTCATTGTTCAGCTGATTACATTGGTCTACAATTTTAGAGAAGTCGTCTCCTTCAGAGATAAAATGTGCTATTTATTATGTATTTTGATGTGCTGGATTCAAATATGACAATTAAAACAACTGATTGGCTACTGTTTCTAAGATATTGAAGTTTTTACATTTTATGTCTATGTATATTGTGTAGATAGTAGAGTTTTAATCATAAATTGTAAACCTAGATCTTTTCATGTGTTTATTGTTGCTTTACATGATAATATTTCACCTGTCCTGTTTATGTAATGCTTTAAAAATCAGCAAAAGGGTTATATAAATAAAATGTATTATGAAACAAAAGGCAAAAAACTATTATGTACATAGTTTAGTCCTATTCAGTGTCTACTCGGCGCTTCTTGGCTTGTCTCTTGTATTCATTAAATGGAGCATCTCTTGTCACTGTCCAGCAATAGTCTGCAAGCATTGATGGGCTCCATTTGCCCTCATAGCGTTTCTCCATTGTTGCAATGTCCTGGTGAAATCGCTCGCCGTGCTCGTTACTCACTGCTCCGCAGTTCGGTGGAAAAAAATCTAGATGAGAGTGCAAAAAATGTATCTTTAGTGACATGTTGCAACCAAGGCTTTTGTATGCCTTGAGGAGGTTTTCCACCTCTAAGCAGAGTCAGGATGAGCTCTACCCTGACATCTGGTGGTGAACTATGGTGAGTGTGGAAAAGAACTCCAGGGGCTGATCTTGTTTGCATAGGCACACCCACTCGCCTGGCAAGAAACAACAGCAACTCAGAGTGGTTACTTTGGCTGGTGTGGGATCCCCAATTTTCTCTGTTATTGGGGCAGGAAGAATAAAGTTTTGTTACCCTGATTCTGTGAATCAAGGCCAGTGGAACTGTTGTATGACAGAAGGACTGAGTGAGTCCTTCACCATTACCTAAGTAGCACTTGCTTGACAAGGGGCATGGGTTACAAAACCCAGTGAATTGAGAGAGGATGGGGACAGGTATTTGTACCTGATGGTATGCCCTTCTGTGAGGGTTTGAAACACCAATTGCACTACCTCCTCTCTCCACTGTTGAATGTCAGAGCTAAGTTTGATTCCATTAGGAGTCTAGTTACAGGCTGCTGAGCTGAATTCACTTTGGGCCAATGGTGCACTAGCACTGGGGCTCCCCTACTATGAGCTGAAATTGCTAAGATCGGAAATCACAAAAGAGCTAAAGTTATTAAGAGCTGAGATCACTGAGTGCTGTATTAACTAGTGGGGAAGCCTGAAACTATATTGCTAAGCAGCTGGTGGAGCAATTTGTGGGGATGACTGGAGGAGCAGTGAGCAGTGCGAAGCCTTGCGGGGCCGGTTGGAGCAGCCCAAGGAGTGGCAAGTGGAGCTGTTTGCGGGGACGACTGGAGCGTCTCACAGGTCAGTGAGCGGAGCAGTTTGTAGAGCGGAATAGTTTGTGGGACAGCAGGAAGTGGACTGGCTTGTGGTAAAGGCTGTGGTGGAACCCCACGGAGAGATGGCCAGTTGGCCTCTGATCACGTAAGGTGCCCCTTAACACCCTGCGTGCCCCCCCTTTTACTCTGAGGCTGCACTGACTTTTGGGACTTTGGGTGGTTGCTGGACCCAAGAGACTTTGGGGTGTTGGACTTTGGGGACTCTGGGTGATTTTTGGGTTGCTGGATTCAAGAACCAAAGGGAAAGGACACAGCCCAATTTGGGGGGTGCTGGGGTGGGTTTTTGCTCATGGTTTGTGTTATGAATCCTGTTTGTGGTGTTTTTCCAATTTAATGCTGATGTCGTTTACCTCATGTTATTAAACATTTTCTGCTACACTCAGACTCCATGCTTGCGAGAGGGGAAGTATTGCCTCTTAGAGGCACCCAGGGGGTGGTATGTAATTGTCCCAGGTCACGGGGTGGGGGCTCGAGCCGGTTTTGCATTGCGTTATTGAAACGGGAACCCCTAGATACAGAACCCGGCCCTTGTTGCTGCCAAATTAGATGGGCACACCAACAACCTGTAGTTGTCTAACTTGTTGTTTCTGAGAAAATTTATTGCCACTAACTGGAAGGCTTTCCATGTCATCTTTTTCTTGCCACGCAGTGCACGGTCAAATGCATCATCTCAAAGAAATTCACAAATCTGAGGACCAACAAAGACACCTTCCTTTATCTTAGCTTCACTTAACCTTGGAAATTTTCCACGGAGGTACTTGAAAGCTGCTTGTGTTTTGTCAATGGCCTTGACAAAGTTCTTCATTAGACTCAGCTTGATGTGTAAGGGTGGTAACAAAATCTTCCTTGATTCAACAAGTGGTGGATGCTGAACACTTTTCCTCCCAGGCTCCAATGACTGTCGGAGTGGCCAGTCTTTCTTGATGTAGTGGGAATCTCTTGCACGACTATCCCATTCGCAGAGAAAATAGCAGTACTTTGTGTATCCAGTCTGCAGACCAAGCAAAAGAGCAACAACCTTCAAATCACCACAAAGCTGCCACTGATGTTGGTCATAGTTTATGCACCTCAAAAGTTGTTTCATGTTGTCATAGGTTTCCTTCATATGGACTGCATGACCAACTGGAATTGATGGCAAAACATTGCCAGTATGCAGTAAAACATCTTTAAGACTTGCCTTTGATGAATCAATGAACAGTCTCCACTCATCTGGATCGTGAACGATGTTGAGGGCTGCCATCACACCATCGATGTTGTTGCAGGCTACAAGATCACCTTCCATGAAGAAGAATGGGACAAGATCCTTTTGACGGTCACGGAACATGGAAACCCTAACATCACTTGCCAAGAGATTCCACTGCTGTAGTCTGGAGCCCAACAGCTCTGCCTTATTCTTGGGTAGTTCCAAATCCCTGACAAGGTCATTCAGTTCACCTTGTGTTATGAGGTGTGGTTCAGAGGAGGAGGATGGGAGAAAATGTGGGTCCTGTGACATTGAAGTTTCAGGACCAGAAGTTTCATCCTCTTCCTCTTCCTCGTCTGACTCAAGTGAGAATGATTCTGGTGCATCAGGAACCGGCAGTCCTTCTCCGTGGGGTACTGGGCATATAGCTGATGGAATGTTTGGATAATGCACAGTCCACTTTTTCTTCTTTGACACACCTTTCCCAACTGGAGGCACCATGCAGAAGTAACAATTGCTGGGATGATCTGTTGGCTCTCTCCAAATCATTGGCACTGCAAAAGGCATAGATTTCCTTTTCCTGTTCAACCACTGGCGAAGATTTGTTGCACAAGTGTTGCAGCATATGTGTGGGGCCCACCTCTTGTCCTGATCTCCAATTTTGCAGCCAAAATAAAGCTGATAGGCTTTCTTAACCATAGTGGTTATACTGTGCTTTTGTGATGCAAAAGTCACTTCACCACAAACATAACAGAAGTTATCTGCACTGCTCACACAAGTACGAGGCATCTCTGCTCACTTTGGCTAAACAGAAATGTGTCCCTTTGCAAAATCAAACACTGACAAATAAGAGAGCATGACACTGTATGATTTCTAGAGCTGATATAGGACAATTTGTTCAGCAGAATGATGTAAGCTTCGTTATGATTGCATCATCCATGACTTCTAGGAATAACATGATGCAATTCATATCATGTATGACGCAATACCAGCTTCAGATTGCATCATTCATTGTTTTGCCTAAAAAGCAAGTACTGTCCAAACCCAGTCATAGATTTATTCATAGATCCAGGCAAAGATGTAGTTTAGTCATTACTGGTTTAAATTGAGATCCCTTCCCTTTATAACTTACTTATCCTCCGCCTTTCCCAAGTCAAGGGTCATCTCATCTCCTAGAACTAGAAGGGACCTTGAAAGGTCATCGAGTCCAGCCCCCTGCCTCCACTAGCAGGACCAAGTACTGATTTTGCCCTAGATCCCCAAGTGGCCCCCTCAAAGATTGAACTCACAACCCTGGGTTTAGCAGGCTAATGCTCAAACCACTGAGCTATCCCTCCCCCCAATAGTGACCCAATAGCATATCTTGAAAACTAGAGCCAATCAACAATTTTAAGCATCATTTTCATTCTCAGTGACCCAGAATTAGTAAAGTTTGACTACATTTATTTCAGAAGCATTTTGGCTTTAGAGCAGTGTTATTCCTCATAACACCCAATGTACATTTGGTTATATTAAAACACATAATGTTTGCTTGTGCCTAGTTTACCAAGCAATGAGATCAGTCTGTATTAGTGACCTGTCCTCTTCATTATTTGCTGCTCCCCCAGATGTTGTGTTATCTGGAAAAATTACTAATAACGATTTTATGTTTTCTTCCAGGTTACTGATACAAATGTTAAATAGCATAGAGCCAAGGGCTGATTCCTCTGGGACTCCACTGCAAGCACATGCCTTGGTGATCATTCCCCCCTTTACAGTTACGTTTTGAGACCTATTCTTTAGCCAGTTGTTAATCTGTTTAATGTGTGCCATGTTGATTTTACATTGTTCTATATTTAAGCCAAATATCATACAATAACAACTCAAAGACCTTACAGAAGTTTAAGAATATTACATCAACACTATTATTTTTTATCCATCAAACTTGATATCTCAGTCTAAAAAAGATGAGATTATTTTAACAGGATCTATTTTCCATAAACCCATGTTGATCAGCATTCATTACATCACCTTTAATTATTTATTGGTTGAGTCCCATAGTAGCAGCTCCATTATCTTGCCCACAACTGACGGCAGACTGGCAGGCCTATAATTACCCAGCTCATTCCATTGACCGTATTTAAATATTGGCCCAAGAGCAGCTTTCTTCCAGCCTTCCAGAACGTCCCCAGTGTTCCAAGAAAATCAGCATTAATGTTCCAGCAAACTCCTCAGCGTTTTTAAACTATGGAGCAGCACCAACAGCATTTACTGGATATGCTCCTGCACAACTCTTGATGGGAAGATAACTCAGAACGACTGTTCGGACATTGGAAAAGAATTTTAAATTATAGAGCAGCACCAACAGCATCTACTGGATATGCTCCTGCACAACTCTTGATGGGAAGATAACTCAGAACGACTGTTCAGACATTGGAAAAGAATCTATCTCCAAAGTGGTCAAATATGAAGTGAGTTTCCAAATCAGATAAAAAGGCAAAAAAGAGCTTATGAACACCTTTACAACAGATGGCACTCAAAGAACTCAAAAGGGTCCAGAGAAGAGCAACAAGAATGATTAAAGGTCTTGAGAACATGACCTATGAAGGAAGGCTGAAAGAATTGGGTTTGTTTAGTTTGGAAAAGAGAAGACTGAGAGGGGACATGATAGCAGTTTTCAGGTATTTAAAAGGGTGTCATAAGGAGGAGGGAGAAAACTTGTTCACCTTAGCCTCTAAGGATAGAACCAGAAGCCATGGGTTTAAACTGCAGCAAGGGAGGTCTAGGTTAGACATTAGGAAAAAGTTCCTAACTGTCAGGGTGGTTAAACACTGGAATAAATTGCCTAGGGAGGTTGTGGAATCTCCATCTCTTGAGATATTTAAGAGTAGGTTAGATAAATGTCTATCAGGGATGGTCTAGATGGTATTTGGTCCTGCCATGCGGGCAGGGGACTGGACTCGATGACCTCTCGAGGTCCCTTCCAGTCCTAGAATCTATGAATGACTCTAGAGCCTGGCAACTGTATTTGCCACCGGGAGAAAAAGGATGGATAACTCTAGCTGTTGTAAATAAAAATACTTCATAGCCCAGATCATCTCTGATCGAGACTGACAGTGTAGATTTCAATACAAACCATCGACATCCATAGTTTGCTCATCAGAAGGAGAAATCAACAGAACAACTCTACAGATGGCAGATGGAAACCTAGAAGAAAAAGACGTACAGGGCAGCAGCTGCTGCTGTACAACCTCCCACATCGCTCAAGCAGTCTCCAGCCCTCTCTATGAAGCTGCCACCTGCCCTGCAATCCCTCCACACAAGTTAATACTGAACTGGTTGCAGTTTTCAGCTTCAGCTGCTTGATAGTAATGGCCAGGGACTTCATTTTACCTGGATTAATAACCAGACTAATGTGAACTGCTTCTTGCAGTCACAGTCACCTGGCATCTGTGTAGCAGCTCCAGGTTTGCTGTTACAGCCCTTTTCAAGCTCCCATGTCTGGACACCTTCCAGGAGGCTGTGTTTGGTCCCCACATACTGGCCCCATTCTCGGGGTGCACCTCTGGGAGCAGAGACCTGTACATGAAGCGCCAAGACCCCAAGACTAGTTTTGGCCTGTCTCCTGCAGATTCTCCAATTGCTTCAGCACACCCTTCCCCGACATCCCCCTTGAGTGCACTCTGTTTCCAGTTTTTCTTTTTCAGGGCACATGTTTGTTAAAGCAAACACACCCAGGCCTTGCGAAAGGGGTGGCTAAAACAATTCCTCTTTAGACAGCACAAGAGATACCCAGTGTGATGGGTTCTCCCTCTGGGGTGCCACGTGGAACTGGGCTACAGTTCAGACCTCTGTCTCATCAATCCAGGGTCCCTCTTGCTGTGATGTTGTGGCAAGCTGGAAATCCCTCCAAGGTTGCATTCACACCAACATCCACAGGCAGGGACCACACCCAGCTGTGTTCATGAATTCTCTGACCAACCACTCATGGACCCACCATAGGGAAGCTCCAGCCAAAATACCCCCAGGTCTAAAATCACTGTCTAAATGTCATACACTAAATAAGATTTGAACCAAACAGTGTCTCACCCTATTAGTTTGTACAGACAGTCCATCAAGTTTCCATAGACTGGCTAGAACTCCTATTAGCCTGGGAACAGCAATTCCCACAGTTCAGTCTTTGTTCTGCAGGTGTTTCCAGGTGTTCTTGTTTGGGGAGTGATGTCGCTGCCCCCTTCTATAGTTTCTTCCATATGATGGGAATCCATAGCTCCAAGCCAAGTTCCCAGCCCAGTTGTTGGAAAAATACAGGTACCAAAATGGAGCTCAGCGTCATATGGTTTAGTCAAATGCCCTTGCGAGCTTCTCTGAGTCATAGCAGCCATTTTCCATAAGCTGGCTGAAGCATTCCCAGAAAGGCTTACGAGGTGGGGGATGAGTTTCTCCTAAGGTCCATAGTTTACCTTAGTAGTCCATTCCCTTGAATTAACCCTTCATAATCCACTGTCTAGACTGGAAGCCTCTTGCCTTGTGGGGTCACCCCAGAGCAACCACATTTGGAATACAGATACATAGTCAATATTCATAACTTCTGGCAAAAGTGATACATGCTCACAAATAGGATAATCATATCCAGAAGATCAGAACATTCTGAAAAGATGCATCTTAATTATGTCATAACCACATCATAATTATACTACTGTGATCAATATGGGGTGCAGAGTATCACACCCAGATCTAGGTAAACATAATATGACCCCTGCACGCCATATTACCTGCCTCAGTGTCCTCATCTCCCTGAAGCATTCTTTGGGATTTGGTCAGAGCCCTGGGGCCACCACCTGCAGCTCCTGGCTTCTCCTCCATCTGCAGTCTGTCTCTGCTGCAGCCATAGCCCTGCAAGCATATGCCCTTTTGCCTCTCTCCTCCCCTAGCTTTTTCTGATTCCTCCATTCTCTGTGGTTTTATAGGACTGGACCAACCCCTCCTCTCTCTGTTCCCTCTTCTGGAGAGGTTCCATTCCTTCCATGCCCACCCCTGTGCAGACACACTGGAGAAAACTGGCTTTTATCTAGAATGTAATTATTCTTTTCTTCTGTCTGGGCGAGATCTCAGTAGGGGCTGATGGTCTTTCATGACCACCCTATTGATAGACAAATGCCTCTGCCCCCAGCCTCCTCCCTCTGCGCACAAGGAGCATGAGCAAAGAGTACAGGAAAAGGCAGCACAAAGACATAATGGTAACAAGATGGTTTAGATGACACTGGTCTACAATTTTTGAGAAGTCGTCTGCTTCAGAGATAAACTGTGCTATTTATTATGTATTTTGATGTGCTGAATTCAAATATGACAATTAAAACAACTGATTGTTGGGGGAGGGTGGGGTCTAGCTCCACCTCAGCGCATGCCTTAGCCCCAGAGTTCTTAAATGCACTACAGCTTGAGTGTGGACTGTGCTGAGTTCTGTGCTGCTCCCAGCTTCTGTCTCTGGGGCAGGGAGTTTGATTATAAGCAGAGCCAGGGTGATTAAGATAACAAAAGACGTGTCACTAAATTAAATGCAGAATCATTAGTTGGTCCTGAAAGCATTGCCAGGCATTCCTGTTAAAATATAGGAAGCAAATGATAGGAATAAATGGGGGAAATGGAGAATGGTAAATAGTGGTGTCCCCCAGCGGTCTGTCCTGGGACAAGTATTATTCAACATTTTCATAAATGATCTGGAGAAAGGAGTAAACACTGAGGTGGCAAAATTTGCAGATGATACAAAATTACTCAAGCTTGTTAAGTCCAAAGCAGACTGCAAATGGTTACAAAGGGATCTCACAAAACAGGGGGACTGGCCAGCACAAAGCAATAAAGTGGCACATGAAATTCAGTGTTGATAAATGCAAAGTGACGCACATAGCAAAATATAATCCCAACTATACATATAAAATGGTGGGGGTCTAAATTAGCTGTTACCCATCAAGTAAGAGATCTTGGAATCATTTTGGGTAGTTCTCTGAAAACATCCGCTCAGTCTGCAGCGACAGTCATAAAAGCAAACAGAATGTTGGGAATCATTAGGGACGGGAAAGGTACTAAGACAGAAAATATCATATTGCCGCTATGTAAATCCATGGTATGCGAACATATTGAATACTGTGTGCAGAGCTTGTCACCCCATCTCAAAAATGATATATTGGAATTGGAAAAGGTACAGAGAAGGGCAACGGAAATTATTAGGGGTATGAAACACCTTCTGTGACAAAGTTGGAATGTTCTTAATGTTTTCTCTGAATACTGTGTGGGTGCCTCAGTTTCCCCTATGCATGTCTTAAATATCTAGCTGGTGGGATAAGGGTGTGTGGTTGTTGCAGAGCCCTAGAGGGCCAGTGTGACGGTGTCTGCACAGAGAATGGCTGACGCCCTGTCTCCTGGCAACTGATGGCCTGGGCCCCTCCTCTGCAAAGGTGCCAACTGAACGTGTTGGAGAACAAAGAGATCAGGTGACCTCCTGGCCTGGGAAAGAGACAAAGGCGAGAGGAGGGGCTGGAGAGTTTCAGTTTGGAGCTGGCTTGGGTAATGGAGGGAGGCCCAGATGGAGCTCTGGCCTCCCTGCCCCAAGATGGACCTGACTGAGGGGTCCTGTTTCCTGTACCTACAAGCTCTGTTTTAGACTGTGTTCCTGTCATCTAATAAACCTTCTGTTTTACTAGCTGGCTGAGAGTCACGTCTGACTGCGGAGTTGGGGGTGCAGGGCCCTCTGGCTTCCCCAGGAGCCTGCCTGGGTGGACTCACTGTGGGAAGTGCACGATGAGAAAAGGGATGCTGGATGCTCCGAGGTCAGACCCAGGAAGGTCGAAGCTGTGTAAGCTTCTTGCCCTGGAGACAGGCTGCTCAGAGAGAGGAGGCTCCCCCAGAGTCCTGACTGGCTTCGTAGGGAGTAGTTCCAAAGCATCACCTACTGACTCCGTGACACTTTCTATATGAGGAGAGATGAAAAAGAATTTGATTTTCAGTTTGGAAAAGAGATGACTAAGCCGGGATATGAGAGAGATCTATAAAATCATGACTGGTGTGGAAAAATTGAATAAGAAAAGGTTAATTTACTACGTCACATAACACAAGAACTAGGAGTCACCCAATCAAATTAATAGGCAGCAGGTTTAAAACAAACAAAAGAAAGTATTTCTTCACAGTCAACCTGTGGAACTCTTTGCCAGGGGATCTTGTGAAGGCCAAAACTATAACAAGGTTCCAGTAAGAACTAGATAAGTTTTTGGAGGTCAATCAAAGGCTATTAGCCAGGGTGAGAAGGGGGCTGTCCCTAGTCTCTGTTTGCCAGAAGTTGGAAGTGGGTGACAGGGCATGAATCACTTGATGATTATCTGTTCTGTTCATTGCCTCTGAAGCAACTGGCATTGGCCACTGTTATAACATAGGATACTGGAATACACAGGATACCTACCATGGCAATTCTGATATTCTTATATAGACCCCAGAACTATCTGCCCCCCCCCCCCCCACACACACACATACTTTAACTCACTAGACCCCATTCACCTACCAGAACTGAGCTAGAACCCAAGAACCCTGAGAGGGTCTCTCTCTCCACAGAGTTAGTAACAAAATAAGAATACACATTATAATTATAAACCCCACCAGTGTTCCTTAAGTGACTTGCCACAAGATGCCAGAACATGTTAGTATTAGAGCTGACTGGGTTTAATATTTGTTTAATTTCCTTTCTTTTATATACAAATTAGATACAGTGCTGCTGTCTGCTAATTACTAAGTTATCTGCCAAAAGACTAGAGCTTTCAAGAGCTTAGCTAGCCCCTGGAATCATGGTTAAAGTTGCCACCCCAAGAAAAATCTGAAATGACTCCCTTGCAGATCCTGCGGGGGGGAGAGGGAGGTGGAGATGATTCAGCGAGTGACAGGGGGAGGGGAGGAGAGGATCGATATACGGGGTGGGGCCTTAGCTTGAAGAAGCAGAGCAAGGGGTGACACTTGACAGAAGAGGTCGAGCAAGGGGCAGGGCTTTGGAATCCAGTTAACAGCAATTAGAAATGTGGCAATCTATGCGTTAATGAGTTGTACGCAGACCGATTCCCCAGTTTGTCACGCTGACACAGCACGGTAGGGTCGGGAAAGGATTTAATGTCTATCTGACTGTCCAGTAACTGATTCAGGAAAGAGGGCTTAGCACCATGTCCCCAGCCAGCTCTGCACGGTGGTTGGCCTTAAAGCCAGACCACCAGGAGAAAACTTTCGGTCCTTTATGAGTGAAGAGCCAGAGCAGCCTGTTTCTGATCTGTTTGGTCTTGAAACCATAGATGATGGGATGTAGCATGGGGGGCACCAGAATGCTCAGGTTGGCCATGAGAACGTGGAAATGCAAGGGCACATTCTGGGCAAACCGGTGTGTGAGGATGGAGAAGAGAGACGGGATGCAAAAGGCTAAGGTGGCAAACAGGTGGGAGCTGCAAGTCCAAAAAGTCTTCACCCAGGCGTCCTTTGTGGGGAGGCTGAAGATCGCCCTGAGAATCTGTGTATAGGACAGGGCAATAAAAAACACATCCACACCAGTGATGAGGAATATCAGAGAGAAGCCATAGTAATTATTGACACGGATGTCAGCACAGGCCAACTTCACCATGGACATATGCTCACAGTAGGTATGGGGGATGATGTTGGTTCTGGAATAGGGGCACCGCCTCGCCAGGAAGGGATTGGGTAGAACGAGTATGCTGCTGCGTAGTACCACAGCCAGACCTATCTTGCCCACCACGGGGCTTGTCAGGATGGTGGAATGTCTCAGGGGATCGCAGATGGCCACGTAGCGATCAAAAGCCATGGCCACCAAGATCCCAGATTCCATTGCTGAGAAGCAGTGAATGAAGTACAGCTGGGTGAGGCAGGCACTGAAATCGATTTCCCTAGAATTGAACCAGAAAATGCTCAGCATTTTAGGCACGGTGGATGTAGACAGGGCCAGGTCAGTGACAGCCAGCATGCACAGGAAATAGTATATGGGTGCATGCAGGCTTGGCTCTATCTTCACGATGAAGAGGATGGTGAAGTTCCCCAAGACGGCTATGGCATATATTGCACAGAAGGGGATGGAGATCCAGACATGGGCTGCCTCCAGGCCAGGAATGCCCAACAGGATGAAGGTGGAGGGGTTGGTGAAGTCGGTTGTGTTGGAATCTGACATGGAGTAGGGGAGAAGGTGTCCAACTCTGAGGTAGAATGGTGTCTCCTGACTTCCTGTATGTGCCCAAGCTCTAGGGTGATGGTCGCAGTACAAATGCCTGGATGGAGAGACAATGTTAATATGAGACACTACATACACTACTGGACGCTGTTCTCGTGGGTGAAGCAGATTGGTTGCTCTGCACACACTGAAAAATGACATTTTCATTTTTTAGAGAAATTAATTATGAACTCCTGACCCTACTAATACCAATTCTATATTTGGTGGTGCTCCATATGTCAATAATTCCTTTTTGTCTTAGTGTGGGAAGCCTTAATAGATACCAGCAGGAAGCATGAGGGTGAATACGGCTTATTGCTCATTGTTCCTTAATGCAATGAAACCCAGGCTACAAAGTCCATGCTCTAGGGAGTTTCCCATTCACCCGGTAGCTCAAAATCTGAGAGTGGAAAAAAATCAAAACTCTGCCAAGACATATGCCAGGAGAAACATCCCAACTAGAACATACCTCTGGGAGAAGACCTGGCAGCTCAAAGGAAACACCTGCTCTTTTGAAGCAGTGGCCAAAACAAAGACAACGCCTAAGGAATGGAATGGAAAATAACCTGCTCTGTATATGTGCTCAGTTTTCATAGAATAGAATATCAGGGTTGGAAAGGACCTCAGAAGGTCTTCTAGTCCAACCAGCTGCTCAAAGCAGAACCACGCTCCAGACAGATCCCTAAATGCCCCCCTCAAGGACTGAACACACAACCCTGGGTTTAATATGCCAACGCTCAAACCACTGAGCTATCCCTCCCCCCAGTCTCTATAAAGGATATCACAGAGAGAATGTGAGTTTCTGAGGGCCTCTCTACATTACCAGGTGGATCGACGGACAGCGATTGATCCAGCAGGGACCAATTTATCGCATCTAGATGCGATAAATTCACCACCGAGCACTCTCCTGTTGACTCCAGTACTCCACCAGGGCAAGAGGCGCAGGCGGAGTCGACGGGAGAGCATCAGCCGTCAATTTACCACAGTGAAGACACTGCGGTAAGTAGATCTAAGTACATCGACCTCAGCTGCGTTATTCACGTAACTTAGATTCATTCCCCCACCCAATGTAGACAAGGCCCAAGGCTAGGTCTACACTACCCGCCTGAATCGGCGGGTAGAAATCGATCTCTCGGGGATCGAATTATTGTGTCTCGTCGGGATGCGACAATCGATCCCCGAATCGACGCTCTTACTCCACCAGCAGAGGTGGGAGTAAGCGCTGTCGACGGGGAGCCGTGGAGGTCGATTTTGCCGCCATCCTCACAGCGGGGTAAGTCGGCTCCAATAGGTCAGATTCACCTACGCTATTCATGTAGCTGAATTTACGTATCTTAAATCGACCCCCCCCCCCCCGTAGTGAAGACCTGCCCTAAGACAGGCTATGAGAATGGGGGAGAGAGATTGAAAAGTCTGTGACTCTTTAGTTTAGAGAAGAGAGAAAGAAGGGGGCATATGATAGAGGAGAGGAAAATTAACAGTGAAACTGATTGTGTTGAAATGGACAAATGGAGAACAGCTCCCAACCAGTAATATGTACAGATAGTGCTTCAAAAGGCTAATTCCTCAAAGCTGAGACAAATTATCAGCAAAACTGATGGGGAGGAAAAGTTCAGACAGAAAAATGGTAATGAAACTTAGGAGATCCTTAAGAATATTTTATTACATAGCTAAAAAGGAATGATAAATCAAGAATGTGGACAACTTTTGCTAAAAATCCAGTCCAGTGGCAAAGTGAAGGCAGCAACTGCAGGGAGGAGGCAAGCAATGTATAACAAATGGGGGGAAAGGAATACAGAGAGCAAGCAATACAAATTGCATTTTATGAAAATGATAAGGGGCACTAAAGACATCAGGGAAAAATTCATGCTTGGCCAGGCTATGGATCACAAAAAAGGAGGATATTAAGTATTTTAAGAACAAAAAAGTAATGGAAAATTTTAGGCCAAATTCTCGTGAGACAAAGGAAATTTGATAATGTTGCAAAAAAAAAAAGAGTTGTATTTTTTGTTCGGTATTTCCTGTACATTAGCAATCAATGAGGTATTAAGCAGCATCTACAGTAGAATGTTAGAGTTACGACCACCAGAGTTACAAAGTGACCAATTAACCACAATTCTCATTTGGTACCAGAAATATGCAGTCAGGCAGCAATAGAGCCAAAAAAAAAAAAAAAAAAAGTAAATCATAGAATCATAGAAGATTAGTTTTGGAAGAGACTTCAGGAGGTCATCTAGTTCAACCCCCTGCTCAAAGCATGACAAACACCAACTAAATCCTCCCAAACAGGGCTTTGTCAAGCCGGGCCTTAAAAACTTCTAAGGATGGAGATTCCACCACCTCCCTAGATAACTCATTCCAGTGCTTCACCACCCTGCTAGTGAAATAGTGTTTCCTAATATCCAACCTAGACCTCCCCCATTACAACTTGAGACCATTGCTCCTTGTTCTGTCATCTGCCACCACTGAGAACAACTGAGCTCCATCCTCTTTGGAAACCCACTTCAGAAAGTTGAAGGCTACTATCAAATCCCCCCTCACTCAGCTCTTCTGCAAACTAAATAAACCCAGTTCCCTCAGCCTCTCCTCATAAGTCATGTGTTCCAGCCCCCTAATAATTTTCATTGCCCTCCGCTGTATACTCTCCAGTTTGTCCACATCCTTTCTGCATTGGGGTGCCCAAAATTGGATGCAATACTCCAGATGTGGCTTCACCAGTGCTGAATAGAGGGGAATAATCACTTCCCTCGATCTGCTGGCAATGCTCCTACTAATGCAGCCCAATATGCCGTTAGCCTTCTTAGCAACAAGGACTCGTTGCTGACTCTTATCAAGCTTCTCATCCACTGTAATCTGCAGGTCCTTTTCGAAAAGGACAGTACTGGGTTAAATAAAGGACAATAAATAAATGTAAACTATCAAAAAGATGCAGGGAAAGTTTTAAAAAATTGAAAAGTTTATCAAACAATGAAAAAGCTGGTATGGGATTAGTTCCAGAAAAAGTCTAGGAATATAATTAATGCTACTCAACAACATGGTTTATGGAACGCTCGTCTTGTCAAATGAACCTGATTTCATCCTGTAATGAGAGTACACGTTTGGATGACCAACGGAACCACGCAGATATAGAAAACTTTGATTTCTCTGAGGCATCTGATTTAGTAGGGGAAAACATTCTGAAAAAAGAACAGAGGGTCCTGTGGCACCTTTAAGACTAACAGAAGTATTGGAGCATAAGGTTTCGTGGGTGAATGCCCACTTCATCAGATGCAAGTAATGGAAATTTCCAGAGGCAGGTATAAATCAGTATGGAGATCCCTGATTGAACTAACCTCGTTATCTCCATACTGATTTATACCTGCCTCTGGAAATTTCCATTACTTGCATCTGATGAAGTGGGTATTCACCCACGAAAGCTTATGCTCCAATGCTTCTGTTAGTCTTAAAGGTGCCACAGGACCCTCTGTTGCTTTTTACAGATTCAGACTAACACGGCTACCCCTCTGATACTTGAAAAAAGAACGTTCTACAATATCAGTAGAGTACATGTTATATGGACTAAAATCTGGCCAACTCGCAGATCTCAGAAAGCAGTTGTCAATGGGCTATTGTCAGGGAAAGTGGCCCAATGTTATTAAATATATTCATCAATGATCTGGAAACAAATATAAAATAACTGTAGTTAAAATTTGTGCCCAACCCAAAAACTGGCAGATTGGTTACAATGAGGAGGCCAGGACAGGCATACTGACTGATCTGGAGCATTTAGTGAGCTGGGCCCATGCAAATAAAATGTTTTAATACTGACAAATGCAAAGTGACCCTCTTAGAACAGGGAATGCAGGCCCAACCCCCTTACTAGGGCACTTTATTATGGAACTCAGGGACCCTGAAAAGTATTTAGGGATCAGGGTGGAGAACCAACTCATTGTGAGCTCCCTGAGCGATGGTGTAGCCAAAAGGGCTGATGCGATCCTTGGATGCATAAACTGGGGAGTGGTGAGTTGGAGCAGGGGAAGGATTTTACCTCTGCACATGGCAATGGTGAAACCGACTGCATCCAGTGCTGGGCTCCACATTTCAAAACGGATGTTGAATAATTGTAGTTGGTGCAGAAAAGAGCCACAAAATGAGTGGAGGCTGGACAAAATGCCAGTCAGGGAGAGACTTAAAGAGCTTCATCTATTTATCGTAAATAGTAATAACAGGCTCTTTAATCTAGAGGAGAAAGGAAAAGCAAGGCCCAATGGCTGGAAGTGGAAAATAGACAAATTCCAGTTGGAAATAAGTACCAAATAACGCGAATGGGGATTAACCTAACTGTGAAGGGAAGTTGTGGATTCTCCAACTCCTCTGATCCGGAGTCAATGCTTTACTGGCAGTGTCAGGTAGCTTAAGCCCTGCGAAGACACAGGATTTGTTGCATCTGAAGCATCCAAGAGGGAAAGCGAGAGAACTGTTCACCCTCCTTTTGACTCCTTCCTTTGAAGGAGTTTCCACAATGCAAAAGGAGGAGGTGACAGTGTCTGTGCATTAACTGAGATCTTTATTCAGTTCTTATTCCACGGGGAGTTTTGTCTCAGAGGGGCCTGAGCAAAGTACGGTAAACTGCCTCAGAATTTGGGCTTTTATTGTCCATCTACTAACTCCTTTCATCCCAAATGATCCACTGTGCCACTGAAATGAAACCATCTCAGGGATGGAGTACATTTTAGGTGGGAAGGGGCAATAGCAAAGAGGGACATTTTGGAACATGATACTGGAGCAAAATCATCACCTGTTGCAAGGGCATTATATGGCAAGGCCACACCTGGAGTATTGTGTCCATTTTTGCTCCCCCCACTACAGAAGGGATGTGGACAAATTGGAAAGAGTCCAGCTCAGGGCAACGAAAATGATGAGGGGTCTGGAGCACATGACTTATGAGGAGAAGCTGAGGGAACTGGGCTTGTTTAGTTTGCAGAAGAGAAGAATGAGGGGGGATTTGATTCCAGCCTTCAACTACCTGAAGGGGGGTTCCAAAGAGGATGGAGCTCGGCTGTTCTCAGTGGTGGCAGATGACAGAAAAGGAGCAATGGTCTCAAGTTGCAGTGGGGGAGGTCTAGGTTGGATATTAGGAAACACTGGGCTGGTCCACACTAACCCCCCACTTCGAACTAAGATACGCAACTTCAGCTATGTTATTCACGTAGCTGAAGTCGAAGTATCTTAGTTCGAACTTACGGCGGGTCCACACGCGGCAGGCAGGCTCCCCCGTCGACCCCGCATACTTCTCTTGCGAAGCAGGAGTACCGGTGTCGACGGCGAGCACTTCTGGGATCGATCCAGGATCAAATTATCGCGTCTAGACAAGATGCAATAAATCGATCCCAGAAGATCGATTGCTTACCGCCGGACCCAGAGGTAAGTATAGACGTACCCACTATTTCACTAGGAGGGTGGTGAAGCACTGGAATGGGTTACCTAGGGAGGTGGTGAAATCTCCATCCTTAGAGGATTTTAAGGCCCGGCTCAACAAAGCCCTGTTTGGGATGATTTAGTTGGTGTTGGTCCTGCTTTGAGCAGGGGGTTCGACTAGATGACCTCCTGAGGTCTCTTCTAACCCTAAATTCCATGATTCTATGATTCTATTTAATGGGTGTGCAGAGCGAAAGGGCCATGGGCTTATTCTGTATCCAATCCCGCCCATTCTCAATTCCATCACGCCCACGTTGCACACCGTTTTCGAGCACCAAGAGATGGGTACCTGTGAATTCTGAGATGGAAATGTCTTCTCTGGGAATCCCTCTCAGGTAGCCGTGTCCCACACCTCTCTCACCCCAGCATCTGGAGCAGCATCCCACGCCGAGAGCCAACACAGGGGTGTGCACCATTCACAATAAAGTTTTCTGCAATCCCAGTGAGGTTCGCTCAGCTTCTAGCGAATAATCTGAATGTAAACAGGCTGGGGAGAAGCTTGTCTGCACTCTTTATACAGCTTCAGGAGTAAACACCAATTAAATGACCTTCCCAAAGGGAGATGAGAACTCCTGGGCTCTCCGCTGAGCCAGAGAGGAATTGGCTGCTCTGTGCATTTGTGTATATATAACAATTATGGATCATTAGTAAAAGAGCTAGGGATAATACTTAGGTTCCTATAGGGTCTGATACACTGAAAATACCCAGGACAGATGGGTAGATAGTAGACAGATAGATCTAGAGAAAGATGATCTCTAGATACTTTCTGCAGACATACGGGGCAATCACTACAGCATCAGAGATGAGTAATTCTCATCAGTAACTACCATCATACTGTCAAGTATCAGGGGGTAGCCATGTTAGTCTGTATCCACAAAAACAAAAAGGACTCCGGTGGCACCTTAAGGACTAACAGATTTATTTGGGCATAAACTTTCATTGGTAAAAAACCTCACTTCTTCAGATGCATGGAGTGAAAGTTACACATGCAGGAATTATTATACTGACACATGAAGGGAAGGGAGTTAACTCAAAAGTGGAGAATCAGTGTTGACAGGGCCAATTCGATCAGGGTGGATGTAGTCCACTCCCAATAATAGATGAGGAGGGGTCAATTCCAGGAGAGGCAAAGTTGCTTCTGTAGTGAGCCAGCCACTCTCAGTCCTTATTCAAGCCCAAATTAATGGTGTAAAATTGGCTTTTGTGTATTACCATTCCTGATGTCCGATTTGTGTCCATTTATTCTTTTAGGTAGAGACTGTCCGGTTTGGCCAGTGTACATGACAGAGGGGCATTGTTGGCACATGATGGCACATTAGTAGATGTGCAGGTGAATGAGCCCTTGATGGTGTGGCTGATGTGGTTGGGTTCTCTGATGGTGTCACTAGAGTAGATATGGGGACAGAGTAGGCAACGCAGTTTCTTACAGGGATTGGTTCCTGGGTTACTGTTTCTGTTGTGTGGTGTGTAGTTGCTGGTGAGCATTTGCTTCAGGTTGGGGGGCTGTCTGTAAGTGAGGACTGGTCTGCCTCCCAAGGTCTGTGAGAGTGAGGGATCATTTTCTAGGATATGTAGTAGATTGTTGATGATGTGCTCCAGAGGTTTTAGCTGGCAGCTGTACTTGATGGCCAGTAGTGTTCTGCTATTTTCCTTTTCGGGCCTGTCCTGTAGTAGGTGATTTCTGGGCACCAGTCTTGCTCTGTCGATCTGTTTCCTCACTTCCCCAGGTGAGCATTGTAGATTTAAGAATGCTTGATAAAGATCTTGTAGGTGTTTATCTGAGAGATTGGAGCAAATTCGGTTCTATCTTAGGGCTTGGCTCTAGACAATGGATCGTGTGATGTGTCCTGGATGGAAGCTGGAGGCATGTAGGTAAGTATAGAGGCCAGTAGGTTTCCGGTATAGGGTGGTGTTTATGTGACCATCACTTATTTGCACTGTAGTGTCCAGGAAGTGGATCTCTTGTGTGGACTGGTCCAGACTGAGGTTGATGGTGGGGTGGAAATTGTTGAAGTCCAGGTGGAATTCTTCAAGGGCCTCCTTCCTTTGGGTCCATATGATGAAGATGTCATCAATGTAGCGCAAGTAGAGGAGGGGCACTAGGGGATGAGAGCTGAGGAAGCGTGGTTTTAAGTCAGCCATAAATATGTTGGCATACGGTGGGCCCATGCGGGTACCCATCGCAGTGCCACTGACTTGAAGGTATAAGTTGTCCCCAAATCTGAAATGGTTGTTGGTGAGAACAAAGTCACAAAGCTCAGCCACCGGGTGTGCCGTGGCCTCATCAGGGATACTGTTCTTGACAGCTTGTAGTTCATCCTCATGTGGCATATTGATGTAAAGAGCTTCTACATCCATGGTGGCCAGGATGTTTTCAGGATGATCACCAATGCATTGTCATTTCCTCAGGAAGTCAGTGGTGTCTCGAAGATAGCTGGGAATGCTGGTAGCATAGGGTCTGAAGAGAAAATAGACAGATAATCCTGCTGTAAGAGTGCTGATGCCTGAGATGATGGGGCGTCCAGGGTTTCCAGGTTTATGAATCTTGGGTAGCAGATAGAGTACCCCTGGTTGGGGCTTTAGGGGTGTGTCTGTGTACATTTGTTCCTGTGCCGTAGCAGGGAGTTTCTTGAGCAGATGGTGTAGTTTCTTTTGGTAACCCTCAGTGGGATCCGAGGACAGTGGCCTGTAGAATGTGGTGTTGGAGAGTTGCCTGGCAGCCTCCTGTTCGTAATCCGGCCTGTTCCTGATGACTACAGCACCTCCTTTGTCAGCCCCTTTGATGATAATGTCAGAGTTGTCTCTGAGGCTGTGGATGGTGTTGCGTTCTGTACATCTGAGGTTATGGGACAAGTGATACTGTTTGTTCACAATCTCAACCGGTGCATGTCTACGGAAGCACTCTGTGTAGAAGCCCAGTCTGTCATTTTGACTGTAAGGAGGAGTCCTCCTCTTCAACCCTACAGCCACCCTGATAGAATTGGCCCTGTCAATACTGGTTCTCCACTTGTGAGGTACTCCCTTCTCTTCATATGTCAGTATAACAATGCCTGCATCTGTAATTTTCACTCTATGCATCTGAAGAAGTGGGTTTTAGTTTTTAAGGTGTCACCAGACTCCTTATCATCATACTTTGCAGCATCTTTCACTGATCGATCTTCAAAACACCTAGCAAAGGAATGTCATTATGAACATATCCCCATCATACAGATAGATAAACTGAGGCACTGCTTTATCTGACTTGGCCGAGGTCACACAGAGAATAACAGGGAGAACCCAGAAGTACTGACTTCCCTGCCATAACAACTGTCTCTTCATCAGTAACTGAGAGCATGACAAGAAGGAAATAGACCAGGGCTGGCCTTACCATGAGGTGAATTGAAGCTGCCACCTCAGGTGCCAGACTGGGGGGCGGGGCACCACTAGGACCCAGAGTGTAGAAAATTGTGTCTGCTGCTGGTGCATATGTATTCTCTCTGCTCTAGATGCACAGAGATGGTGGAGTGCTGTGCTGGAGGAAGGAGGGCACAAGAGACATAACAGGCAGGCAGGAGAAAAGGTGAGAGAGAATAACAGAAAGCAGCAGAGGTTGCAGGAAGAGAAAGGAGGAGCCTCTTATCTACCTCTCTAGCACCCCCAGGAGCCTGGACTGATTCACACCAGCTTCTCAGGGAGCTTCCTGTTTCCTGCTGCTTCCCTGAACCCACTTGAGGAGAACAGGCAGCCAGCTGAAGTAGTAGGAGCCGCTTAGGCCCTTAAGACGCTGATCTCTTCCCTCACTCAGGCCCTGCTACCAGCCTGCTTATTTTTCCCCTTCAGTTGAGTGTTGAGAGCCACTATCGCTGGCACAGAACAGCAGTCATGAGTGAAAGAAGAAAATGCCCCTCTGGGGCTGCATTCAGAAAAAAAAAGCAAAGAAAGTTTTCTATCTAAGCAGGAAGGAGCTCTCCTGAGATACACAGACACACATGTTCACAGTGAGCCTTCCGGCCCCAGTGAGGATGAGAGTGGTGAGGAGATGCCTGATCTTCCAGTTAGTCAGAGTGCAGGTGACCTGGCAGCTACTCAGCATCCATATCTCCATCTCAAATGGATGTAACATTCCTGAAGAAAAGTGTAGATCAGAGAAGAGTGTGATGGAGGTGCAAGAAACCGCTGCTGCTGAGTTTGGTTCCTTAAGTCTAGATGATCCAGGACTGTGGACCCACTTGAGCAGTAGCCTGAGGGACTTCCTTGTACTGCATGGGCCACAGTGAGTGAAAAACTTCATGTTCCCCAAAGACAATGAAAATAGAAGTTTCCATCCAACACATTACTGGTATGAAATCCCCAATGGTGACAAAGTGGAGAGGCCATGGCTTATGTACTCAAAAACTCAGAATGTTGCATACTAGGTTCTACAGAAACAAAGGACTGGAAAAATCTGGCTAGAAATCTGTCATGCCATGACAAGGCAGCAAATCACCAGAGAGCATTCCATAGGTGGAGAGAGCTTGAGATGAGACTAAGTGGAGGTGATAAAGCCTATCAAACACCAAATTGGGAAGACAGATGATGCCATAGTTGCCATTATGGAGGATAATGCTATGACAGTAATTGTTCGTGGGAGAACAGTGGCAGAGGGAAATGGAATCACCAGAAACATACATAACTTCAAATTTGTGTGTGGCTTAGTGTTGTGGCATGACCTACTGTTTGAAATAAATGTTGTAAGCAAGAGACTCCAAGGCGATGACCTTGATATATCTGGAGCAATGGAACAACTGGACAAAGCAAAGTGATACCTACAGTCTTACCAGTCAGATGACGGATTTCAAACCGTTCTGAAGAGTGCAAAAAAGTTGGCAGAGGAACTTCACACTGAAGCTATTTTCCCACCCATTCAAGAATACAAGAGTCTCCGAAGAAGAAGACATTTTGATTACGAGGCATGGGATAATCCCATAAGAGACCCCAAACAACAATTCAAAGTTGAATTCTTTAATCAGGTGCTAGATTGTGCAATATGGTCAGTTGAAGAACATTTCATGCAGCTCAAGGAACACAGCAGTATATTTGGGATGTTGTATGATATTCCAAAACTCCTCACTATACCTGAAGAAAACCTTCACCAGCAATTCAGGGCACTATAGACAGTGTTTACACATGATGACATGCGCGATATTGATGCGAGTGATTTAGGTGATGAACTGAAAGCCCTTTCAAGATACATTTCAGCAGGATCAACTCCAAAGGCTGTTCTGGAATATATGTGCACAAATAAGATGACCACCCTCTTTCCAAATGCTTTTGTTGCTCTGCGCATACTTCTAACACTTCCTTAACAGTTGCCAGTGGAGAATGTAGCTTCTCCAAGCTGAAGTTAATAAAAACACATGTATGCTCCACAATGACACAGGAGAGGCTGGTCAGCCTTGTAACCATCTCAACATGAGCTGGCCCAGACTGTGGACCTTCAGGAAGCCATTCAAATCTTTGCAACCAAGAAGGCACGGAAAGCACTACTTTGATTATTCAAACAGATAAAAATCCCAGTGTTTACTATGCAGACAAGAAAAGTTACATTTGCTATTCAGGCGTTTGAAAGTAAAGCATTACTTAAAATTTTTGAACAAGGCATTTTAAGTTGTTAAAAGAAGAACAGGAGTACTTGTGGCACCTTAGAGACTAACACATTTATTAGAGCATAAGCTTTTGTGGACTACAGCCCACTTCTTCTATATGCATCCGAAGAAGTGGGCTGTAGACCACGAAAGCTTATGCTCTAATAAATGTGTTAGTCTCTAAGGTGCCACAAGTACTCCTGTTCTTCTTTTTGCGGATACAGACTAACATGGCTGCTACTCTGAAACCTGTCTTTAAGTTGTTAGTTCTCCTTTATTGGGGTAGGTAGCAGAGCAGTACCATGAGAGGGGTAGAACATGAAGAAGGCAGAATTGAGACTTTCCAAAGTTTTGGCCCAAGTGAGGGGGCATGTCATTTGATCTTTCCACCACAGGTGCCAAAATGTTGTGGGTCTGACCTGAAATAGACTCGCGATCTAGCAGGGGCTGTTCATTGGGTGGGTATGATGGACGTCCCAGGGATGCATCCTGTAACTGGGGTTACTGCTGAGCCCTCTGTCATACCAGTCTTGGCCCCCTCTCACACTGTCAGGCTGTGACCAGCTGCACTTGCACTTACACACCCATACCAAGGCAGGGACACACCCAGAGGCAGTTACTTGAAAGCTTTCGCTAGCCACCCGTGAACCAACAATAGAGAGGCTCCAGCCAGTTCCCCCAGCTCCCCAGCCTAGGACCTCAGAGCTGGAGTGTCTTGCCCTTGTCAAAAGACTGACCAATGTAAGTTTATTACCCAGTCTTCCCGTCCCTCAATGTGGAGAGGACAATGCACCAGCCCTGGTTCCTGAGCAGATTTCCCTTTGCATTTCTCCTCATACCAAATTTCTTCCATATCCCTAATCATACGTGTTCCCCTTTTATGAAACTTTTCCAAATCTAATATATCATTTTTGAAATGAGGCAACCATTTCTGCAAGTAATATTCAATATGTGGGCGTACTGTGGATATTAATAGAGACAATATGATATTTTCAGTCTTTTTATCTATCCCTTTCTTAATGATTACCAACATTCTGTTCGCTTTTTTGACTGCTATTGTACATTGAGCAGATGTTTTCAGAGAACTATCCACAATGACTCCAAGATCTCTTTCTTGTGCAGTAACAGCTAATTTAGGCCAGGTCTACACTCACCCCCCAAATCGAGCTAAGGTACGCAACTTCAGCTACGTGAATAACGTAGCTGAAGTTCGAAGTACCTTAGTTCGATCTTACCTCAGTCCACACGCGGCAGGCAGGCTCCCCCGTCGACTCCGCGGTACTCCTCTTGTCTAGCTGGAGTACCGCAGTCGACGGCGAGCACTTCCGGGTTCGACTTATCGCGTCCAGACAAGACGCGATAAGTCGAACCCGGAAGTTCGATCGCTCGCCGCCGAACTACCGGGTAAGTGTAGACCTACCCTTAGAGTCCATCATTTTATATGTATATTTGGGATTATGTTTTCCTATGTACGTTACTTTGCACAGAAGATCACACCACCCTCTCAGTTTACTGCAGGAGTGTTTGTCACTGAGTAATGCAGTGGCAGTGTGCCCAAGCCCCTCTTTAGGTTTTGACCATATACAACTCCCAATTATTACAAACATTGTAGTGTTACCCACAGGTGTTCTTGAAGAGTTCTGTGTACCTTTTAACACTTTGTAAATCAGCCGAGTAATCTCAAAAGTCAGCAAGTGTGCCTTTTCTGCGTCTCTAGAGAACCTATTTTTGTATCTGTGCAGCATTGTTAACCATTGTGCTTTTCCAACTTGTGATAACTCAATATTGTTATTCATCAACTCCATGAGGAGTTGCGCCTTAGTTTCCCCTTCCACATAGCAGCCCAGGTTTATTATGTCTTCCCTGCTGTGACAAGATTTGAGCTTGGTTACAGGTGTTGGCCGAGAAACAGTGTCCCCAACAGGGCTTCTTGTTTATGACTCCTAGCATGTCCAAAAGCTTTACGAAGAATCATGATATTACACCTTTTCACGCCTTCTGCTTGGACAGTTTGGTTTCTTCAATAGACATTGTGTCTTTCAACTCCTCCCTAAACCTTAATATGTGTTTAGTTACTGGTTTCCTTTCTCCTCAGTGTCCTCTTCAATAGGGATCTCAGTCTAAGGTCATGTCTGGGGTTTTGGTATGCCAGGGTCTGGTGAGGTAAGGTTGTAAGGGAACACTGCATGTTGGTCTTCCCTGTGATTCCCACTCCAAGCACTAGGACCTTTCCCACCCCTTTCCTAGAGGATTGTGATCTGTGCTCTCTGGAATAAGAGGTGTGTCTTCCCCCAGCAGCTATTCTATAGCTGCTTTCTGTATCTTCCCAACCCAGGAAATTTCCTCCTCCCCTCTGTCAGGTGGGTCAGTAGCATTTTCACAGACAACCATTTATTCTGTAGGATCTATATCCTGTCTTAAAGAGAAAGAGTTAGTTTTCACAAGAATTTCAAGAACAAAGTCCTGAAAAATCAGGACCTGGATTGAGGTACCCTCCTTTACCTCACTCTCTATCCCCAAGAGGTCAGTTGTGTGACTGCCCCCCTCCAGTTCCCTCCTAGATACACAATTCCCTCTCACAACCTGATCCACAGATTGGGTGCCTGGGTTCATAGATGCTCAAGTGACCAGCGAGGAGACATTCCTGTTCTCTCACTATTCCTTTCATAGTTTCCTCCTCTGTGCTCTCCTCCCTAAGACACATATTCCTGTGGTCTCTAGGGTAGAACATGTCATGTGTTCAGCTCTAAAGGTCTCATAGCTAAAAGCCTGGACAGTTGTCTCACCAGCAGTGACTACACACACCCCTCCGTTTTCCTGTCGAGGTGCTGCATCTTGCTGCAGAGTTAAAGGAATTCTCACTCACCCCCTCAGTAGTTTCTATGATTCCATCACCCTTCTCTGGGCTCTCCTCCTCAATACATCTTCCTGTGCTTCTGAACATTAGGTTTGGACCTTGTTTAGTTGCAACCTGGCCATTTGTCTCCTTAACAGGCAATAGAATCTCCTCCCTCCCTGAGGAGATGCTGCCTTCAGCTGCAGGGCAGGCGCTGGACTCAGCCACCTCCACCCCTGGAAGCATGTAGCTTCCCCCAGCTGCAGAGGAATCAAGGAGACTTCTTCTCATTCCGTCAACAGTTTCTGGAACATTCCCCTTTCCCTCTGGGGTTCCAGAAAAATGTTTCTTTTTGTTGCAGGTGGACACTTTAACAGCCTGAGCTACATGGAAGAAATCATTACCAATTAGCATTTCAACAGGGTTATTGTCTAGACCCCCACTGATAATACAGCTTCCAAAATCTCAGTTTTTATATGCACTTTAGCCAAAGGCACAAGGATTTTATAATCTCCTACTAATGAAAGCTCGGCCATCTGTCCTTGCAGTATGTCATCTTCTTGCATTATACTCTACCTAACCACAGGACTTTCTGCCCCTGTCTTCCCAACCAAGGTGTTCCCTGCATTAATGTTGACGGCCTTGAAGGGCTTCATACCTGGTTGTGCAAAGGCTAATTTTACAGTATGATAAGTGACAGGTGCCTGAGGGGGTCTCAGCATTCACATGGGCTACCTGCTCTATACTTTCTCCTAGCACAGGGCATTTATTCCTCAAGTGATCAGTGGGATTGCAGCGACAGCACCTTCTGGACTCTTCCGTTTTAAAAATAGATTCCGGTCAGGGATTGGAAGAATGGGATAAAACGAAACCCCCCTTCGTTAGATGCCTGTGTCTGCTCAAAATCATTAATCCTGAGCTGCCATTTTACACTGTCCAGCCTGAACAAGGAGGTCCTGAGAGAGTAGTACATAGGGACCAGCTAAAACATTGGACTTTTAGTCTGATAAGGGATCATAAGAGACATAGAGCTGCGTGTCCCAAGGAGACTGAAAACCCTGATGAAAATGGACAGATCCCTCAAATTGATTTGGTGTAACCCGGGAATAGGGGAATATGAAATACGGGTAACAAACCACCAGCCTTAAGAAGGTGCCAGAGAACTACTAAGGGTGTACTGCCTGTTAAACTTAGGGAAGATTATGTTATTGGTTCTATGCAGTGTTTTAATGAATATTGTGATGAATAGTGTAAAATAGTGTAAAGAGGAGGACATGGGATGTTAAATATGTTAAATATTCTTTTATTAATTGTTTATTCATTCCTTTATATAACATGATGCTGGTAAATGCTGTTAATATGGGGCCTGGATGCGTGAGTGTGAACATTCTGGCTGTGGGAGAATTTTAGCAAGGGGGAATATAAGGGGACTGCTGAAAAACCCCGTAGGGGCCAAGATTGGCTTGGCCATGGTGCTGCGTGGGTGCATACTCATACTGCCCCGTGCCTTCCTGGCAAAGCGGTGGCCATATTGCAGTACCAACATCACCCCCCACTCGTACTGTGAGCACATGGCGGTGACTTCTGAGCCAGTATCTAACAAACATGCCTGCCACTGGGAGCGGCTGTACTTGCGGATGCTCCGGGTAAACAAAGCTTTTCGCGGCCCACCAGGGGCTTACCCTGAACAAGCCGCGAACCAAGTTTGGGAACCACTGCATTAGGACAAATACCTAACCACAAAAGAGCTATGGTAATGAATTGTCATATATGATAATAAGTTAAAATCATTAATACACTAACCTATAGGCTCCAAAATTAGTAAGATGAGGAAATACAAATAAGGAAAAAATCCCCTACTGAATATACATTGAACATAACGGTCAGTGTAACATATTATAAAAGTGGCATCCCAGCCTAGGGCCGGTAGGAGACAGATGGAGTCCTTGGGAGGTGCCAGAATGAGGGCCATTAGTGAAGATGAAGAAGATGATGGTGATGAGGAAGACGATGGGTAACATTTCAGGTTGTTCTACAGGAGAAGCTGTGAATAGATGGATGTGTAGATGTACATTCTGAGGTATCTCTATCTACCTTAATGACTTGGTGTTTTTGTGACTGTGCTAAATGTACTAATACATTAAATTTGTAAATATAAAAGAGTTCCTACAGCGTAAGTGTTGTAACTATGCACTTTGGGGATCCCAACGATATAATAATTTGAATAATACTTGGCCTGATCTTGGGGCAAGATCCTGTCAACCCTCAAAGTGATATCTGGGGATTCTTAAATAATCAATATTATTAAAAAATATTCTAAAGATCAGACAACAAGATGTATTGCCCCCATCCCCCACGCTGTACCCCACTAGATCCCACTCCCCGCCCAGAGCTGAGGTAGAACCCAGGAGTCCTGACGGGGTATCTCTCTCTGCAAAATTAATAACAAAGTAAGAATATACATTAAAAATTTAAACCTAACCAGTGTCCCTTAAGTGATTTGCCACAAGGTGTCAGAACATGTGAGTATTAGAGCTGAGTGGTTCTAACATTTATTAACTTTTCTTTCTTTTATACAGGAATTAGATACAGTGCTTCTGCCAGCTAATTGAGAAGTTATCTGCAAAAAAACCTAGAGTTTTCAAGAGCCTAAGTAGCTCCTGACGTGGCTCCTTTGAAGCTGGGATGGGAAGGAGGGAAGTGGAAGTTATCCAGTGAGTGACAGGGGGAGGGGAAGAGAGGAGCAAGCCACAAGTGTGGGGCCTTGGGAGGAAGTGACACAGGAGGGTCAGAGTCTTGACAGAGGATGTAGGCCAAGGGGCAAGGTTTTGGGGGTCCAGTTACCAACAATTACAAAGGTGGCAACCCAGTGAGTTGTACATGGACTGATTCTTCAGTTTGTCACACAAAATAAGGCCGGGAAAGTGTTTAATGTGTCTCTGACAGTCCAGTAAGTGATTGCGGGAAGGGGGGCCCAGCAGAATGTCACCAGCCAGCTCTGCACAGAGCTCGGTCTGAGAGCCAGAGCATCAGGAGAAATCTTTAGGCCCCTTTATGAGTAAAGAGCTGGAGCAGCCTGATCTGTTTGGTCCTCACCCCATAGATGATGGGGTTTAGCATGGGGGGGCACCTGACGATACACGTTGGCAATAAGAACATGGAAATGTAGGGGCACATTCTGGCCAAATTAATGCGTGAGGAAGGAGAATTGAGATGGGATGTAAGAGGCTAAAATGACAGAGAGGTGGGAGCCACAGGTCTGAAAAGCATGGCACATGGTTTGTACATCTAACAGCAGTTAATGGGCTGGCAATCCCATTGGTGAGACGCCTCGAAGCAGACATAGAGTACATGGGCCAGACACTGCCACAAAAATGCATCTTCATCCTGAAAGACAAAGCCTGTTAAGGGAGCCATCTGAGAGAAGGAGTCACAGGGATTCTAGGAATGAACATCATTAGGGATCAGAAAGGGCTACTGTTGCCAGAAGAAGAAACCAGGAGAATGAACCATCACAAGCACTCTAAGAAAAACTCTGTGCTGAGTAGAGTACTGGCTCAAGCAGAGAGACAGAGTTGTCCCCTGGGTGGCAGAGGACAGACTGGAAATGTTAAAGAAGGCAGAACATGAAGACAGCAATTCCTCCCTGGACAGGGAAGATCCTTCATGAATGCTGCTGGGAATACCAATGGATATTGAGTGCTTGTAGAGACTGCATCTGGGGCAAGCCTACTTAATGGGCTCCAGTCAGCCAATGTACCAACTAATGCTATCAAAAGAAGAGTACCAGTGAGTCTTCTAAGCTCGAAGTTTGTGGGGTTCCATCCTCGGAACAGAACTGCAGAGGTGCCCCGGCCTGAGGGAGTGATGCCTCAGGTGAAGGTAACATTTGGAGAGAATGGAGTTGAGCTATGGATGACAAGGAGGGAGAAGGGAGGATGAGTTATCTTCCCTGCCACCTACAGCCTGAGGGTGTGTGTCCACCGCCAGAGCAATTGTCTGACCCAACGTACCCTGCAGCACAGCAAGGGCCTGGGACATTTGAAGGACAGACTGTGCACTGCCCTTGCATTCCAGAGATGGCTGTATGTGGTGTGCCCGTGCCGCAGAGCAGGGTGACGGGTTTTACTTTATCCTTTCCTGTTTTTTCATTATTTTTTAAAATTGATTGTTTAATAAATTGTATTTGCCTGAACTATATGTAATGAACAGTGGTTCATGGAATTGCCCAGAACAGAGAGAGCACCCTGGAATGAGGACACCCTAGACTCTGTCCCAAGTGACCACAACAAGATTGGGGTTTGATCCCCCCAGGAATCCTGGGTGCAGCATTATCAGGGTTATGAGGACTCTGCCACACAGGAGAGTGGAAGGGGGGCCCTCGAGTCAGGCAGGCCTCTGGGTAAAGGGCGTGGGAGCGAGGATTCAGATCCTTTCACTAGCCCGTTTCACCGGGGTGGTGTATAAGCCAGGAAAGTTCCACACAATAGCGCGACCATCCCCCCACTTCCATCTCTTAGAAATTCTTAAAAGGACATGCCCTAGTTTTCTTTTCTAAAGTGAAACTTTCACCCTTGGAATATTTTGCTATTTTGTGCTATGCAAGGCTCTTCACATTTCTGCAAAACCTGTAATAACTGGCTCTCTGCCTGACTGAGGATTTGTCTGCACTAGAGATGTTAGTAAAGCTTTGCCATTTAAGGTCTCCTCTGTAGCCGCTCTATGCTGATGTGAGAGAGCTCTCCTGCCGGCAGAATTAAACCATCCTGAATGAGTATCTCCTGCTGACATAGAGATGTCCACACCGTCCCTTTTGTCAGTCAGAGGGGTGTTTTTTTCACACCCCTGACCGACAAAAATTTTACCGACAAAAGTGCCAGTGCAGATAAATCCTGAGTTGCATGATATTAAAGAGGCCCACTGCCTCAAGTCCTGCACTGTTTAAGAAGATTGCAATTTTCTGCTGGTCTTTCTCATCAAACCCATCTGCTTGCATAGATTTCTCTCAAAACTCTGTCTGAATCTCTTCCCGGAGTCTGCTGCATTACCGGAGAGTTTCAATTCCTTGGGGGCTTTCAGTTGTTCTATCTCCAGGATGGCTCCTTCTTTCCTTCACCACAGCCCTCTTTCCTCTGACCTCTCCTCTGGTCTCCCCTCTGGTACCATGGGGTTGTCTTGGGAATTCATAAGACGGAGGCACAGTCTGCACTCGAAGAAGGGAGTCCCGGAGTTCACACCTCACAGTAGCAGGGAGCTCACAAATTCCAGCTAGTCCTGAAAACCTCAGATTCACCTTGAGAGGATGGTGAAGGCTCAGGCTCCCTCTTCCAGCCTTTCTCCTGCAACCCATCCAATGAGCAGCCCCTGCCAGAGCGGGAGTCCATTTCTCTCTTGGTGTGACGGAGAGACCATGGTTATGGCAGGGAAGTCAGGACTCCTGGGTTCTCTCGTCATCCTGCCACTCATTCTCTGTGTGACCTTGGCCCATTCATGTCTCCCTGAACCTCAGTTTACCTATCTGTATAATGGGGATATGTTCATAGGGACTTTCGTTTGATAGGGGTTTTGAAGATCCTTCAGTGAAAGGTGTTGCACAGCATGATGATAAGTATCAGAGGGGTAGCCGTGTTAGTCTGGATCTGTAAAAAGCAACAAAGAGTCCTGTGGCACCTTATAGAGTAACAGACGTATTAGAGCATGAACTTTCGTGGGTGAATACTCACTTTATCAGATGCATCTGATGATGTGAGTATTCACCCACGGAAGCTTATGCTTCAACTAGTATGATGATAGTTACTGATGAGAATTACTGATCTCTGATCCCTGAGTGACAGCCCCGTGCACCTGCAGAAAGTGTTTGTATCTCCCCTCAGTCATCTGTCTCCAGATCTGCTTGTCTACTATCATCCGAGCCATCCTGGCCATTTACAGGATTCAGTCCCTATGGAGATCTGGGAATTATTCCTTGTTTTCTTAATAATCAACTATATTTTTACATATGCACCAATACACAGAGCAGTCTATTCCTCTCTGACTCAGCACAGAGCCCCAGAGTTCTCATCTTTCTTTTGGGAAGGTCCCTTAATTACTGTTTACTCCTAAAGATGGATTAAGAATGCAGCAGCACAGAGAGTTTTGTCTCCAGGCTGTTTACATTCAGATGCTGCCTCTCCCCTAGATGCTGAGCAAACTCCACTGGGATTGCACAGAGCTATATTATAAATGGTGCACACCCCTTTGTCAGATCCCAATGTGGGATGCAGCTGCAGATGCTCTGGTCAGAGATATGTGGGACACGGCTACCTGAGGTGGATTCCCAGGGAGGACACTTCCGTCACAGTATTCACAGGTATCTCTTGCTGAGGAGCTTACAAGCTCGACAAACTCAGTGCAATGTGGCTATGATGGGATGGAGAATAGGTCTGTGGTCCTTTCTGCTCTGCACAGCCATTAAACATCCCAGTTCCCTTGCCACAGGTGATAAGTTTGCTCCAGTATCATGGGCAAATAGCTCCCTCTGTTTTGTTCCTCCCCGGATGATGGCCTCCAGCCTGAGATGCTGCATTTGACTGGCACAGGACCAAATTCTGAGGCCCTAGTCTGTACTTTGCTCAGGCCCCACTGAGGTAAATCTTCCTTTGGAGTAGGAACTGAGTAAAGATCTCAGGAGCCAGCTGCATTTTAATGCACAGAGACTGTCACCTCTTCCTCTTGCATTTCAGGGCTATTGCTGTTAAAGTGGGGGCTGTCAGCTGACTTTTATCTGATGGAAAGCATGGAGGCCTAATAAACACCGAGTAGAGGAATACTATCACCTCCCATGGCTTGCCTCGTTTAATGCAACCCAAATCCTGCATTTTCCTTTTTTTTGCAACAGCAAAATAATCCCCACCCCTGAGTGGTGAAGCTATTTCAAACTAACCCCAGCTTAGACAGAATGAGGTCAACGAAAGAATTCTTTCATCGACCTAGTTACCCCCTTTCAAGGAAGCGTATTACCTAAGCTGACAGGAGAACCCCTGCCATCTGTATAAGTGGTGTCTATACTGAAACACTATGTAGCATTTTAAGTGTAGACAAGCCCTCAAGCAGATCTTCCCAAAAAGCATCCAGTCTGGATCTCCAGACATGAGGAGTTGGAGAATCCATCACTTCACTTTGCAGTGTGTTTCAATGGTTAATCTCCCTAAATGCTAAAAATCTGGCCATCATTCCCACCTGGGTCTCGCTCTGCCTTTCTCCGCTAGATTAAAGAGCTTGTAATTGCTCACTTTTTTCTGACCAGGAACGTCTCGCTTGATTGTTTATTTTTATAAGATAAATCGATGAAGCTCTTTGAGTTTCTTACTGTCTGGCATTTTCTCCAGCCTCCACTCATTTTGGAGCTCTTTTCAGCACCCTCTCCAATTTTTCAACATCCTTCTTGAACTATAGACCCCAGGACTGTACACAGTCAGTTTCACCAATGCCATGTTCAGAGGTAAAATCATGCCCCTGCTTCAACTCACCACTCCTCTGTTTATGCATCCAAGGGTCAAATCAGCCCTGTTGGCCACAGCATCATACAGGCAGCTCACGAAGAGTTGATTGTCCACAATGACCCCCAAATCCTCTTCAGAGTCCCTGCGTTCCATAATACAGTGCCCTAGTCTGTGTGTCAGGCCTGCATTCCCTGTTCCGAGAGGATCATTTTGTATGTGACTGTATTTTACGAATGCCCTACTGATATTTCTCACCTATTGATATTGTGCTATGTTCATTTTTTATCTAAATATTTTCCACTGCTGAATCAAATGCGTGAGAGAACTTGGTTCCCTTGATCTACCAAACATATACTCTCATTAAAGGATGAAATCAGGTTCATTTGACAAGACATGTTTTCCATAAACCTTGTTGTTGACTGGCCTTAAGCATATTGCAAGACTTTTTTTCAACTAATCTGCTACCAGCTTTTCCATTGTTTACTAAGCTTCTCAATTTTTTTAAAACTTTCCCTTTATTGTTAATACTTTAAATTTAACACCGAACTGTCCTGAATTTGCCTTTTATTTATTTATTTTTGGGGGCTTTTCTGCTGCCTGACCGCATACCTCTGGTTCTAAGTGAGATGTGTGGTTGATCAGTCAGTACATAACTCTGGTGTTCATCACTCTAAGGTTCTACCATAGATGCTGTTTAATACCCTTCCTGACAGCTGATGGGCTGGAGAGTATTTCATCACCTCGTGTGATATGACTACCTCATACTGCTTCTTTCCAAATGCAGAACAAAACTATTTCATGAACACATCTAACTTTTCAGATACATTAAAAAGTTTCCTTTTACTCTCTAGGAATTGGTCTAAACATTTTCTATATTCCCTTTCCCCCATTTTTATATACTTATTTCCCCCCCTAAAAGTTGTTTTCCCTTTGCCACTGAACTGGGTTTTTAGGTAAAGTTGTCCACTTTCTTGACAGTGGAATTGTGGCTTTTTAGCTATCTAATATACTCTTCTTGAAGAACTCCCAATTTTCATTCCCATTTTTTGTCTACATTTTTCCTCCCAGTCAGTTTTGCTGATAATTTGCCTCAGCTTTGGGGAATTAGCCCCTTTGAAGTACTAAGTGTCTATAGATGGTACTGTTTGGGAACTGTTTTCTGTTTCTCCATTTGATTGTAATCAGTTACATTATTTTATTTTGTTCTCCTCTATCATATGTCCCCTTCTTTCTTTCTTCTCTAAACTAAACAGCCCCAGATGTGTAGGAATTAATGATGCATGGAGAACCATAAAATATGGAAATGGCATTAGTAGTGTCAATTGTTCATGATTCATTTATCTGAATAATGAAAGTGTCATTTTTCATTGTCTGAAGGGCGACCAATCTGCTTTACCCATGAGAACAACTTCCAGTAGTACACATCGTGTCTCATATTAACATTGCCTCTCAATCCAGGCATTTGAACTGCGACCATCACTTTAGAGCCTGGGCACATACAGGAAGTCAGGAGAACAAACGGTACATGCAGGAGACACCGTTCAGCCTCAGAGTTGTAAACCTTCTCCCCTACTCCATGTCACATTCCAACACAACTGAGTTCACCAACCCCTCCACCTTCATCCTGTTGGGCATTCCTGGGCTGGAGACAGCCCATGTGTGGACCTCCATCCCCTTCTTCACCATGTACGCCATAGCCATCTTGGGGAACTTCACCATCCTATTCATTGTGAAGATGGAGCCGAGCCTCCATGAGCCCATGTACTCTTTCCTCTGCATGCTGGGCGTCTGTGACCTGGTTGTATCTACTTCCATTGTGCCCAAAATGCTGAGCATCTTCTGGTTCAATTCCAGGGAGATCGATTTCAATGCCTGCCTCACCCAGATGTACTTCATTCACTGCTTCTCAGTGATGGGGTCTGGGATCCTCGTGGCCATGGCTTTGGATCGCTACGTGGCCATCTGTGATCCCCTGAGATATTCCACCATCCTGACGAAGCCAGTGGTGGTCAAGATCGGCCTGGCCGTGGTGCTGCGTGGTTGCATAATTGTATTGCCCCATCCCTTCCTGGCAAGGAGATGGCCATATTGTAGAACCAACATCATCCCCCACTCATACTGTGAGCACATAGCCGTCGTGAAGCTGGCCTGCACCGACACCCGCATCAGTAGTTACTATGGACTCTTTGTGGCATTCTTGGTGATGGGTCTGGATGTGTTTTCTATCACTGTGTCCTATGTCCAGATCCTCAAGGCCATCTTCAGCCTCCCCACAAAGGATGCCCGGCACAAGACTTTTCGGACTTGCGGCTCCCACCTCTGTGTCATTCTAGTATCTTACATCCCACCTCTCTTCTCCTTTCTCACGCACCGATTTGGCCACAATGTGCCCCAACATTTCCACATTCTCATTGCCAATGTGTACATTTTGGTGCCCCCCATGCTAAACCCCATCATCTACGGGGTGAGCACCAAACAGATCCGGGACAGGCTGCTCCGACTCTTTACTCATAAAGGGACCTATAGTTTTCTCCTGTTAATTTGGCTCTCTGAGCGAGCTCTGTGCAGAGATCACCGGGGACATGGTTCTGGGCCCTCATCCTGAATCACTTGCTGGATAGTCAGAGAGACATTAAATATTACTGTCCTGATATTACTGTGCTGTGTCAGCATGACAGACTGGGGAATTAGTCCATGTCCATTAGTCCATGTCCAATTCACTGGATTGCCTCTTTTCTAATTGCTGGTAACTGGACCCCTGAAACTCCACCCCTTGCCCCACATCTTCTCTCAAGGCTCTGCCCCTGCTCTGCCTCTTCGCCCCAAGGCCACACGCTTGTCACTTGCTTGTCACTCTTCTCCTCCCCGTCAGTCGCTGGATCATTTCCACCTCCCTCCCTCCACCCCCAGTGGCAAGGGAGCCATTTCAGAATTTGGTAGGAGTGGCAACTTTAACCATGATTGCAGGGGCTACTTAGACCCTGGAAAATTCTAGGTTTATTTGGCAGATAACTTAGCAGTATCTAATTCCTGTATAAAAGAAAGAAAATTAAATAAATATTAGACCCACTCAGCACTAATACTAACATGTTCTGACATCCTGTAGCAAATCACTTAAGGGGCACTGGTTAGGTTTAAAATGATAATGTATATTCTTACTTTGTTAGTTATTTTGCAGAGATAGCGAACACATGAGGATTCCTGGGTTCTATCTCAGCTCTGGGAGGGGAGTTAAGACTAGTTGGTTACAGCAGGGGGCAGATACTTTTTGTTGCCCGATCTTTTGATTATGTATTAATAAAATTGATTATTTAAGAATTCCCAGATATCACTTTGAGGATTGATAGATTCCTGCCCCAAGATCAGGCCAAGTATTATTCAAATTATTATATTGTTGAGAACCCCGATGTGCACAGTTTCAACACTCACACTATAGGAATTCTTTAATTTTTACAAATATACTTTATTAATACATTTAGCATAGTCACAAACACCCCAGCTCAGTAAGGTAGATAGAGATACTACAGAATGTACATCTGCACATCTATATACTCATGACTTCTCCTGTAGAACAACCTGAAATGTTGGCCATCACCTTTCTCATTAACATCACGTTCCCCATCATCACCAGTGGCCATCATTCTGACACCTCCTAAGGACGACATCTCCTTCTCCTATGGGCCCTAGGCTGTAATGCCTCTTTTATAATATGTTATGCTGATGTGATTCTTTTTGATGCATATTCAGTAGGGGATTTTTTCCCTTTTCCGTATTTGTATTTCCTCATCTTACTAATGTTGGGGTGCCTTATTCCTATAGTTTAGTATATTAATTATTTTAAGTTATTATCATATATGTCAGTTTGTTACCATGGCCCTTTTGTAGTTCGGTATGACATTTGTTATTTTTGTCCTAAGCAGTTCTTTCCAAGTTCCAAGTTGTGGTGTACCTGTTACGTTTAAAAGATATGAATTTAGGAAAACCCCTATGCCAACCTACTTCAATGAATCCTCTATGTTAAAGGTTGCAGCCATATTTGGATGTTATGCTTTAGCTCATCACAATCTGTCTAGGTGAAAGTTCCCAAACTTATGCATGCTAATTTTTCCTTAGCTCACCATACAGAATGTGGCCTACAAGTCCCTTTTGTTACAGCCAAAATATACTCTAATATAGACCTATACACCTATTATAATAAAACAAATAATCAAACCCATAAGGAACTTATAAGAAAAGATATACAGGCAAGCAAGCAGACTAGCCTTAGGTGTATCTCATATACCTGTTATGTATGTCAGTTCATTTCCAGGACACTTCTGTGGTTGAATCATGTACCTGTGGTGAGAACTCCCCCTTAAACTCCATTTTCAGCTCCCCAGAGAGTTGTGGTTTTCTGCGGGGCTGAGTATCTGCACAAAGTGTATCTGTTTAAAGTTTATAGGCTTTAAGCTGTGTCAGAAACAAATAGTTAAGGGTTAAAGCCTCTTTTACCTGTAAAGGGTTAAGAAGTTCACCTAACCTAGCTGACACCTGACCAGAGGAACCAATGGGGGGATAAGATAGTTCAAAAGGAAGGAGGGAAGTTTCCCTTCTTTAGAGTTTCAGTTTAAGTTTTGACCAGAGCGGGAAAGCTCCAGAATTCAGCCTCTTATGAAGTAGTGAGTATTAGTGAAGGAAATAAATAGGTTTATGTTTATTTCTTTGTAACTTGTCTTGGGCACTAGAGAATAATCAAATTGGGTATTTTTTGTGTAACTAAGATTTTGCCCAGGGGAACATCCTTTGTGTTTTGAATCTGTTGTCTGTGAGATCAGTTTATGTGCTATCTCCCAGAGGGTTTCTTTTACCTTTCTTTTCTTTAATTAAAAGCCTTTTTCTAAAGAACCTGATTGATTTTTCCTCGTGTTAAGATCCAAGGGGATTGGATCTGGACTCACCAGAAATTGGTGGGGGAAAGGAGGGGAGATGGTTAAATTCTCCTTGGTGTTAAGATCCAAGGGTTTGGATCCGTGTTCATCAGGAAATTGGTGAAGAGGTCTCTCAAGGCTATGCAGGGAAAGGAGTTAGAACTTGGGAGTGGTGGCAGCAAAACCAGATCAAAACTGGTAATTCAGTTTAGGGGTTCAAATGCAGGTCCCCATATCTGTACTCTAAAGTACAGAGTGGGGGTGAAACCTAGACATGGTGAGCAGTGGTGAGGGATTTTAAAGGAACTAAAAGCCAGATTTTTTCCCCCTCAGTTGAAAGGCTGGGGAAGCAGATACCCTGAAGGCAAACAGATAAGAGCTTCTAATAGAGGGCTTTTTGTTAAAAGGGAAGCTCCAGCTGTGATCACTGGAGGGTCATTAACATATTGCCAAGAAAAGTCACAAAAACCTGTTTTACTTGGGGTTTTTCTAAAGAGTCGCATTACAGTAACCAAAAATTCCAAGCTGTTTCCCCCCAGGGGAGAAATGTCAGGCAAAGGAAAAAAACAAAACTATGCAACAGGACCTAGAATTAGCCAAATTCCAGGCTGAGGAGAACAAAAAGGAACATGACAGACAGATGGCCAGGGCTGAGGCTGCACGCAAAGGAGCTATGGAGGAGAGGGAAAAAGAAGAAAAAGCCAAAGAGGATGACCACAAAAGAAATATGGAACTGGAACAAGCAAAAATGGAAACAGAAAGAGCAAGGATTGAAGCAGAAAAGGCCAAGGAAGAGGATGCCCACAAAAGAGCTATGGAGGAGAAACAAAAAGAGATGGAGGAGAAAGAAAAAGAAAGACAGCAGGCACTGGAGTTAGCAAAGATTCAGGCAAATGCACCACCTAATCCTAACCATCCTCTACCAAAAGTCCACAGGTGGGAGTGACTATGTCCACAGTATACTGAATCCAGTGATATTGCTGAATATTTCATCACCTTTGAGAGACTGTGCACCCTCCATACCATTCCTGAAGATCAAAAGATGACCACATTGATAGCAAAATTGACCGGAAGAGCTCTGGACGTATTCAACAAGATGCCTATTGGGGAGGCTTCTGACTATGGTAAATTTAAGGATTTGGTTTTAAAGCAATTTCAAGTTATATCTGACACTTACAGAGTCAAATTTAGAACCCTTCAGAGAGGGCTTGGACTAAGTAATATGGCTTATGCACACCAGATAAAGGATCTGTTAAAGAAATGGGTTGACGGAATGATTGATTTGATGACTCAGGAACAATTCATGATTATGACCAACGATCATATTAAACAGTGGTTATGGGATAAGAACATGAACTCAGTCGAAAGTCTTGCTTCTTACACTGATAAATACGAGCAGTCCCAGGCCGCCAGCGAGGCGGGAAAAATTGATACAAAACAGGTGGAGGGAGCAGAGAGGAACAACCCAGGAACAATATGAGCGAAGATCAGAAGGGGAACTCTCAAACCACACACTAGCACCAGGGGCAGCCCAAGGCCCCACCTACATCCAAAGGTAAAACCCAAACTCCTTATCGTCCCACCACACCATGCTCCAGCAACCCACCTCGCCCTGGTGATACCTTAGTAGGGCGATATTTTAAATGTAATGAACAGGGACATATAAAGGCCTACTGTCCCAAGAACCCGAATCAAGTACAGTTTATTACACCACAATCACACCCAAGATCCCCAGGCCCAGATGCCTCTCAAATACCCTCGGAGCGAAGGGAAACCTTGAGAGTGGGCGGAAAGAAGGTTATCGCGTGGAGAGACACTGGAGCACAAGTGTCAACGATCCACCAATCCCCAGTGGACCCCAAACTCATCAATCCAGAGGCTCCGGTGACAATTCAACCATTCATGTCACACTCTTTAACCTTGCCTACAGCCAAATTGCCTGTCCTGTACATGGGCTGGTCAGGAATGTGGACTTTTGCAGTCTATGACAATTATCCCATCCCCATTCTACAATTCCAACGCCAGAGAGCACCAGAGAGCCTGAACTGGCAAAAACAGCAGATAATCCTACCCAAGAGGTTCAGCCAGAGCCTGAAATACCACATAGTGCACCAGCGGAGAGTGGTTCACAGTCAACAGAAACAACCCCAGCGCCTGCATCGCTTCCAGAGGGACCAAGCCCAAGTCCACAGTCCAAGGAGGAACTGATGTCTCCAGCATCAAGGGAACAGTTCCAGGCCGAGCAGGAAGCAGATGACAACCTTCAGAAAGCTTGAGTGGCGGCACAGAGTACCCCACCGCCTCTCAGCTCTTCTAACCGATCCCGGTTTGTGGTAGAACAAGGACTTTTATACAAGGAGACTCTTTCTGGTGGACAACAAGAAGACTGGAATCCTCAAAGACAGTTGGTAGCTCGAACTAAGTACCAGGTAAAGCTTTTGAGCTTAGCCCATGATCATTCCAGTGGCCATTCTGGGGCGGCAATTCCGTCCAATCCTAGGGGGGCACGGCTGCCCCTATTTTTTTTTTTTTTTTTGCTTTGCCTCTGGGTCCAGCCGCCCTGCGCCCTGCGGTTTATTTATTTATTTATTTTTGGCTTTGCCTCCAGGTCCGGCTGCCCTGCGCCCTGGGTTTTTTATTTTTTTTATTTTTTTTTGGCTTTGCCTCCGGGTCCGGCCACCCTGCGCCCTGGTATTTTTTGTTTTTTGGGTTTTTTTTGGCTTGGGGCGGCAAAAAAGTCAGAGCCAGCCCTGTCCGCTTCCCTCAGCCCCAGCCGTGTTGCTCAGGGGAGGGAGCATGGGGGAAAGGATCCCCCCCTGCACTCACCGGCAGCGATAGAAGCGGAGCAGCCCGGCCCCAGCCAGCTCTGCTCCGCCAGCTCCCCACCGCGGCACTCCGCTTCCCACCGTTGGTGAGTGACAGGGCAGGCAGGCCAAATAGGAAGTCAGGAAGCCCAGGGGGTGCTATACTCCATATCAGCTGGGGCTACCTGGGCCAGAGAGTGGCCGAGCTAAGGAGAAACTAGGGGCTCAGGATGGTCCAGGAGCAGAGCTGCACTGGCCAGAGCCAGACAGGTCAGAGAACCGTCCCAGGGAGCAGGGCAGTGCTGGGAGCAGAGGCACAGCAGCCAGAGCCAGAGAAGCAGCCCAGGGAGCTGGAGGCCGAGCAGCAGCAGTGCTGGGGCTGGAGCCGGGGCTGGGGCTGGAGCCGTCTGGAGTAAGGTGAACTGAGACTCATAGACTCATAGAATAGCAGGGTTGGAAGGGACCTCAGGAGGTATCTAGTCCAACCCCCTGCTCAAAGCAGGACCAATTCCCAACTAAATCATCCCAGCCAGGGCTTTGTCAAGCCGGACCTTAAAAACCTCTAAGGAAGGAGACTCCACCACCTCCCTAGGTAACTCATTCCAGTGCTTCACCACCTTCCTAGTGAAATAGTGTTTCCTAATATCCAACCTAGACCTCCCCCACTGCAACTTGAGACCATTACTCCTTGTTCTGTCATTTGCCACCACTGAGAACAGCCGAGCTCCATCCTCTTTGGAACCCCCCTTCAGGTAGTTGAAAGTAGCTATCAAATCCCCCCTCATTCTTCTCTTCTGGAGACTAAACAATCCCAGTTCATAGAATCATAGAATCATAGAATATCAGGGCTGGAAGGGACCTCAAGAGGTCATCTAGTCCAACCCCCTGCTCAAAGCAGGACCAATTCCCAACTAAATAATACCAGCCAGGGCTTTGTCAAGCCGGGCCTTAAAAACCTCCAAGGAAAGAGACTCCACCACCTCCCTAGGTTCCCTCAACCTCTCCTCATAAGTCATGTGTTCCAGCCCCCTAATCAGTTTTGTTGCCCTCCGCTGGACTCTTTCAAATTTTTCCACATCCTTCCTGTAGTGTGGGGCCCAAAACTGGACACAGTACTCCAGATGAGGCCTCACCAATGTTGAATAGAGGGGAACTATCACGTCCCTCGATCTGCTGGCAATGCCAGTTGGGGAAAACAAGGGCGGGGGGACTCTGGGCAGAGGTCCGATCACAGGGGGATGCCCAGCCAAGAGGCCTTAAGGCCAGATTTAGCTGAGAAATCATAACTCCAATGGGGGTTGATGGTGGGAAGAAGGGTCTTGCAGCCCAAAGACTGAGGCATGTGGCCACAGCCAGAGCAAGTGTCTGACCTCTGGCGTCCCTGCAGCACCGACTGTGAACTGCCCTTACATTCCAGAGACGGCTGTTTGGAGTTCCCCTGTGCCATAGAGCAGGGTGATGTGTTCTCCTTTCACCTTTTCCATTTTCCCCTTTTTAAAAATTGGTTGCTGTTTAATAAATTGTATTTGCTTGAACTGTATGTAATGATTGGTGGGTGAGGGAAGTGTCCAGTGTGGAGAGAGCACCGCAGAGTGGGGACACCCTAGCCGCTGCCCTAAGTGACCACAACAAGGTTGCGGGTCAGGCCCTTCAGGAATCCTGGGCCCAGCCTTGTTGGGGTTATGAGGACTGTGCCACACAGAAGAGTGGAAGGGGAGCTCTCAACATCAGAGAGGCATCTGGGAGCAAGGACTTAGATCCTTTCACTAGCCAATTCCACCAGGGAAGTCTACAAGCCACAAAAGTTCCCCACAAGGGCAGGACTGTTCCCCTTCTTACATTTGTCAGGAATTCTTAAAGGGACTTGCCTTTTTTTTATCTCTTCTAAGGAGGAACTTTTGCCTTTTGAATCTTTTGCTCTATTCAGGGCTCTTGAATTTCTGCAAAACTGTGCAATGACTGACTCTCTCTGCCTGACTGAGACTATAGCTACACCACAGTCCTTGCAGTGGCACAGCTGTACCGTGGTAGATGAGCTGTTGTAAGGTCTCCTATGTAGCCACTCTATGCCGATGGGAGAGAGCTCTCCTGCCCGTATAATTAAACGACCCCCAAAGAGTGCCTCCTCCTGACATAGCGTTGTCCACACCAGCATTTTTGTTGCTCAGAGGTGTGTTTTTTTTCACATCCATGGCCAACAAAATTTTAGATTTATCTCAAAACTTTGCCTGAATCTCTTCCCAGAGTCTGCTGAACTACCTGAGAGTTTCAACTCCTTGGGGGCTTTCAGTTGTTCCATCTCTATGATGGTGCCTTCATTCCTTCACTACAGCTCTTTTTTCTCTGCCCTCTCCTCTGGTCTCCCCTCTGGTACCAGGGGTTTTCTTGTGAATTCATGAGAAGGAGGCACAGTTTGCACTCGAAGAAGGGAGGTGTGATTAGAACTAAAGCAGGGTTACAAAAACTAACGGAGAGCCACCCGCTCCCAGCTGTGTTTCTGGTGCAGCTGCCACTCAATGGTCCATTCTCACAGCGCCAATCTAGTTCCCCTGAACATGTGTTCTGCTCTTAAAGGCCCAGGACGCACTTCTCACAGCCAGGGCAGGGCCGTGCATTTTAGACATCTCAAACCCTCCCAGCAACCTATGTAACCCCCCATTCTTAGTGCTGTTGTTCCCCCATCTCCCCGCCTGCCCCCTTTATTGTTTGATACACACAGTAGCTGTGTCTCCTCTTAATTTGATTTATAAGCTGCTTGGGCAACTGGCTGTATCTCCTGTGTTTATGAAGGGTCCGGAACAAATGGCTCTGAACTGGAGCGGGGCCGCTGGAGGCTTCCACTATACAGATAATGCTCATAAATAATCAACACAATAATCCAGCCAAATCCCTTTGCCTTTAGCTGCAGACGAAGTTCAAACCATGTTTGCCAGTGTTAGTAAGTTGAATAGAGGTGGACAGGGCAGCCCTGTTCACCTCGGACAGGAGAATTCATTCAGTCTCCTTCCAGGGCTTAAAAGGAAAGACTCCATTCATCTGACAAAATGGGTTCCAGCCCACAGTTTATGCCCAAATAAATTTGCTAGTCTTTAGGGTGCCACAGGACTCCTCAATATTTTAGTATGATGATAGTTACTGATGAGAATTACTGATCTCTGATCCCTTAGCAACAGCCCTGTCTGTCTGCTGAAAGTGTTTCTATCTCCCTTCAGTCATCTTTCTCCAGATCTGTCTGTCTAATATCTACCCATCCAACCTGGGCATTTACAGGGTATCAGGCTGTAAGGCCACCTAGGCATCATCCCTAGTTTTTTTTTACTAATCAACTATAATTTTTAAATATGCACAGAACAGCGAATTCCTCTCTGACTCAGCACAGAGCCCAAGTGTTCTCATCTCCCTTTGGGAAGGTCCCTTAATTACTGTTTACTGCTAAACCTGGATAAGTAGCACAGAATTGCAGACTGGCTTTTCTCCAGCCTGTTTATATTAAGATGCTGCTTCTGTTTGATCGGTCTGGATTTTTTTTTTTTTCGCTGTGTCCTATATCCAGATATTGTTTGACCTCTCCTCCTGGAACTGATCTTGTTCTGTTTGGGACCATGTTATAGTTTTGGCTTTGACAATATCCTCTGGAAAACAGTTCCACAGGTTGACTATGAAGAAATACTTTCTTTTCTTTGTTTTAAATCTGTTGCCTATTAATTTCATTGGGTGACACTCAGTTCCTGTGTTATATAAATGAGTAAATAAGATTTCCTTATTCAATTTTTCCACACCAGTCATTATTTTTATAGACCTTGCTCATGTCTCCCTCTCCCCACATAGTCCTCTCTTTTCCAAGCTGAAAATAAATAAATATGTCACATCTCCTAGAACTGGAAGAGACCTTGAAAGGTCATTGAGTCCAGCCCCCTGCCTTCACTAGCAGGACCAAGTACTGATTTTGCCCTAGATCCCTAGGTGGCCCCCTCAAGGATTGAACTCACAACCCTGGGATTAGCAGGCCAATGCTCAAACCACTGAGCTATCCTCCCCCCCCCCGAGCTTATTAATCTCTCCTCATATGGCAGCCATTCCATAACCCTAATCATTGTCCTGGGGTCATGTGTTGTGTGTGTGATAGGTAGTGGGGAAATCACTCTTTCATTTTCCTTTGCTCTATACCTCGGCTTGCTTTTCTTCTGTGGTACAGACCAGAATACTGTCTTTTCCAGGACTTGGATGTATGGCTTATATACAAATACAAAATTGGATCTCAGACACCTCTAGTTCCATAGATATATTGCTGTGACACTGTGCCCCAAAGCAAAACCCTGGCATCCCCATATTCACCATTATTATATATTTAAAACAAATCTTGTACAACATTTGTCATGTGAGGTGCTAATGGAAAAAATATGGTTTGCTGGACTATTCAACTTGATGGCCCATCAGTGAACACCATGGGCCATGGAAGAAGCTTATCTCCACCTGATGGACTTTGCTGTGGATAGTCTAATAGATTTTAAATTATCTTTCTGCAGTTAATAAATCTTCTTTATATTTTTTACCTAAAACAGTGTTGTGACAGTGTATGGAATCTGGGGGATACTTGAGGATATGATGAATATTAATATAGTCAAATATCACAATGAGTTGTATGAGATATACCATGTGAGGTATCTGCAAAAATGTTATAATTTGCCAGATATGATAATCTCATTCATGCATTTATATCTCCTTTGTATTATGAGCTATAGATACGTATGTCTGTATTTCAAACTTGTGCTATGCTTCTGGGTGACACCCCCAGTCAGTTTGGCATCAGCACTACCTAGCCTGCTTGATGGCTCATTGAGGACCATTGCCATAGAATTGACCCATTGAGATAAGGCAGATACACCTTATGGCTCAGCAAGGCATGCGGCGGCATGTCTATGGACAGAACTCTAAGGCTTTCAAGGCATGTGCTGGGCACCTTGTGTTTGAAACAAAGGAAGCACAGGTCGCATGGCAAAAGACTATGAAAGGCATCTGCAGTTTCTGCATTTTCCCTCAATCCTGCTTCTTACTTCTGGAGGAACTTTGCTACAAACTGAAGCTCTGAAATGACTGAATGACCCATCCAAGCTATGGATGTTCCAGAGGGACTTTCAAGCCAGCAAACTCACCAATACTGCTAGGAACCTGATTTATGGACTTTGAAGTCTTTGTATGTATGTGACTGTTTTACCATTTAACATATCCCTTCTTGTTCTTTCTTTTTTCTTTATAATAAACCTTTAGTTTTAGATATTAAGGATTGGCTGGCAGTGTGATATTTTAGATAAGATCCAAACCTATACTTACCTGGGGACATGGCTGACCCTTTGGGGTCAGAAGAACATTTTGAATATGTGAGCAGAGTTTTTTAAAAAGCTTCTCACTGTCCTGGACCTAGGTGCTGATTGGGAAACAGAGAACTCGAATGCAATAAGAGGACTGTGTGATTTCTTGTCTTGCTTCTTGATAACCAGTGTGGGGGATCAGAAGCACAGTTTGTGACTGGTTGTGGAGTTTAACTTCAGTGTTACCCACCAGTCTTGGGAGGATCTGCTCTCCCTTTTGCAGCCAGTCCTGACCTCGGCATTTCCATTGAGGGCTGCCCCTGGCACACCAGGTCACAAGTGTGTTGTCTGAAATGTAAAGGGAAATCTGCTCAGGAACAGGGGCTGGTGCATTATCCTCTCCACATTGAGGGTGGGGCACACTGGGTAAGAGACTTACACTGATCAGGCTTCGGACAAGGGTTGAGAAGACACAGAAAGCATCTATGAAATAGCTGCTAGGAGAAGACACACCTCTTATTCCAGAGAGAAACAGATCACTAGGTCCCAGTTCTGGGAGTGGGGATCAGAAGGAAAGCATGAGAGGGGGATGGGTGAATTTTTTGCATGAGCATAACCCTGCGGTTGGAAGCAGCTCCACAGAGGGCTAGATAAATGCAAAGTCCCGTTACATCCTTACCTCACCAGACACTGGAATACCAAGACAGCAAAAATGACCTTTGACTGAGATCCCATACTGAAGGGGACACTGAGGGGAAATGAAAATCAGTAATTAAACACATGTCAAGATTCAGGTAGTATTTGAAAGACACAATGGGTTTTGAACAAAGGAAACTGTCCAAGCAAAACGTGTGGTATAATAAAAATTCTTGAAAATGCCTACCTGTGATAAAAGATTTGTTGGGGCTGTTAAATCTCATAATAAAGAATTTGGTACTGATGGTAATGTCTATGAAAAGGTGTAATATGCATGATATTAGGAAAAAAGCTTTTAGACAAGCTAGTCATAGTAAACAAGCAACCCTATGGGGATAGTGCTTCTCACTAACACCTGTAAAGAAGCTCAAATCTTGTCACAGCAGGGAAACCATAATAAACCTGCTCTGCTGTGTGGAAGGGGACACTGAGGCAGACCACCTCATGGCACTGATGAATACCTTTATTGCATTATTAGAAAAACACAACATTTACCAATGCTGCAGAAATACAAAGAGATGCTTTGTAGTGAAAGAGAAGGCACACTACGAGATTTCTGAGATCACTAGACTGATCTATAAAGTGTTGAAAAGTACACAGAACTGTGCAAGAACACATGTGGGTAAAACCACAATGTTTGCAACTCTTGTGAGTTGAATGTTCAAAACTTAAGTGGGCCTTGGGCACACAGTGTCTGCATTAGTCAGTGACTAACACTCCTGCAGTAAACTAAGGGGGGGAGGAGTGACATTCAGCATCGCAAAGCAATACCCATACTTACCACAGTGATATGATGATTTGCTGTATATAATGTATATCATGTAAGGTATCAATGGAGAAGTTATGATTTGTTGAATATGGTTACCCTATTTGTATGCATGCATTATTTTTGTACCTAAACTTATGAATATTGTCTCTGTACCAGCATTTCAAATGGGTTTGCTCCTGGGTAACAAACACAAGGTAGTTAACATGCTGTCTAGCCAGCACATTGTGGATGAACCATTCAAGGTAATGGCCCTAGTAGGTGCTGCTTACCATCCTCCATAGCTACCAGTGGAATAGAAAGTCATTCATGTGATCTGAGTGCATCATCCTGCTTCTTTCCAAATAGGTTTTGAACATTTTTTGCCCTTTCTGCATCATTATTAACAGTTACGAATTTGACACTCTGCACCCACATTCCCCATCGTAATATGATTATGTTATAATTATGATATAATTATGTTGCATTTTGTACCAAGTATGTCTTGTGAAGTATCACCCTGTTGGATTGTATGTATGTGTTATCATTGTATGTGAAGTTATAAATGTGACGTTGCACTCCATATGTTTTATGGAAATATGCTTACGGATGTGAATACGATGTAACTGGAATATGCTTTATACAAAAGGTCTCTTGTATGGTCTCATTAGAAAGCTTGTAATCTACGAAGTGTGTTCATCCCATTCGTTTGCATGTATTAGTTCTATGTCTGGAGTTAGGAGAAGAAGATATAAACTCGTATCACTGATGTAAACATAATAAGTGGAAGCCATTAAGGGTGCCTCAGAATCAATGAACTGTGAATGGCTCTGTATACTTGCAAACATCCCTGTGTATGTGAGGGCCGGCCCAGGAAAAATGGAGACTTGCTTCCCTCTGCCTGTCTGAGGCCATGTCTACACTACAGAGCTTACAGCGGCACAGCTGTACTGCTGCAGATATGCCGCTGTAAGGTCTCCCATATAGCCGCTCTATGCTCCCACTGGCCAGGCCCAGATCTAGGCACCAGCAAACCAAGCACGTGCTTGGGGTGGCACAATTCTAGGGGCAGCACTTGCGCTCTCGCAGTTTTTTGGATTTTTTTTTGTTTGGGGTGGCAAAAAACCTAGAGCCGGCCCTGCCACCCACATAATTAAACCACCCTGCACAAGCGTCTCCTGCTGACTTAGTGCTGTCCACAGTGGCTCTTTTGTTGATCAGTGGGGTTATTTTTTCACACCCCTAATCAAAAAAAGTTTTACCAACAGAACTGCTAATGTAGACAAAGCCTGACCTCAATGCTGGTTGCCTTTCCCACAAACTCAGCTGCTTGCATAGAAATATCTCAAAACTCTGCTTTAATCTCTTCCCGGAGTCTGCTGCATTACTTGAGAGTTTGAATTCCTTGGGGGCTTTCACTTGTTCCATCTCCTTTGTTCCCTCACCGTAGCCCTGTTTTCTCTCCCCTCTCCTCTGGTCTCCCCTCTGGTATCAGGGGTTGTCTTGGGAATTCGTCAGAAGGAGGCTCAGACTACACTCGAAGAAGGGAGGTGTGATTAGAACTAAAGCAGGGTTACAAAAGCTAACGGAGAGCCACGCGCTCCCAGCTGTGTGTCTGGTGCAGCCGCCACTCAATGGCCCGTTCTCACTCGCCCCAGTCTACTTCCCCGGAACACGTGCTCTGTTCTCAAAGGCCCAGGACACACGTCTAACAGCCAGGGCAGGGCTGTGCATTTCATCTATCTCACACCCACCCTGCAGCCTGTGTAACCCCCCATTCTTAGTGCTGTTCCTCCCCATCCCCTGTCTGGCTGTTTAAATACAGTAGATGTATCTTGTCTTAATTTCATTTACAAGCTCCTTGAAGCAGGGGCTGTTTCTCCTTCTGTGTGTATGAAGGGCCCAACACCAGGAGCCCTGAACTGGACTCGGGCCTCTGGAGGCTTCCACAATACAAATAATGATCATAAATAATCAACACAATAATGCAGCCAAATCAGGGCCTACCTGCCCCCCCTTTGCCTTCAGCTACAGCAAGAGTCCATTTCCCTCTTGGTGTGATAGAGAGACCAAAGTTACAGAAAGGAAGTCAGGACTCCTGGGTTAGGTCTGTCATCCTGCCAGTCGTTCTCTGTGTGACCATGGGCAATTCATGTTTCCCCATGCCTCAGTTCACCTGTCTGTATAATAGGGATACATTCAGAGTGGTTTTCCTTTGTAAGGTGTTTTTAATGAAAGGTGCTACACAGGATGATGATAGTTACTGATGAGAATTTCTGATCTCTGATCTCTTAGTGACTGCCCCATGTGCCTGCAGAAAGCATTCATGTCTCTCCTCAGTCATCTGTCACCAGATTGTCTGTGTACTTTGTACCTAGCCACACTGGGCATTTACAAACCCTATAGAGGTCTAGGCATTGTCACTAGTTTTCTTCCTAATCAACTATAATTGTTAAATATACACAAACACACAGAACAGCCAATTCCTCTGTGACTCAGCACAGAGCCCAGGACTTCTCATCTCCCTTTGGGAAGGTCCCTTAATTATTGTTTACTCATAAGCTGGATGAAGACCACAAAAGTGCAGACAGGCTTGTCTCCAGTCTGTTTACGTCCAGATGCCGCTTCTCCCCTAGAGGCAGAGTGACCCCCCTGGGATTGCACAGAGCTATATTATAAACAGTGCACACCCCGACGTTGGCTCTCAGCCTAGGATGCCGCTGTGGATGCTGGGGTAAGAGACGTGTGGGACAGGGCTAACCGAGGGATTCCCAGGGAAGAAGCTTCCAACTCAGAATTCACAGGTACCCATCTCTTGCTGAGGAGCTCACTGGCTCGACAAACCCAGTGCAACATGAGCGTGGTAGGATAGAGAGTAAGTCTGTGGTCCTTTCTGCTCTGCACAACCATTAAACATCCCCGGGCCCTTGCCATATGGGATGAGTGCCCTGGCTGATGGCCTCCAGCCCCAAAGTGGCTGCATTTCAGTGGCGCAGGGGATCCTTCAGAATGAAAGGTGTTAGTAGATTTACAATAGAAGACCAAATTTGGAGGCTGTGGTCCATACTTTGCTCGGGCCCCACTGAGGCAAAACTCTCTTGGAGTTAAAACTAAGACCTAAGGAGCCAGCTATGTTCATGCACAGACACTGTCACATCCTCCTCCTCCATTTCAGGGCTCTAGCTGCTACCAGGTGGGTGGAGGAGGGAGGATGCTAAGGACTGTTGCCTGACTTTTATCTGCTGGAAAGCATAGCGGTGGAAGAGCTCCCCACTGGAACAATTATAAGAATTTTTCAACATGGGCGAGACATCTTGTCTCCTAACTTGGTTTGAGAAGTTGGCTGAACTGTTATGCCTGAAACTTTCAAAAAAAAAAATTCAGCTGGAAGCTGAGACCCAGCGTGGGAAATTTCAGTCCACACTGTTAAAGTGAAGTATCAGAGGGGTAGCCGTGCTAGTCTGGATCTGTAAAAACTGACAAAGTGTCCTGTGGCACCTTATAGCCTAACAGACATATTGGAGCATAAGCTTTTGTGGGTGAATACTCACTTCCATTTGTGAATCCCATTTAGCTACGCTCTTTGCTCCATGCCATGCGTCTGACGAAGTGGGTATTCGCCCACAAAAGCTTATGATCCAATACGTCAGTTAGTCTATAACTTGTCACAGGACTCTTTGTCACTGTTAAAGTTAGGCAAACTTATCAGCAACTGAAAATGACGTCTCCTAATTGAACGTGTCAGACAGCCTTAACTAACAGTGGTGACACTATCACCACCTACAATGGCTAATCCATTTGTGAATCCCATCTAGCTACGCTCTTTGTTCCAGTAACGTCAGTAACTATTTTCATTTATCAGCGTTATATGTTCAGACTTTCAATGTAATTGCATGTTCCCTTGTTCGTGTGTTGTGAGACCAAGTAAATATAAATGCCTGTTTGACTTCCTTTATTGACAAATTCCTATGGCTTATGGTCAGAAGAGAGCATTAGATCATCCATTCTGAGTTCCTGTATAACACAGGTGATTAAATCTCACCCAGTTACCCGTGTGCTGAGAACAATGCCTTTTGTTTGACTCAAACCTGGTTTATACTAGGATTCTAGATCATAGAATCATAGAGCCACAGGGTTAAAAGGGAGTACAAGGGTTATCCAGTCTAACGTCCTGCTGAGATGCAGAATCTATTGTATCTAAACCATCCCAGACAGATGACTATCCTGCCTCTATTGGAAAACCTCCATTGCAGGAGCTTCCATTACCTCCCAAGGCATCTGTTCCATTGTCCTACTATTCTTACAGTTAGGAAGTTTTTTCCTGAGATATCATCTAAATCTGCTATACTACAGTTTGAACACATTGACTCGTGTCCCGTTGTCCCACCAGCTGTGGAAAGAAAGAATAACTTTTCTCCATCTTTTTTATGGCAGCCTACTCCAACTCATCACTTCCGTGTTTATGTATCTAAGGATCACATCATCCCTTTTGGCCACAGGCTCACATTGGGAGCTCACAATGAGTTGGTTTCCCACAGGGACCCCTAAATCCTTTTGCAGGTCCATAATACAGATCCTAGTCTATGGGATGGGCCTGCCTTCCCTGTTCTCAGAGGATAACTTTGCATTTGAAGCATTAAAACATTTTGTTTGCATAGACCCAGCTCACCAAATGCTCCAGATCAATGGGTATGACTGCCCTGGCCTCCTCATTGTAACCACTCTGCCAATCTTTCAGTCATCCGCAAATTTTACCTACAGTGATTTTCTATTTGCTTCCAGATCATTGATGTAAATATCAAATAGGATTCGGTCTAGAATTGGGCCCTGCAGAACACCACCACAAAAACCTCCATTGACCGACTATGGCCCATTGACAGCGGCTTTCTGAGAGCTCTCAGTTAGCCACTTTTTAGACCATTTAACATGTGCTTTACAGATATTGTATAGTGTTCATTTTTATCTGCCTGTTTTCCTCACTAAATCAAATGCCTCAGAGAGACTGAACGTACACTCTCATTAAAGGATGAAATTGGGTTTCTTTGACAAGAATAGTTTTCCATAAACTGTTTTGTTGATTGGCATTAATTATATTCTTAGACTTTTGTTTGAACTACTCCCCTATCAATTTGTGGATGATACCAAGCTGGGAGGGGTTGCAAGTGCTTTGGAGGATAGGATTAAAAGTCAAAATGATCTGGACAAACTGGAGAAAGGGACTGAAATTAATAGGATGAAAATCAAGAAGGACTAATGCAAAGTACTCCACTTAGGAAGGAGCAATGAGTTGCACACATACAAAATGGGAAATGACTGCCTAGGAAGGAGGACTGCAGAAAGGGATCTAGGGGTCATAGTGGACCATTAGTTAAATATGAGTCAACAGTGTAATGCTGTTGCAAAAAAAGCAAACATCATTCTGGGATGTATTATCAGCAGCATTGTAAGAAAGACAAGAGAAGTATTTTTTCTGCTCGACGCCGTGCTGATTAGGCTTCAACTGGAGTATTGTGTCCAGTGTTGTGAGCCACATTTCAGGAAAGGTGTGGACAAATTGGAGAAAGTCCTGAGAAGAGCAACAAAAATGATTAAAGGTCTAGAAAACATGACCTATGAGGGAAGATTGAAAGAACTGGGTTTTTGTCTGGAAAGGAGAAGACTGAGAGGGGACATGATAGCAATTTTCAAGTACCTAAAAGGTTGTTATAAAGAGGAGGGAGAACAATTGTTCTTCTTAACCTCTGAGGATATCACAAGAAGCAATGGGCTTAAATTGCAGCAAAGGAGGTTTAGGTTGGACATTAGGAAAAACTTCCTAACTCTCAGGGTGGTTAAGCATTTGAATAAATTGGCTAGGGAGGTTGTAGAGTCTCCATTATTGGATATTTTTACAAGACGGTTAGACCAACACCTGTCAGGGATGGATCGGTTAGCTTGTAACTCTGGTGTTCATAACTCTAAGGGTCTCCTGAAGATGCTATTTAACATCCTTCTTGCCTGCTAATAGACTGGAAATTGTTTCATCACCTCAGGAGATATGAGTTCATTATACGGCTTCTTTCCAAATGCAGAACAAAACTATTTCTTGAATCATTTCTACCTTTTCTGCAACATTAACAAGTTTCCTTTCTCCACCTAGTAATTGACATAAACCTTTTCTAGGATTTCATTTGTTCGTAAAATACTTAATAGTCTCCTTTTGGTGATCCGTAGCTTTGCCAAGCATAGATTTTTTCCTGATGTCATTAATATTGCTTATCAAATTTCATAAATTCTGATTTGCATTGCTTGCTATCTATTTTTCCTTTTTCTCATTTGTTATATATTACTCCCCCACTCCCCAGTTGCTGCTTTTACTTTGCCACAGAACCTGGGTTTTTATCCAAAGTTGTCCACTTTCTTGACTCTGCAATTGTGATTTTTAGCTATCTAGTAAACTCTCCTTAAAGAAATCCCAAGTTTCATTCTCATTTTTCTCTCTACATTTTTCCTCTCAGTCAGATTTGCTGATAATTTGCCTCATTTTTGGGGATTAGAACTTTTTGAAGTGTTAAGTATTGATAGCTATTTCTGCTTGGGAACTGTTCTCGGTCCATTTGAATGAATGAATTCAACGAATCACTTAAATTCTGTCTTTGTCTCTTCTCAAAACTAAACAGCCTCAGACTTTTCATTCTGTCCACATATGGCAGCCTCCCCCATTCTCACAGTCTGTCTCAGAAACCCCCTTTCTATCAGCTATATCCTTTATAGAGACTGGATGACCAAAACTGAATGCATGTCCAGAGCAGGTTATTCTCCATCCTATTACTGAGGCATTTGAACATTGTTTTTGTTTTGACCACTACTGTGAATGAGCTGGTGTTTCCGTGGAGCTGTTATCAATGACACACAAGTCTCTTCCCTGAGGTCTGTTCTAGTTGGGATGTTTCCCCTGGCACATGTCTTGGCAAAGCTTTGGTTTTTTTCCCACTCTCATATTTCCAATTCCTGGGTGAATGGGAACAGAGAGTCCTGTGGCACCTTTAAGACTAACAGATGTATTGGAGCATAAGCTTTCATGGGTGAATGCCCACTTCATGCATCCAACAAAGTGGGCATTCACCCACGAAAGCTTATGCTCCAATACATCTGTTAGTCTTAAAGGTGCTACAGGACTCTCTGTTGTTTTTTACAGATCCAGACTAACACGGTTACCCCTCTGATACTGGGTGAATGGGGAACTCCCTATAGCATGGACTCTCCAGCCTGGGGTTCATTGCATTAAGGAACAATGAGGTGAAAATATCATTTTTCAGTGTGTGAAGAGTGACCAATCTGCTTTACCTATGAGAACAGCCTCCAGTAGTGCATGTAGTGTCTCATATTAACATTGTCTATCCACCCAGGCATTTGTATAGCGACCTTCACCCTAGACCCTGGGCATATAAAGGAAGTCGGGAAACATATGGTATATTCAGGAGATACTGTTCTGCCTCAGAGTTGGACACCTTCTCCCCTACTGCATGTCAAATTCTAACACAACCGACTTCACCAACCCTTCCACGTTCATCCTGCTGGGCATTCCTGGCCTGGAGATGGCCCATATCTGGATCTCAATCCCCTTCTGCACCATATATGTATTAGCTGTCTTGGGGAACTTCACCATCCTGTTCATTGTGAAGATAGAGCTGAGCCTCCATGGGCCCATGTACTATTTCCTCTGCATGCTGGCCGTCACCGACCTGGTCCTGTCTACATCTATCCTACCCAAGACGCTGAGCATCTTCTGGTTTAATTCAAGAGAGATAGATTTCAGTGCCTGCCTCACTCAGATGTACTTTATCCATTGCTTCTCATCGATGGAGTCTGGGATCTTCGTGGCCATGGCTTTTGATCGCTATGTGGCCATCTGTGATCCCCTGAGACATTCCACCATCCTGACAAACCCTGTGGTGGCCAAGATCATCCTGGCCGTGGTGCTGCGTGGGAGCATGCTCTCGCTGCCCTCTCTCCTCCTGGTGAGGCAGTGGCAATATTGCAGAACCAATATTATCCCCCACTCGTACTGCGAGCACATAGCTGTGGTGAAACTGGCCTGCACTGACATCCGCATCAGTAGTTACTACAGCCTCTCTGTGGCATTCTTGGTGACTGGTCTGGATGGTTTTTTTATCACCATATCCTATATCCAGATCCTCAGGGTCATCTTCAGGCTCCCCACAAAGGATGCCCGGCTTAAGACTTTTGGGACTTGCATCTCCCATCTTTGTGCCATCTTAACCTTTTACATCCCAAAATTCTTCTCCTCTCTCACACACCGTTTTGGCCACAATGTGCCCCTGCATTTCTTCATTCTCAGTGCCAACGTTTATCTTCTGGTGCCCCCATTCCTACATCCCCTCATCTATGGGTTGAGGACCAAAGAGATCCGTGACAGGCTGCTACAGCTCTTCACTCATAAAGGGGTGTAAATGTTTCTCCTGGTGCTCTGGCACTCAGAATGAACTCTGCGCAGAGCTGACTGGTGACTTGGTTCTGTGCCTTCTTCACTGAATTACATACTGGGAAGTCAAGGAGACATTAAACCCTTTCCTGACCTTACTGTGCTGTGTCAGTTTGACAATGTGGGGAATCAGTATATGTACAACTCACTGGGTTTCCACCTTTCTAATTGCTGGTAAATGGACCCCCAAAACCCCTCGTTTTCTGCCAAGACTCCACCCCTGCTTTGCCTCTTCCCCATTAGGCATCACCCCTGTCATTTGATCATCTTTTCCCCTCCCCTTGTCACTCACTTGAACATTTCCACCTCCCTCCCCCACTCTCTAACAATCCCAAAGGATCGGAAACATCATCTCCCAGGTCAATGAATGTTTCATATATTACCCAAATACATGCTTAGAGCCCCCAGAGTTCTCATCTCCCTTTGGGAAGGTCCCTTAATTACTGTTTATTCCTAAAGCTGGATAATTAGCTCAGAAGCCCAGACAGGCTTATCTCAAGCCTCTTTACATTCAAATGCTGCTTCTCCCCTAGAGGCCGAGCAAACCCCACTGGGACTTCACAGAGCTATATTATAAATGGTGAATATCCCCGTGTTGGCTCTTGGCATTGGATGTTGCTATAGATGCTGGGGTGAGAGAGGCGAGGGACACGACTACCTGAGGGGGATTCCCAGGGAGGACACTTCCCTTTCAGAATTCACAGGTACCCATCTCTTGCCGAGAAGCTCACCTGCTCAACAAACCCAGGGCAATATGGGAATGATGGGGTAGAGAGCAAGTCTGTGGTCCTTTCACTGTGATCCTTTCACAGTATCACTGGCCAAAATGTCACTGTTTTCTGTGCACCCCTGCCCGACCCAGCTGATGGCCTCCAGCACCAAAGTGGCTGCATTTCATTGGCACAGTGGATCCTTCAGGATGAAAGGTTTTAAGAGATGTACAATACAAGGCCAAATTCTGAGGCTGGGACACGTACTTTGCTCAGACCTCACTGAGGCAAAACACCCCTTGGAATAAGAACTCAGTAAAGACTTCAGGAACCAGCTGTGTGTTAATGCACTGCCACTGTCACTTCCTCTTCCACTTAAAGATCTGGCTGTTAATTGAGGGCTGTTACCTGCTTTTTTATCTTCTGGACAGCATGGAGCTGCTAGGACTCCTCACTGAACAATTATAAGAATTTTTCAACATGGGTAAGACATATTTTCTCCAAGCTTCATTTGAGAAATTGGCTGAACTGTTATGCCATAACATTTCAAAAGACAATTCAGCCAGAAGCAGACACCCGGCCTGGGAAATTTCAGTCCAAACACCTAAAATTTGACAAACTTCCAAGCAACTGAAAATGACGTCTTCTTACTGAGGTGTGTCTTAATCATTGAAGACTAAGGGCTATCCACAGTTCCGCTGTCCTCCTCTTCTTACAGCTAGGAAGTTTTTCCTAAAATTTAATTTAAATCTGGTATGGTGGAAGTTTGAAATAATTGCCTCTTGTCCTGTCCTCTGTGGTAAGACAAAACAGCTTTCCTCCACCTCTTTATGGCAGCCTTTCAAGTATTTGAAGAAGGCTATCACGTCCCACTTAATCTCCTCTTTTCCACACTAAACATAACAAGTTCCTTCCGCCTTTGGTCTTATGGCTTGTATTCCATCCCATTAGTCATCTTTGTCACTCACCTCTGGATCCTTTCCAGTTTCTATCCATCCTTCCCATACATTGGTGACCATAATTATACACAGTACTCCAGCTGAGGCCAAACCAGTGCTTCGTAGAGGAATTCTATCATATACTGTGACTTGAATGCTATGTCTCTGCTAATACAACCTAATGTTGCATTTGCCTATTTTGAAACAGCAAAAAAATCCAAACATCAATCTAACTCTGGTGTAGACATGAAGACGTAAACTTAAGATTTCTTCCACCCACCTAGCTACCACTTCTCGGGGAGGTGGATTATCTCTGCTGATGGAAGAAGCCTTGTCTTTGGTGTAAGTAGTGTCTACAGAGAAGCACTAAGGCAGCGCTGCTATAACATTTTAATTGAAGACAAGCCTTCAGGCAGATTTTGCAATAAAGCATTTGGTCTGGATCTGCCGACATGGAGAATTGGAGAATCCACCACTTCCCTTGTCAGTTTGTTCCAACGGTTAAGCACCCTCCGTGCTGAACACTTGGCCATTAATTCCAGCTGAAATTTGTCTGTGTTCAGCTTCCACCCACTGGGCCCTGCTTTGCCTTTCTCCTCTAGATTACAGAGCCCGTTGCTACCCACGGTTATCTCCCCATGAAAGTGTCTGCTTGATCAGTCTTTTTGATAAATTAAATAGATGAAACCCTTCAAGTCTCTCACGGTCCGGCTTTTTCTCCAGCCTCCAATCATTTTTGTGGCTCTTTTCGGCACCTTCTCCAATTTTTCTCATCCTTTTAAAGTGCGGACCCCAGAAATGGATGCAATCGGTTTCACCAATGCCATGTGCAGAGGTAAAATCCTTCCCCTGCTCCAACTCACCACTCCCCTGTTTATACATCCATGGATCATATCAGCCCTTTTGGCCACAGCATGGCACTGGGAGCTCACAATGAGTTGGTTTTACACAATGACTTCTAAATCCTGTTCAGCTTCCTTGCATTGTATAATACATTGTCCAAGACTGTGGGTCAGGCTTGTATTTCCTGTCACGAGAGGATAAGTTTGCATTTGACTGTATTAAAACATTTTTTTTTTTTGCATGGGACACACTTACCAATGCTCCGGATCAATCGGTATGCCTTCCCGGTCCTCCTCATTGTCACCACTCTGCCAATCTTTGGGTCATCTGAAAATTTTTCTCTGCAGTGATTTTCTATGTCCTCTCAGATCATTGATGAAAATATTGAATAACATTGGTCCTAGAACGGATCCCTGCAAAACCCCACTACAAACAGCCCCATTCACTGAGAATGACCTATTAGCAATTGATTTTTGCGATCTGTCAGTTCACCAGTTTTAGTGTATTTTATGTGTGCACTACTGATATTGTAGAGGGGGGAGGGATAGCTCAGTGGTTTGAGCAATTGGCCTCCTAAACCCAGGGTTGTGAGTTCAATCTTTGAGGTGGGCCACTTAGGGATCTGGGGCAAAATCAGTCCTTGGTCCTGCTAGTGAAGGCAGGGGGCTGGGCTCAATGACCTTTCAAGGTCCCTTCCAGTTCTAGGAGATAGGGTATCTCCATATATTTATTTATTTAGAGTGTTAATTATTTTATCTCAATGTTTCCCCCAAACAAATCAAATGCCTTAGAAAAATCAAAGCTTATTGCATCTGCATGGTTCCCTTGATCAGCACAATGTGTACTCTGTTAAAGGGATGAAATCAGGTTTACTTGACAAGACCAGGTTTGCCTAAACCCTGTAGTGAATGGCATTACTTATATGATAGAATGTTTTTCTTGAACTAATTCCATACCAGCTTTTCCATATTTCCTAACCTTCTCAAAGCTTTTTTTTTAAGCAGTACCTTAATTTTTTTAATGCTTATCAATGTAAAAAGGAATTTCCCTAAATCTTTTCTAGGATTCCTTTTGTTCTTAACATACTTAATAACCTCCTTTTTGTAATCCTCAACCCTGCCAGCTACAGATTTTCCCCTGATGTCTTCAACGTCCCTTACCAGTTTTCATAACTTCCGATATTTGTTGTTGGCTATTTTCCCTTTTGCACATTGGTATACATGTATCTTCCCCACTCTAATTCCTGCCTTTACTTTGCAACTGCACCGGCTTTTTAGCCAAAGGTTTTCACCTTCTTGACTGAGGAAACATGACTTTTTTCGCTATCTAATGATCTCTGTTAAAAAACGCTCTCAATTTTCATTCCCATATTTTGTCTAATTATTTCCTTCCAATCAGTTTTGATGATAGTTTCCCTCAGCTTTGGGGAATTAGAACTTTAGCAGCACTGTGTGTTTATAGAAACAATAGGTTTGGTGTTCTCTGTTTGTCCATATGAATATAATCAGATCCATTCCTTATTTTGCTATCTTCTACCATATGCCCCCTTGTTTGTCTCTTCTCTAAACAGATTCAGACTTTTCAGTCTGTCCACATACGGCAGCCTCCCCATTCTCATCGCCTGTCTTGGAAATCCCCTATTTATTTGCTATATCCTTTATAGAGACTGGGTGACCAAAACTGAGCATGTGTCCAGAGCAGGTTTTTCTCCATTCCATTCCTAAGGCATCCAAATATTGTTTTTGTTTTGGCCACTGCTGTGAATGAGAAGGTGTTTCTCTGGAGCTGCTGTCAATGATGCTGAGGTCTTTTTTCTGAGTTGTTTTCTAGTTGGGGTGTTTCCCCAGCACATGTCTTTGCAAAGGTTTGGGTTTTTTTCTACTCTCATATTTTAAGCAAACAGATGAAAGGGGAACTCCCTACAGCATGGATTCTCTAGCCTAGCTTTCATTGAATTAGGGAACAATGATTGATAGCCAATATCCACACTCATGTTTCCTGTTGGTGACTCTTAAGGTTTCCCCCACTAAGACGTGCAAGAATTATTGATGCATGGAGCATCATAATATATTGATTTAGCATAGCAATGTTCAGTTGTTCATAATTCATTTATTTAAATAATGAGAATGTCATTTCTCAGTGTATAAAGAGCAACCAATCTACTTCACCCACAAGAACAGCCTCCAGTAGTGCATATAGTGTCTCATATTAACATTGTCTCTCCATCCAGGCATTTGTACTTCAGCCATCACCCTGGACCCTGGGCACATACAGGAAGTTAGGGGAACCTACGGTGCATGCAGGAGACACCGTTCTGCCTCAGAGTTGGACACCTTCTCCCCTACTCCATGTCAGATTCCAACACAACCGACTTCACCAACCCCTCCACCTTCATCCTGCAGGGCATTCCTGGCCTGGAGATGGCCCATGTCTGGATCTCCATCCCCTTCTGCACCATGTACGCCATAGCTGTCTTGGGGAACTTTTCCATCCTGTTCATTGTGAAGAGGGAGCAGAGCCTCCATGGGCCCATGTACTATTTCCTCTGCATGCTGGCCATCTCTGACTTGGTCCTGTCCACGGCCACCGTGCCCAAAATGCTGAGTAACTTCTGGTTTAATTCCAGGGAGATCGATTTCAGTGCCTGCCTCACCCAGATGTACTTCCTTCACTGCTTCACAGGGATGGAGTCTGGGATCTTAGTGGCCTTAGCTTTGGATCGCTACGTGGCCATCTGCCATCCCCTGAGACATTCCACCATCCTGACAAATTCTGTTGTGGCCAAGATTGGCCTGGCCGTGGTGCTGCGCGGCGGCATACTTGCATTGCCCTATCCCTTCCTAGTGAGACAGTGGCCATATTGCAGAACCAACATCATCCCCCACTCTTACTGTGAGCACATAGCTGTGGTGAAGCTGGCCTGTGCCGACACCCGCCTCAGTAGTTACTACGGCCTCTTTATTCTATCCTCTGTGACTGGTCTGGATGTCATTTTTATCACAGTGTCATATATCCAGATCCTCAAGGCCATCTTCAGCCTCCCCACAAAGGATGCTCGGCTCAAGACTTTTGGGACCTGCGGCTCCCATCTTTGTGCCATCTTGGTTTTTTACATCCCAGATTTCTTCTCTTCCATTACGCATCGGTTTGGCCATAATGTGCCCCTGCATTTCCTCATTCTCATGGCTAATGTGTACCTTTTGGTGCCCCCCTTGTTACACCCCATCATCTATGGTGTGAGGACCAAACAGATCCGGGACAGGTTGCTCCGGCTCTTTTCTCATAAAGGGACCTAAAAGTTTTTCCCTGGTGATATGGCTGTCAGGCGAAGCTCCGTGTAGAGTTGGCTGGTGATATGGTGCTGGGCCCTCTTCCCTGAATCACTTTCTGGGCAGTCAGAGAGACATTAAATCCTTTCCTGACCTCATTTTGCTGTGTCAGCATGATAAACTGGGGAATCAGTCTATGTACAATTCAGTGGGTTGCCAGCTTTTTCATTTCTGGAAGCTGGACCCCCAGCACCACAACCCTTAGACTGACGCTTCTGCCAAGTCTCTGCACCTGCTGTATCTCTTCCCTGCAACCCCCCCACCTCTGTCCCTTACTCCTCTCTTCCCCTCCCCTTATTAGTTGCTGGATCATTTTAATCTCCTTTCCCCTAAACACCAACTGCAATCGAGCCATTTCAAAGTTTGATTGGGATGGCTACTTTAACACATGATTCCCGGGGCTACTTAGACTATTGAAAACTCTAGTTTTTTGGCATATAACCTAGCAATTATCTGACAGGAGCACTGTATCTAATTCCTGTATATAAGAAAGAAAATTAAATATTATACCCACTCAACTCTAATACAAACATTGATGGTCTGGGTGATGGGATGGATTGCACCCTCAGCAAGTTCATGGATGACACTAAGCTAAGGGGAGAGGTTGATATGCTATAGGGTAGGGCAGTAGGGGAAGTCTAGGTTGGATAATAGGAAAAAAGGTCAAACATTCCTTCAAAGCTTGTAACATCTTTGCCCCTTACCCACTTTCCCACCAAATCTTTCTTTTTTTTTTAACATATTCCACCTTACTCATATCAGCACCCCTCTTAAGATACCTAAATTTCACTCCTTATGTTTCAGGGGTAATCTGAAATTGTTCCAAAACCATTTCTTTGAATTTACAATAATCAAAAGCATTCTCAATTGGCATTTTATTGAACGTATACAGAGCTTTACCAATTAACTTTCAACTAAAGTGGGCATCTTCTCGTCATCATGAATCACACACAGCCTCTCAAAGATAGTGAAGTATTCAGCTATATCAATGGCCTCATTGTATGCAGGACACAACTGTTCCCATTTGTGGATTTTTGGAGAGGTGGGAAATAGTGTGTGTGGGGGGGGAGGGTCTGGTTCTGCTTGTCCAGGAAGTCCAACTAGTGTTTCTGCTCTTCCCTCTTTCTCCTCAATTTCTTGTTATTTTAGTTCCCTAGACCTACTCTTTTGAGCCTCCTCTCCGGCAGTCTCTGTCTTCTTTAGCTTAAAAATTCACCTATGTTCGTTTTCTTTTTCTGCTGCCTGAAAACTGAATAGCTTGAATTTTGAAATTGTTTGCTGTTTTCTCTCATCTTGTTGCTTTTCTGTCCCTACTTCCCTTTCTGAAATAAGGAAACATAAAAGAAAAAAAGTATGGTGACCTATTTGATCTCCAGCCACCACACTTAAAATCTCTGCACAAGTGTATGAAGTTCAAATTTCACTCAGAACAACAAGGTGTGCATTTTGCACTGCTTGTAATGCCACTGTGATGGACTATGTCAGGATATAATCTGGAACTCGGGCACTGCTGATCCCTCTAGCATATCAATCTGGGCCCCCTCCCCTCTCAGGCTGTGAGAAGCTTTAGATGCCTACAGGACCCGCACTTAGGCAAACATTCACAGGCAGGGATACACCCAATTGAGTTACATGAATGCTTTCGCCAGCCATCCATGAACCCCCTGTAGCAAGGATCTAGCCAACTACCCCCAGTTCACCAGCCTGGGACACAGAGCTGACCAGCTTGTCCTGTTTATAAGCCTGACTGGTAAGTTTATTACTCATCTGCCCCTCCCTCAATGTGGAGAGGACAATGCCCCAGCCCCTGATCCTGAGCAGATTTCCCTTTACACTTCAAACAGCACACGGTTTTAGGTTAAAAAAACAGAACAGATTTATTAACGACAAGTAATAAGTGTACAGCTCAAAGAAGATTACCTTAAGAAATAAAGGAAAATTGCAAACTCAGTTCTATAAATTAGACAGGATTTGAATCAAGCAGTGTCTCACCCTGATGGGACAAACAGTTACCCAATCCATACATGGGCCAGGATTCCTTCTTCCCAGCCTGGGACCACCTTTTTCCTCTAGTAGTGCTTTCAGGTGTTCAGTTGTGGGTGTCGGGGACTGAGACCAAGTGGTGATGTCACTTCCCCCTGTTAATAGCTTCTGCCATGTGGAGGAAACTTTATTTTTTCAAAATAATCCCACAGCAGTTAGAGGAACAGTATGGGCACACGATTGATTCTAAAATCATATGAGTTGGTCACGTGCCCTGGCATGTTTCAGTGAGTGATAGCAGGGGTTATTATCCATATTCTGGTCCATGGCCCATTGTGCTCATTGATGGGGCATGCATTTGAATAGTCCATTCACAATATGCTGGCTAGACTGACTGCAAACTACATTTTGGGAATTACCACAGGAACAAACACATTTAAAATGTAGGTATATAATCAGTATTGATCATTTCAAATCCAAAAATGATACATGCATAAAAATATGATGGTCATAGTTAGCAAATGATAACTTTTCCATTGACACCTCATATGGCATATTTTGTACAAGATTTGTTGCCATTACATAGCAGTGGTTAATGTGGGGATGCCAGTGTGTTGTTTTGGGGTACAGAGTGTCACAGCAATATATCTATCAAATGATATCATCTTGTCCAAACAGTGCTCAAAGCTGGGCTGTGATGGGGCAGCCCCGCCCCGCACTAGCCCTGGCAGCGCCACACCAGTAGCTCTGTCGGCGGAAGTCCCGCCTCGCTCGTACTGGGCATGCTCCAAATGCTCAGGGAATATAAAAAGAGGGAACTCGGCTTAGTCCGGGCTGATGACCGCAGGAGAAGCACCTATAGGGAGAGCTCCGGCAGAGGACCAGCCCGCACTTCTGAAGCTACCGGGAACTGAGGCCGCTCCAGGCCGGTGCAAAGCCCCACTGCGGGAGGAACCAGAGGAGGCAACAGACCCCAAGACGCATGGAGAACCAGGGGACCCGTGGGAGACCCCAATGGCTGATCTGGTAGGAAGCGACCAGGGGGGAGTGACGGACTGGTATCTTGGCACCTGTAAGCCTCAGTGTGTTTCGGTAGGACCCCCCAGCTCAGTCAGTAGCAAGGTCATGCTGCCTGTGACGAGGGCTAACTCTGTGTGGACTCTGGCCACTAGGCCATGCTGCCTATGATGAGGGCTAACTCCGTGGACTCTGGCCACTAGGCCATGCTGCCCTGTGACACGGACGTTAAACCGTCACAAGGGCTAATTCTACCTAAATCATCCCAGCTAGGGCTTTGTCGAGCCAGGCCTTAACAACCTCTAACAATGAAGATTCCACCATATCCCTAGGTAACCCATTCCAGTGTTTCACCACCCTCCTAGTGAAAAAGTTTTTTTTTCCTAATATCCAACCTAGACCTCCCCCACTGCAACTTGAGATCAATGCTTCTTATTCTGTCATCTGCCATCATTGAGAACAGCCTAGCTCTAACCTTTTTGGAAACCCCCTTCAGGTAGTTGAAGGCTGCAATGAAATCCCCCTCAGTCTTCTCCAGACCAAATAAGCCCAGTTCCCTCAGCCTCTCCTCATAAGTCATGTACCCCAGCCCCGTAACCATTTTTATTGTCCTCCACTGGACTCTCTCCAATTTGTCCACATCCTTCCTGTAGTGGGGGGCCACCAAACTGGACATAATACTCCAGATGTGGCCTCACCAGTTCCAAATAGAGGGGGATAATCATTTCCCTCGATCTGTTGACAATACTCCTACTAATGCAGCTCAATATGCCGTTAGCCTTCTTGGCAACGAGGGCACACTCTTGACTTATGTGCAGCTTCTCATCCACTGTAATCCCTGGGTAGTTTTCTGCAGAACTGCCAGTTATCCAGTTGGTCTGCAGACTGTAGCAATGCATGCAGGACTCTGCATTGTCCTTGTTGAACATCATCAGATTTCTTTTGTCCAATTTGCCTAGGTCATTCTGGACCCTATCCCTACCCCCAAGGGTATCTACCTCTCCTCCCAGATTAGTGTCATCCACTACGTTCTGAGGGTGAAATCCATCCTATCATCCAGATCATTAATGAAGATGTTGAACAAAACAAACCCCAGCACGGAACCCAGGGCACTCCACTTGATATAATCATCATCATACTTGACTTTTCTATCTTGGTGGATACCAAAGGCTGGTTTGCTGTAAGTGAACTGCACACTATGTCCTACCTCAGTGACCATAAGAACGATCATACTGGGTCAGACCAAAGATCTGTCTAGCCCAGTATTCTGTCTTCTGACAGTGGCCAATTCCAGGTGACACAGAGGGACTGAACAGAACAGGTAATGATCAAGTGATCCATCCACCAGAACCCATTCCCAGCTTCTAGCAAACAGAGGCTAGGGACAACACCTATTCACATCCTGGCTACTATCCATTAATGGACCAATTCTCCATGAATATGTCTAGTTCATTTTGGAACCCCGTTATAGTCTTGGCCTTCACAACATCCTGTGGCAAAGAGTTCCAGAGACTGACTGTGAGTTGTGTGAAAAAAAATACATTCTTTCATATGTTTTAAACCTGCTACCTATTAATTTCATTGGGTGACACCTAGTTCTTGTGTTATGAGGAGTAAATAACATTTCCTTATTCTTTTTTTACACCTTTCATGATTTTATAGAACTCTCTCATACTCTCCCCCCTTTAGTCATCTCTTTGCCAAGCAGACAACTCCCCGTCTTTTTCATCTCAACCCATAAAGAAATTGTTTGATGCCCCTAATCATTTCTCTGTACCTTTTCCAATTCCAGTATATCTTTTTTGAAATGGGGCAATCAGAGCCGCATGCAGTATTCAATATACACGCATACTATAGGTATAGATAGAGGCAATATATTATCCCTCTTATTACCTCTTCCTTTCCCAGTGATTCCCAATATTCTGTTAACTTTTTTGACTGCCACTGCAGATTGTGTGGATGTTTTTGGAGAACTAATCCAATATATATTCAATAGAGGTCCTTATTTGTATTTCCTCCCCTTAAGGTGTCCGTTTTCTATAGGTTAGTATATGTATGGTGTTACCCTATTAGCATACACGTCAATTTGCTGTCATGGTACCTTTGCGGTCGGACGTTCTGTCCGGAACCTTCTGGATGCTGGTGTCAGCTCTGTTCTGTGCTAGTGTCAGCTCTGTTCTGTGGGTGGCTAATGTCAGTATTCTGGACAAAATGCTCCCTTTGGCATACCACTTTCTGTTCCCTATAACTTATGAGTTACTTAAGTCTATCTATGCCAAAGGTTATAGGCCTCAAGCCTCACACTATCTACTAAAGCCAAATCTTACAAGCTAAAAGCCTGAAGGTTCTTTGCATTACTGCTAAATATAACAAATCAAAATAACAAAGCAGTGACTATAATACAGGTAAGCTGGCCGACTGGGCTACACCCAGGAGTGATAGTCCTCCAGGGCCCGGAGCTCCTCTCTCTTCTCCCAGCATGCTCTGCAGAGGGATGGATCCCCAGGCCTGGAGGCCAGATGCCTCTCAACTTCAAAGACCACCTGCTCCAACAGCCCAACAGTCTGCTGGCTGCTGCCCTGGGTGTAGTCACGGCAGAATAGCCAGATGTGCAGCTTCCCGACAACCTACCAATGCTATGCCATAGGAAAGGCATGCTGCTTCCAATGTCAGGCCTTCCAGAACCCCCGGAAGAATGCCACAAAGCCCACATTCTCCAGCAGCCTATTCTCAAAATTCCAGTAGTTCAGCCTGGATCTCTGAGAAGAGAGAAACTGTCACAGACACCAAATGGTGGTCCTAGAACAGAGCCAGCCAAATCAGGGGATTTGATAGCAGCCTTCAACGACCTGAAGGGGGTTCCAAAGAGGATGGAGCTCGGCTATTCTCAGTGGTAGCAGATGACAGAACAAGGAGCAATGGTCTCAAGTTGCAGTGGGGGAGGTCCAGGTTGGATATTAGGAAACACTATTTCACTAGTAGGATGGCGAATCACTGGACTGGATACCAAGGGAGGTGATGGAATCTCCATCCTTAGAGGTTTTTAAGGCCCAGCTTGTCAAAGCCCTCTCTGGGATGATTTATTTGGGGTTGATCCTGCTTTGAGCAGGGGGTTGGAGTAGACGATCTCCTGAGGTCTCTTCCAACCCTAATCTTAAGAACATAAGAACGGCCATAGTGGGTCAGACCAAAGGTCCGTCTAGCCCAGTATCCTGACTTCTGACAGTGGTCAGTGCCAGGTGCCCCAGAGGGAATGAACAGAAGAGGGAATCATCCCCTGTCGCTCATTCCCAGCTTCTGGCAAACAAAGGCTAGGGACACCATCCCTGCCAATCTTCTATGATTCTATGATTGATTCTATGAATGCTGCAGGAGTGGGCCTGTGCAAGATGGAAGTGTGATAGTCAGAGTACAGGAATGTCCCCTCATTTGTCATGTGGTGGGAGGATGCCCAGGACAGAATGGCTGATTAAGCATCTGTGCCCCAAGGCACCCTTCCTGTGGCTCAGGCTGTGAGATGGAACTGTGTAACTGACCCCCCGGAGAGAAGCAGTCATGCAACTGACCTCTTGGGGATAGAGAGAGGGGTGACGGAGTGTAACCCTATCCAGGTCCCGATTTTTCAGGACTTTGTCCATCACGTGCTTGTGAAAACTAACTCTGTCTCTTTAAGACAGGATGTGAATCAGATCACAACTCTCTAGGTTGCAGTGCTGGGAGTGGAGATCACAAGGAAAGCATGAGATGGGGGCGGGTTTATTTTTTCCATGGGCATAACCCTGGGGCTGGGAAGCTACTCCACAGGGGGCTAGCCAACACGCAAAGTCCCCTTACATCCTTACCTCACCAGACACTGGAATACCAAGACAGCAAACATGACCTTAGGCTGACTGAAGGGAACACTGAGGGAAAAGGAAAATCAGTAATTAAACATGTTAATGTTCAGGGAGGATTGAATGACACAAAGGGTTTTGAACAAAGGAAACTGTCCAAGCAAAAAGTGTGGAATAATAAGAATACTTGGAAATGCCTACCTGTGATAAAAGATTTGGTGTTATTGTTAAATCTCATGATGCAAAATTTGTTGCTAATGCTAAACATTATAACAGAAAATTTGGTACCTATCGTAAATCCTACGAAAAGGTGTAACATGCATGATATTTGGGGAAAGGTCTTGGACATGCTTGGAATAGTAAACAAGAAGCCCTATAGGGAGACCATGGTTACAGCAGGGAAGTCAGAAGTGATGGATTCTGTCTGTCATTTTCTGTGTGACTTTGGCTAAATCACATCTCCCCGTGCCTCAGTTTATCTATCTGTATAATGGGGTTATGTTCATAGTGACTTCCCTTTGCTTGGTGCTTTGAAGAGCCTTCAAAGAAAGGTACTACACAGTATGATCATAGTTACTGGTGAGAATTACTGATCTCTGATCCCTTAACAACAGCCCAGTGTGCCTCCAGAAGTGTTCATGTTTCCGCTCAGTCGTCTCCTCCAGATCTGTCTCTCTACTATCTACCCAGTTATCCTGGGCATTTACAGGGTGTTAGACCCAATGGAGATCTAGGCATTATCCCTCGTTTTCTTGCTAATCAAGTATAATTTTTAAATATACACAAATACTCAAAACAGCCAATTCCCCTCTGACTCATCACAGAGCCCCAGAGTTCTCATCTCCCTTTGGGAAGGTATCTTAGTTACTGTTTATCCTAAAGCTGGATAATTAGCTCAGAAGCCCAGACAGGCTTATCTCAAGCCTCTTTACATTCAAATGCTGCTTCTCCCCTAGAGGCCGAGCAAACCCCACTGGGACTTCACAGAGCTATATTATAAATGGTGAATATCCCCGTGTTGGCTCTTGGCATTGGATGTTGCTATAGATGCTGGGGTGACAGAGGCGAGGGAAACGACTACCTGAGGGGGATTCCCAGGGAGGACACTTCCCTTTCAGAATTCACAGGTACCCATCTCTTGCTGAGAAGCTCACCTGCTCAACAAACCCAGGGCAATGTGGGAATGATGGGCTAGAGAGCAAGTCTGTGGTCCTTTCACTGTGATCCTTTCACAGTATCACTGGCCAAAATGTCACTGTTTTCTGTGCACCCCTGCCCGACCCAGCTGATGGCCTCCAGCACCAAAGTGGCTGCATTTCATTGGCACAGTGGATCCTTCAGGGTGAAATGTTTTAAGAGATGTACAATACAAGGCCAAATTCTGAGGCTGGGACACGTACTTTGCTCAGACCTCACTGAGGCAAAACACCCCTTGGAATAAGAACTCAGTAAAGACTTCAGGAACCAGCTGTGTGTTAATGCACTGCCACTGTCACTTCCTCTTCCACTTAAAGATCTGGCTTTTAATTGGCGGCTGTTACCTGCTTTTTTATCTTCTGGACAGCATGGAGCTGCTAGGACTCCTCACTGAACAATTATAAGAATTTTTCAACATGGGTAAGACATATTTTCTCCAAGCTTCATTTGAGACATTGGCTGAACTGTTATGCCATAACATTTCAAAAGACAATTCAGCCAGAAGCAGACACCCGGCCTGGGAAATTTCAGTCCAAACACCTAAAATTTGACACACTTCCAAGCAACTGAAAATGACGTCTTCTTACTGAGGTGTGTCTTAATCATTGAAGACTAAGGGCTATCCACAGTTCCACTGTCCTCCTCTTCTTACAGTTAGGAAGTTTTTCCTGAAATTTAATTTAAATCTGGTATGGTGGAAGTTTGAAATAATTGCCTCTTGTCCTGTCCTCTGTGGTAAGACAAAACAGCTTTCCTCCACCTCTTTATGGCAGCCTTTCAAGTATTTGAAGAAGGCTATCCCGTCCCACTTAATCTCCTCTTTTCCACACTAAACATAACAAGTTCCTTCCACCTTTGGTCTTATGGCTTGTATTCCATCCCTTTAGTCATCTTTGCCACTCACCTCTGGATCCTTTCCAGTTTCTATACATCCTTCACCATAATTTGGTGACCATAATTATACACAGTACTCCAGCTGAGGCCAAAGCAGTGCTTCGTAGAGGAATACTATCACATACTGTGACTTGAATGCTATGTCTCTGCTAATACAACCTAATGTTGCATTTGCCTATTTTGAAACAGCAAAATAATCCAAACATCAATCTAACTCTGGTGTAGACATGAAGACGTAAACTTAAGATTTCTTCCATCCACCTAGCTACCACTTCTCGGGGAGGTGGACTACCTCTGCTGATGGAAGGAGCCCTGTCTTTGGTGTAAGTAGTGTCTACAGAGAAGCACTAAGGCAGCGCTGCTATAACATTTTAATTGAAGACAAGCCTTCAGGCAGATTTTGCAATAAAGCATTTGGTCTGGATCTGCCGACATGGAGAATTGGAGACTCCACCACTTCCCTTGTCAGTTTGTTCCAACGGTTAAGCACCCTCCGTGCTGAACATTTGGCCATTAATTCCAGCTGGAATTTGTCTGTGTTCAGCTTCCACCCACTGGGCCCTGCTTTGCCTTTCTCCTCTAGATTACAGAGCCCATTGCTACCCACGGTTATCTCCCCATGCAAGTGTCTGCTTGATCAGTCTTTTTGATAAATTAAATAGATGAAACCCTTCAAGTCTCTCACGGTCCGGCTTTTTCTCCAGCCTCCAATCATTTTTGTGGCTCTTTTCGGCACCTTCTCCAATTTTTCTCATCCTTTTAAAGTGCGGACCCCAGAAATGGATGCAATCGGTTTCACCAATGCCATGTGCAGAGGTAAAATCCTTCCCCTGCTCCAACTCACCACTCCCCTGTTTATACATCCATGGATCATATCAGCCCTTTTGGCCACAGCATGGCACTGGGAGCTCACAATGAGTTGGTTTTACACAATGACTTCTAAATCCTGTTCAGCTTCCTTGCATTGCATAATACAGTGTCCAAGACTGTGGGTCAGGCTTGTATTTCCTGTCACGAGAGGATAAGTTTGCATTTGACTGTATTAAAATATTTTTTTTTTGCATGGGACACACTTACCAATGCTCCGGATCAATCGGTATGCCTTCCCGGTCCTCCTCATTGTCACCACTCTGCCAATCTTTGGGTCATCTGAAAATTTTTTCTGCAGTGTTTTTCTATGTCCTCTCAGATCATTGATGAAAATATTGAATAGCATTGGTCCTAGAACGGATCCCTGCAAAACCCCACTACAAACAGTCCCATTCACTGAGAATGACCTATTAGCAATTGATTTTTGCGATCTGTCAGTTCACCAGTTTTAGTGTATTTTATGTGTGCACTACTGATATTGTAGAGGGGGGAGGGATAGCTCAGTGGTTTGAGCAATTGGCCTCCTAAACCCAGGGTCGTGAGTTCAATCTTTGAGGTGGGCCACTTAGGGATCTGGGGCAAAAATCAGTCCTTGGTCCTGCTAGTGAAGGCAGGGGGCTGGGCTCAATGACCTTTCAAGGTCCCTTCCAGTTCTAGGAGATAGGGTATCTCCATATATTTATTTATTTAGAGTGTGAATTATTTTATCTCAATGTTTCCCCCAAACAAATCAAATGCCTTAGAAAAATCAAAGCTTATTGCATCTGCATGGTTCCCTTGATCAGCACAATGTGTACTCTATTAAAGGGATGAAATCAGGTTTACTTGACAAGACCAGGTTTGCCTAAACCCTGTAGTGAATGGCATTACTTATATGATAGAATGTTTTTCTTGAACTAATTCCATACCAGCTTTTCCATGTTTCCTAACCTTCTCAAAGCTTTTTTTTTTTAAGCAGTACCTTAATTTTTTTAATGCTTATAAATGTAAAAAGGAATTTCCCTAAATCTTTTCTAGGATTCCTTTTGTTCTTAACATACTTAATAACCTCCTTTTTGTAATCCTCAACCCTGCCAGCTACAGATTTTCCCCTGATGTCTTCAACGTCCCTTATCAGTTTTCATAACTTCCGATATTTGTTGCTGGCTATTTTCCCTTTTGCACATTGGTATACATGTATCTTCCCCACTCTAATTCCTGCCTTTACTTTGCAACTGCACCGGCTTTTTAGCCAAAGGTTTTCACCTTCTTGACTGAGGAAACATGACTTTTTTCGCTATCTAATGATCTCTGTTAAAAAACGCTCTCAATTTTCATTCCCATATTTTGTCTAATTATTTCCTTCCAATCAGTTTTGATGATAGTTTCCCTCAGCTTTGGGGAATTAGAACTTTAGCAGCACTGTGTGTCTATAGAAACTATAGTTTTGGTGTTCTCTGTTTGTCCATATGAATATAATCAGATCCGTTCCTTATTTTGCTATCTTCTACCATATGCCCCCTTGTTTGTCTCTTCTCTAAACAGCCTCAGACTTTTCAGTCTGTCCACATACGGCAGCCTCCCCATTCTCATCGCCTGTCTTGGAAATCCCCTTTTTATTTGCTCTATCCTTTATAGAGACTGGGTGACCAAAACTGAGCATGTGTCCAGAGCAGGTTTTTCTCCATTCCATTCCTAAGGCATCCAAATATTGTTTTGGTTTTGGCCACTGCTGTGAATGAGAAGGTGTTTCTCTGGAGCTGCTGTCAATGATGCTGAGGTCTTTTCTCGGAGTTGTTTTCTAGTTGGGATGTTTCCCCAGCACATGTCTTTGCAAAGGTTTGGGTTTTTTTCTACTCTCATATTTTAAGCAAACAGATGAAAGGGGAACTCCCTACAGCATGGATTCTCTAGCCTAGCTTTCATTGAATTAGGGAACAATGATTGATAGCCAATATCCACACTCATGTTTCCTGTTGGTGACTCTTAAGGTTTCCCCCACTATGACATGCAAGAATTATTGATGCATGGAGCATCATAATATATTGATTTAGCATAGCAATGTTCAGTTGTTCATAATTCATTTATTTAAATAATGAGAATGTCATTTCTCAGTGTATAAAGAGCAACCAATCTACTTCACCCACAAGAACAGCCTCCAGTAGTGCATATAGTGTCTCATATTAACATTGTCTCTCCATCCAGGCATTTGTACTTCAGCCATCACCCTGGACCCTGGGCACATACAGGAAGTTAGGGGAACCTACGGTGCATGCAGGAGACACCGTTCTGCCTCAGAGTTGGACACCTTCTCCCCTACTCCATGTCAGATTCCAACACAACCGACTTCACCAACCCCTCCACCTTCATCCTGCAGGGCATTCCTGGCCTGGAGATGGCCCATGTCTGGATCTCCATCCCCTTCTGCACCATGTACGCCATAGCTGTCTTGGGGAACTTTTCCATCCTGTTCATTGTGAAGAGGGAGCAGAGCCTCCATGGGCCCATGTACTATTTCCTCTGCATGCTGGCCATCTCTGACTTGGTCCTGTCCACGGCCACCGTGTCCAAAATGCTGAGCATCTTCTGGTTTAATTCCAGGGAGATCGATTTCAGTGCCTGCCTCACCCAGATGTACTTCCTTCACTGCTTCACAGGGATGGAGTCTGGGATCTTAGTGGCCTTAGCTTTGGATCGCTACGTGGCCATCTGCCATCCCCTGAGACATTCCACCATCCTGACAAATTCTGTTGTGGCCAAGATTGGCCTGGCCGTGGTGCTGCGCGGCGGCATACTTGCATTGCCCTATCCCTTCCTAGTGAGACGGTGGCCATATTGCAGAACCAACATCATCCCCCACTCTTACTGTGAGCACATAGCTGTGGTGAAGCTGTCCTGTGCCGACACCCGCCTCAGTAGTTACTACGGCCTCTTTATTCTATCCTCTGTGACTGGTCTGGATGTCATTTTTATCACAGTGTCATATATCCAGATCCTCAGGGCCATCTTCAGCCTCCCCACAAAGGATGCTCGGCTCAAGACTTTTGGGACCTGCGGCTCCCATCTTTGTGCCATCTTGGTTTTTTACATCCCAGATTTCTTCTCTTCCATTACGCATCGGTTTGGCCATAATGTGCCCCTGCATTTCCTCATTCTCATGGCTAATGTGTACCTTTTGGTGCCCCCTTTGTTACACCCCATCATCTATGGTGTGAGGACCAAACAGATCCGGGACAGGCTGCTCCGGCTCTTTTCTCATAAAGGGACCTAAAAGTTTTTCCCTGGTGATATGGCTGTCAGGCAAAGCTCCGTGTAGAGTTGGCTGGTGATATGGTGCTGGGCCCTCTTCCCTGAATCACTTTCTGGGCAGTCAGAGAGACATTAAATCCTTTCCTGACCTCATTTTGCTGTGTCAGCATGATAAACTGGGGAATCAGTCTATTTACAATTCAGTGGGTTGCCAGCTTTTTAATTTCTGGAAGCTGGACCCCCAGCACCACAACCCTTAGACTGACGCTTCTGCCAAGTCTCTGCACCTGCTGTATCTCTTCCCTGCAACCCCCCCACCTCTGTCCCTTGCTCCTCTCTTCCCCTCCCCTTATTAGTTGCTGGATCATTTTAATCTCCTTTCCCCTAAACACCAACTGCAATCGAGCCATTTCAAAGTTTGATTGGGGTGGCTACTTTAACACATGATTCCCGGGGCTACTTAGACTATTGAAAACTCTAGTTTTTTGGCATATAACCTAGCAATTATCTGACAGGAGCACTGTATCTAATTCCTGTATATAAGAAAGAAAATTAAATATTATACCCACTCAACTCTAATGCAAACATTGATGGTCTGGGTGATGGGATGGATTGCACCCTCAGCAAGTTCATGGATGACACTAAGCTAGGGGGAGAGGTTGATATGCTCTAGGGTAGGGCAGTAGGGGAAGTCTAGGTTGGATAATAGGAGAAAAGGTCAAACATTTCTTCAAAGCTTGTAACATCTTTGCCCCTTACCCACTTTCCCACCAAATCTTTCTTTTTTTTTTTAACATATTCCACCTTACTCATATCAGCACCCCTCTTAAGATACCTAAATTTCACTCCTTATGTTTCAGGGGTAATCTGAAGTTGTTCCAAAACCATTTCTTTGAATTTACAATAATCAAAAGCATTCTCAATTGGCATTTTATTGAACGTATACAGAGCTTTACCAATTAACTTTCAACTAAAGTGGGCATCTTCTGGTCATCAGGAATCACACACAGCCTCTCAAAGATAGTGAAGTATTCAGCTATATCAATGGCCCCATTGTATGCAGGACACAACTGTTCCCATTTGTGGATTTTTGGAGAGGTGGGAAATAGTGTGTGGGGGGGGGGGGAGGGTCTGGTTCTGCTTGTCCAGGAAGTCCAACTAGTGCTTCTGCTCTTCCCTCTTTCTCCTCAATTTCTTGTTATTTTAGTTCCCTAGACCTACTCTTTTGAGCCTCCTCTCCGGCAGTCTCTGTCTTCTTTAGCTTAAAAATTCACCTATGTTCGTTTTCTTTTTCTGCTGCCTGAAAACTGAATAGCTTGAATTTTGAAATTGTTTGCTGTTTTCTCTCATCTTGTTGCTTTTCTGTCCCTACTTCCCTTTCTGAAATAAGGAAACATAAAATAAAAAAAGTATGGTGACCTATTTGATCTCCAGCCACCACACTTAAAATCTCTGCACAAGTGGATGAAGTTCAAATTTCACTCAGAACAACAAGGTGTGCATTTTGCACTGCTTGTAATGCCACTGTGATGGACTATGTCAGGATATAATCTGGAACTGGGGCACTGCTGATCCCTATAACATATCAATCTGGGCCCCCTCTCCTCTCAGGCTGTGAGAAGCTTTAGATGCCTACAGGACCCGCACTTAGGCAAACATTCACAGGCAGGGATACACCCAATTGAGTTACATGAATGCTTTCGCCAGCCATCCATGAACCCCCCGTAGCAAGGATCTAGCCAGCTACCCCCAGTTCACCAGCCTGGGACACAGAGCTGACCAGCTTGTCCTGTTTATAAGCCTGACTGGTAAGTTTATTACTCATCTGCCCCTCCCTCAATGTGGAGAGGACAATGCACCAGCCCCTGATCCTGAGCAGATTTCCCTTTACACTTCAAACAGCACACGGTTTTAGGTTAAAAAAACAGAACAGATTTATTAACGACAAGTAATAAGTGTACAGCTCAAAGAAGATTACCTTAAGAAATAAAGCAAAATTGCAAACTCAGTTCTATAAATTAGACAGGATTTGAATCAAGCAGTGTCTCACCCTGATGGGACAAACAGTTACCCAATCCATACATGGGCCAGGATTCCTTCTTCCCAGCCTGGGACCACCTTTTTCCTCTAGAAGTGCTTTCAGGTGTTCAGTTGTGGGTGTCGGGGACTGAGACCAAGTGGTGATGTCACTTCCCCCTGTTAATAGCTTCTGCCATGTGGAGGAAACTTCATTTTTCAAAATAAAGCCCACAGCAGTTAGAGGAACAGTATGGGCACACGATTGATTCTAGAATCATATGAGTTGGTCACATGCCCTGGCATGTTTCAGTGAGTGATAGCAGGGGTTATTATCCATATTCTGGTCCATGGCCCATTGTGCTCATTGATGGGGCATGCATTTGAATAGTCCATTCACAATATGCTGGCTAGACTGACTGCAAACTACATTTTGGGAATTACCACAGGAACAAACACATTTAAAATGTAGGTATATAATCAGTATTGATCATTTCAAATCCAAAAATGATACATGCATAAAAATATGATGGTCATAGTCAGCAAATGATAACTTTTCCATTGACACCTCATATGACATATTTTGTACAAGATTTGTTGCCATTACATAGCAGTGGTTAATATGGGGATGCCAGTGTGTTGTTTTGGGGTACAGAGTGTCACAGCAATATATCTATCAAATGATATCATCTTGTCCAACCAGTGCTCAAAGCTGGGCTGTGATGGGGCAGCCCCGCCCCGCACTAGCCCTGGCAACGCCACACCAGTAGCTCTGTCGGCGGAAGTCCCGCCTCGCTCGTACTGGGCATGCTCCAAATGCTCAGGGAATATAAAAAGAGGGAACTCGGCTTAGTCTGGGCTGATGACCGCAGGAGAAGCACCTATAGGGAGAGCTCTGGCAGAGGACCAGCCCGCACTTCTGAAGCTACCGGGAACTGAGGCCGCTCCAGGCGGGTGCGAAGCCCCACTGCGGGAGGAACCAGAGGAGGCAACAGACCCCAAGATGCATGGAGAACCAGGGGACCCGTGGGAGACCCCAATGGCTGATCTGGTAGGAAGCGACCAGGAGGGAGTGAAGGACTGGTATCTTGGCCCCTGTAAGCCTCAGTGTGTTTCGGTAGGACCCCCCCCCCCCGCTCACTCAGTAGCAAGGTCATGCTGCCCGTGACGAGGGCTAACTCCGTGGACTCTGGCCACTAGGCCGTGCTGCCCTGTGACGAGGGCTAACTCCGTGTGGACTCTGGCCACTAGGCCATGCTGCCTGTGTTGAGGGCTAACTCCGTGGACTCTGGCCACTAGGCCATGCTGCCCTGTGACACGGACGTTAAACCGTCACAAGGGCTAATTCTACCTAAATCATCCCAGCTAGGGCTTTGTCGAGCCAGGCCTTAACAACCTCTAACAATGAAGATTCCACCATATCCCTAGGTAACCCATTCCAGTGTTTCACCACCCTCCTAGTGAAAAAGTTTTTTTTTCCTAATATCCAACCTAGACCTCCCCCACTGCAACTTGAGATCAATGCTTCTTATTCTGTCATCTGCCATCATTGAGAACAGCCTAGCTCTAACCTTTTTGGAAACCCCCTTCAGGTAGTTGAAGGCTGCAATGAAATCCCCCTCACTCTTCTCCAGACCAAATAAGCCCAGTTCCCTCAGCCTCTCCTCATAAGTCATGTACCCCAGCCCCGTAACCATTTTTATTGTCCTCCACTGGACTCTCTCCAATTTGTCCACATCCTTCCTGTAGTGGGGGGCCACCAAACTGGACATAATACTCCAGATGTGGCCTCACCAGTTCCAAATAGAGGGGGATAATCATTTCCCTCGATCTGTTGACAATACTCCTACTAATGCAGCTCAATATGCCGTTAGCCTTCTTGGCAACGAGGGCACACTCTTGACTTATGTGCAGCTTCTCATCCACTGTAATCCCTGGGTTGTTTTCTGCAGAACTGCCAGTTATCCAGTTGGTCTGCAGACTGTAGCAATGCATGCAGGACTCTGCATTGTCCTTGTTGAACATCATCAGATTTCTCTTGTCCAATTTGCCTAGGTCATTCTGGACCCTATCCCTACCCCCAAGGGTATCTACCTCTCCTCCCAGATTAGTGTCATCCACTACGTTCTGAGGGTGAAATCCATCCTATCATCCAGATCATTAATGAAGATGTTGAACAAAACAAACCCCAGCACTGAACCCAGGGCACTCCACTTGATATAATCATCATCATACTTGACTTTTCTATCTTGGTGGATACCAAAGGCTGGTTTGCTGTAAGTGAACTGCACACTATGTCCTACCTCAGTGACCATAAGAACGATCATACTGGGTCAGACCAAAGATCTGTCTAGCCCAGTATTCTGTCTTCTGACAGTGGCCAATTCCAGGTGACACAGAGGGACTGAACAGAACAGGTAATGATCAAGTGATCCATCCACCAGAACCCATTCCCAGCTTCTAGCAAACAGAGGCTAGGGACAACACCTATTCACATCCTGGCTACTATCCATTAATGGACCAATTCTCCATGAATATGTCTAGTTCATTTTGGAACCCCGTTATAGTCTTGGCCTTCACAACATCCTGTGGCAAAGCGTTCCAGAGACTGACTGTGAGTTGTGTGAAAAAAAATACATCCTTTCATATGTTTTAAACCTGCTACCTATTAATTTCATTGGGTGACACCTAGTTCTTGTGTTATGAGGAGTAAATAACATTTCCTTATTCTTTTTTTACACCTTTCATGATTTTATAGAACTCTCTCATACTCTCCCCCCCTTAGTCATCTCTTTGCCAAGCAGACAACTCCCCGTCTTTTTCATCTCAACCCATAAAGAAATTGTTTGATGCCCCTAATCATTTCTCTGTACCTTTTCCAATTCCGGTATATCTTTTTTGAAATGGGGCAATCAGAGCCGCATGCAGTATTCAATATACACGCATACTATAGGTATAGATAGAGGCAATATATTATCCCTCTTATTACCTCTTCCTTTCCCAGTGATTCCCAATATTCTGTTAACTTTTTTGACTGCCACTGCAGATTGTGTGGATGTTTTTGGAGAACTAATCCAATATATATTCAATAGAGGTCCTTATTTGTATTTCCTCCCCTTAAGGTGTCCGTTTTCTATAGGTTAGTATATGTATGGTGTTACCCTATTAGCATACACGTCAATTTGCTGTCATGGTACCTTTGCGGTCGGACGTTCTGTCCGGAACCTTCTGGATGCTGGTGTCAGCTCTGTTCTGTGCTAGTGTCAGCTCTGTTCTGTGGGTGGCTAATGTCAGTATTCTGGACAAAATGCTCCCTCTGGCATACCACTTTCTGTTCCCTATAACTTATGAGTTACTTAAGTCTATCTATGCCAAAGGTTATAGGCCTCAAGCCTCACACTATCTACTAAAGCCAAATCTTACAGGCTAAAAGCCTGAAGGTTCTTTGCATTACTGCTAAATATAACAAATCAAAATAACAAAGCAGTGACTATAATACAGGTAAGCTGGCCGACTGGGCTACACCCAGGAGTGATAGTCCTCCAGGGCCCGGAGCTCCTCTCTCTTCTCCCAGCATGCTCTGCAGAGGGATGGATCCCCAGGCCTGGAGGCCAGATGCCTCTCCACTTCAAAGACCACCTGCTCCAACAGCCCAACAGTCTGCTGGCTGCTGCCCTGGGTGTAGTCACGGCAGAATAGCCAGATGTGCAGCTTCCCGACAACCTACCAATGCTATGCCATAGGAAAGGCATGCTGCTTCCTCTGTCAGGCCTTCCAGAACCCCCGGAAGAATGCCACGAAGCCCACATTCTCCAGCAGCCTATTCTCGAAATTCCAGTAGTTCAGCCTGGATCTCTGAGAAGAGAGAAACTGTCACAGACACCAAATGGTGGTCCTAGAACAGAGCCAGACAAATCAGGGGATTTGATAGCAGCCTTCAACGACCTGAAGGGGGTTCCAAAGAGGATGGAGCTCGGCTATTCTCAGTGGTAGCAGATGACAGAACAAGGAGCAATGGTCTCAAGTTGCAGTGGGGGAGGTCCAGGTTGGATATTAGGAAACACTATTTCACTAGTAGGATGGCAAATCACTGGACTGGATACCAAGGGAGGTGATGGAATCTCCATCCTTAGAGGTTTTTAAGGCCCAGCTTGTCAAAGCCCTCTCTGGGATGATTTATTTGGGGTTGATCCTGCTTTGAGCAGGGGGTTGGAGTAGATGATCTCCTGAGGTCTCTTCCAACCCTAATCTTAAGAACATAAGAACGGCCATAGTGGGTCAGACCAAAGGTCCGTCTAGCCCAGTATCCTGACTTCTGACAGTGGTCAGTGCCAGGTGCCCCAGAGGGAATGAACAGAAGAGGGAATCATCCCCCGTCGCTCATTCCCAGCTTCTGGCAAACAAAGGCTAGGGACACCATCCCTGCCAATCTTCTATGATTCTATGATTGATTCTATGAATGCTGCAGGAGTGGGCCTGTGCAAGATGGAAGTGTGATAGTCAGAGTACAGGAATGTCCCCTCATTGGTCACGTGGTGGGAGGATGCCCAGGACAGAATGGCTGATTAAGCATCTGTGCCCCAAGGCACCCTTCCTGTGGCTCAGGCTGTGAGATGGAACTGTGTAACTGACCTCCCGGAGAGAAACAGTCATGCAACTGACCTCTTGGGGATAGAGAGAGGGGTGACGGAGTGTAACCCTATCCAGGTCCCGATTTTTCAGGACTTTGTCCATCACGTGCTTGTGAAAACTAACTCTGTCTCTTTAAGACAGGATGTGAATCAGATCACAACTCTCTAGGTTGCAGTGCTGGGAGTGGAGATCACAAGGAAAGCATGAGATGGGGGCGGGTTTATTTTTTCCATGGGCATAACCCTGGGGCTGGGAAGCTACTCCACAGGGGGCTAGCCAACACGCAAAGTCCCCTTACATCCTTACCTCACCAGACACTGGAATACCAAGACAGCAAACATGACCTTAGGCTGACTGAAGGGAACACTGAGGGAAAAGGAAAATCAGTAATTAAACATGTTAATGTTCAGGGAGGATTGAATGACACAAAGGGTTTTGAACAAAGGAAACTGTCCAAGCAAAAAGTGTGGAATAATAAGAATACTTGGAAATGCCTACCTGTGATAAAAGATTTGGTGTTATTGTTAAATCTCATGATGCAAAATTTGTTGCTAATGCTAAACATTATAACAGAAAATTTGGTACCTATCGTAAATCCTACGAAAAGGTGTAACATGCATGATATTTGGGGAAAGGTCTTGGACGTGCTTGGAGTAGTAAACAAGAAGCCCTATAGGGAGACCAGGGTTACAGCAGGGAAGTCAGAAGTGATGGATTCTGTCTGTCATTTTCTGTGTGACTTTGGCTAAATCACATCTCCCCGTGCCTCAGTTTATCTATCTGTATAATGGGGTTATGTTCATAGTGACTTCCCTTTGCTTGGTGCTTTGAAGAGCCTTCAAAGAAAGGTACTACACAGTATGATCATAGTTACTGGTGAGAATTACTGATCTCTGATCCCTTAACAACAGCCCAGTGTGCCTCCAGAAGTGTTCATGTTTCCGCTCAGTTGTCTCCTCCAGATCTGTCTCTCTACTATCTACCCAGTTATCCTGGGCATTTACAGGGTGTTAGACCCAATGGAGATCTAGGCATTATCCCTAGTTTTCTTGCTAATCAAGTATAATTTTTAAATATACACAAATACACAAAACAGCCAATTCCCCTCTGACTCAGCACAGAGCCCCAGAGTTCTCATCTCCCTTTGGGAAGGTATCTTAGTTACTGTTTATCCTAAAGCTGGATAATTAGCTCAGAAGCCCAGACAGGCTTATCTCAAGCCTCTTTACATTCAAATGCTGCTTCTCCCCTAGAGGCCGAGCAAACCCCACTGGGACTTCACAGAGCTATATTATAAATGGTGAATATCCCCGTGTTGGCTCTTGGCATTGGATGTTGCTATAGATGCTGGGGTGAGAGAGGCGAGGGACACGACTACCTGAGGGGGATTCCCAGGGAGGACACTTCCCTTTCAGAATTCACAGGTACTCATCTCTTGCCGAGAAGCTCACCTGCTCAACAAACCCAGGGCAATATGGGAATGATGGGCTAGAGAGCAAGTCTGTGATCCTTTCACAGTATCACTGGCCAAAATGTCACTGTTTTCTGTGCACCCCTGCCCGACCCAGCTGATGGCCTCCAGCACCAAAGTGGCTGCATTTCATTGGCACAGTGGATCCTTCAGGGTGAAACGTTTTAAGAGATGTACATTACAAGGCCAAATTCTGAGGCTGGGACACGTACTTTGCTCAGACCTCACTGAGGCAAAACACCCCTTGGAATAAGAACTCAGTAAAGACTTCAGGAACCAGCTGTGTGTTAATGCACTGCCACTGTCACTTCCTCTTCCACTTAAAGATCTGGCTGTTAATTGGGGGCTGTTACCTGCTTTTTTATCTTCTGGACAGCATGGAGCTGCTAGGACTCCTCACTGAACAATTATAAGAATTTTTCAACATGGGTAAGACATATTTTCTCCAAGCTTCATTTGAGAAATTGGCTGAACTGTTATGCCATAAAATTTCAAAAGACAATTCAGCCAGAAGCAGACACCCGGCCTGGGAAATTTCAGTCCAAACACCTAAAATTTGACACACTTCCAAGCAACTGAAAATGACGTCTTCTTACTGAGGTGTGTCTTAATCATTGAAGACTAAGGGCTATCCACAGTTCCACTGTCCTCCTCTTCTTACAGTTAGGAAGTTTTTCCTGAAATTTAATTTAAATCTGGTATGGTGGAAGTTTGAAATAATTGCCTCTTGTCCTGTCCTCTGTGGTAAGACAAAACAGCTTTCCTCCACCTCTTTATGGCAGCCTTTCAAGTATTTGAAGAAGGCTATCACGTCCCACTTAATCTCCTCTTTTCCACACTAAACATAACAAGTTCCTTCCACCTTTGGTCTTATGGCTTGTATTCCATCCCTTTAGTCATCTTTGCCACTCACCTCTGGATCCTTTCCAGTTTCTATACATCCTTCCCATACATTGGTGACCTTAATTATACACAGTACTCCAGCTGAGGCCAAAGCAGTGCTTCGTAGAGGAATACTATCACATACTGTGACTTGAATGCTATGTCTCTGCTAATACAACCTAATGTTGCATTTGCCTATTTTGAAACAGCAAAAAAATCCAAACATCAATCTAACTCTGGTGTAGACATGAAGACGTAAACTTAAGATTTCTTCCATCCACCTAGCTACCACTTCTCGGGGAGGTGGATTACCTCTGCTGATGGAAGGAGCCCTGTCTTTGGTGTAAGTAGTGTCTACAGAGAAGCACTAAGGCAGCGCTGCTATAACATTTTAATTGAAGACAAGCCTTCAGGCAGATTTTGCAATAAAGCATTTGGTCTGGATCTGCCGACATGGAGAATTGGAGACTCCAGCACTTCCCTTGTCAGTTTGTTCCAACGGTTAAGCACCCTCCGTGCTGAACATTTGGACATTAATTCCAGCTGGAATTTGTCTGTGTTCAGCTTCCACCCACTGGGCCCTGCTTTGCCTTTCTCCTCTAGATTACAGAGCCCGTTGCTACCCACGGTTATCTCCCCATGAAAGTGTCTGCTTGATCAGTCTTTTTGATAAATTAAATAGATGAAACCCTTCAAGTCTCTCACGGTCCGGCTTTTTCTCCAGCCTCCAATCATCTTTTCGGCACCTTCTCCAATTTTTCTCATCCTTTTAAAGTGTGGACCCCAGAAATGGATGCAATCGGTTTCACCAATGCCATGTGCAGAGGTAAAATCCTTCCCCTGCTCCAATTCACCACTCCCCTGTTTCTACATCCATGGATCATATCAGCCCTTTTGGCCACAGCATGGCACTGGGAGCTCACAATGAGTTGGTTTTACACAATGACTTCTAAATCCTGTTCAGCTTCCTTGCATTGTATAATATAGTGTCCAAGACTGTGGGTCAGGCTTGCATTTCCTGTCACGAGAGGATAAGTTTGCATTTGACTGCATTAAAACATTTTTTTTTGCATGGGACACACTTACCAATGCTCCGGATCAATCGGTATGCCTTCCCGGTCCTCCTCATTGTCACCACTCTGCCAATCTTTGGGTCATCTGAAAATTTTTCTCTGCAGTGATTTTCTATGTCCTCTCAGATCATTGATGAAAATATTGAATAGCATTGGTCCTAGAACGGATCCCTGCAAAACCCCACTACAAACAGCCCCATTCACTGAGAATGACCTATTAGCAATTGGTTTTTGCAATCTGTCAGTTCTCCAGTTTTAGTGTATTTTATGTGTGCACTACTGATATTGTAGAGGGGGGGGGGATAGCTCAGTGGTTTGAGCATTGGCCTCCTATGAGTTCAATCCTTGAAGGGGCCACTTAGGGATCTGGGGCAAAAATCAGTACTTGGTCCTGCTAGTGAAGGCAGGGGGCTGGGCTCAATGACCTTTCAAGGTTCCTTCCAGTTCTAGGAGATAGGGTATCTCCATATATTTATTTATTTAGAGTGTTAATTATTTTATCTCAATGTTTCCCCCAAACAAATCAAATGCCTTAGAAAAATCAAAGCTTATTGCATCTGCATGGTTCCCTTGATCAGCAAAATGTGTACTCTGTTAAAGGGATGAAATCAGGTTTACTTGACAAGACCAGGTTTGCCTAAACCCTGTAGTGAATGGCATTACTTATATTATAGAATGTTTTTCTTGAACTAATTCCATACCAGCTTTTCCATATTTCCTAACCTTCTCAAAGCTTTTTTTTTAAGCAGTATCTTAATTTTTTTAATGCTTATCAATGTAAAAAGGAATTTCCCTAAATCTTTTCTAGGATTCCTTTTGTTCTTAACATACTTAATAACCTCCTTTTTGTAATCCTCAACCCTGCCAGCTACAGATTTTCCCCTGATTTCTTCAACGTCCCTTATCAGTTTTCATAACTTCCGATATTTGTTGCTGGCTATTTTCCCTTTTGCACATTGGTATACATGTATCTTCCCCACTCTAATTCCTGCCTTTACTTTGCAACTGCACCGGCTTTTTAGCCAAAGGTTTTCACCTTCTTGACTGAGGAAACATGACTTTTTTCGCTATCTAATGATCTCTGTTAAAAAACGCTCTCAATTTTCATTCCCATATTTTGTCTAATTATTTCCTTCCAATCAGTTTTGATGATAGTTTCCCTCAGCTTTGGGGAATTAGAACTTTAGCAGCACTGTGTGTCTATAGAAACTATAGGTTTGGTGTTCTCTGTTTGTCCATATGAATATAATCAGATCCGTTCCTTATTTTGCTATCTTCTACCATATGCCCCCTTGTTTGTCTCTTCTCTAAACAGCCTCTGACTTTTCAGTCTGTCCACATACGGCAGCCTCCCCATTCTCATCGCCTGTCTTGGAAATCCCCTTTTTATTTGCTATTTCCTTTATAGAGACTGGGTGACCAAAACTGAGCATGTGTCCAGAGCAGGTTTTTCTCCATTCCATTCCTAAGGCATCCAAATATTGTTTTGGTTTTGGCCACTGCTGTGAATGAGAAGGTGTTTCTCTGGAGCTGCTGTCAATGATGCTGAGGTCTTTTCTCGGAGTTGTTTTCTAGTTGGGATGTTTCCCCAGCACATGTCTTTGCAAAGGTTTGGGTTTTTTACTACTCTCATATTTTAAGCAAACAGATGAAAGGGGAACTCCCTACAGCATGGATTCTCTAGCCTAGCTTTCATTGAATTAGGGAACAATGATTGATAGCCAATATCCACACTCATGTTTCCTGTTGGTGACTCTTAAGGTTTCCCCCACTATGACATGCAAGAATTATTGATGCATGGAGCATCATAATATATTGATTTAGCATAGCAATGTTCAGTTGTTCATAATTCATTTATTTAAATAATGAGAATGTCATTTCTCAGTGTATAAAGAGCAACCAATCTACTTCACCCACAAGAACAGCCTCCAGTAGTGCATATAGTGTCTCATATTAACATTGTCTCTCCATCCAGGCATTTGTACTTCAGCCATCATCCTGGACCCTGGGCACATACAGGAAGTTAGGGGAACCTACGGTACATGCAGGAGACACCGTTCTGCCTCAGCGTTGGACACCTTCTCCCCTACTCCATGTCAGATTCCAACACAACCGACTTCACCAACCCCTCCACCTTCATCCTGGTGGGCATTCCTGGCCTGGAGATGGCCCATGTCTGGATCTCCATCCCCTTCTGCACTATGTATGCCATAGCCATCTTGGGGAACTTTTCCATCCTGTTCATTGTGAAGAGGGAGCAGAGCCTCCATGGGCCCATGTACTATTTCCTCTGCATGCTGGCCATCACTGACTTGGTCCTGTCCACAGCCACCGTGCCCAAAATGTTGAATATCTTCTGGTTTAATTCCACTGAGATCGATTTCAGTGCCTGCCTCGCCCAGATGTACTTCCTTCACTGCTTCTCAGCGATGGAGTCTGGGATCTTAGTGGCCCTAGCTTTTGATCGCTACGTGGCCATCTGCCATCCCCTGAGACATTCCACCATCCTGACAAATTCTGTTGTGGCCAAGATCGGCCTGGCCGTGGTGCTGCGCAGCGGCATACTTGCATTGCCCTATCCCTTCCTAGTGAGACGGTGGCCATATTGCAGAACCAACATCATCCCCCACTCTTACTGTGAGCACATAGCTGTGGTGAAGCTGTCCTGTGCCGACACCCGCCTCAGTAGTTACTACGGCCTCTTTATTCTATTCTCTGTGATTGGTCTGGATGTCATTTTTATCACTGTGTCATATATCGAGATCCTCAAGGCCATCTTCAGCCTCCCCACAAAGGATGCTCGGCTCAAGACTTTTGGGACCTGCGGCTCCCATCTTTGTGCCATCTTGGTTTTTTACATCCCAGATTTCTTCTCTTCCATTACGCATCGGTTTGGCCATAATGTGCCCCTGCATTTCCTCATTCTCATGGCTAATGTGTACCTTTTGGTGCCCCCCTTGTTACACCCCATCATCTATGGTGTGAGGACCAAACAGATCCGGGACAGGCTGCTCCGGCTCTTTTCTCATAAAGGGACCTAAAAGTTTTTCCCTGGTGATATGGCTGTCAGGCGAAGCTCCGTGTAGAGTTGGCTGGTGATATGGTGCTGGGCCCTCTTCCCTGAATCACTTTCTGGGCAGTCAGAGAGACATTAAATCCTTTTCTGACCTCATTTTGCTGTGTCAGCATGATAAACTGGGGAATCAGTCTATGTACAATTCAGTGGGTTGCCAGCTTTTTCATTTCTGGAAGCTGGACCCCCAGCACCACAACCCTTAGATTAACGTCTCTGCACCTGCTGTATCTCTTCCCTGCAACCCCCCCACCTCTGTCCCTTGCTCCTCTCTTCCCCTCCCCTTATTAGTTGCTGGATCATTTTAATCTCCTTTCCCCTAAACACCAACTGCAATCGAGCCATTTCAAAGTTTGATTGGGTGGCTACTTAAACACATGATTCCCGGGGCTACTTAGACTATTGAAAACTCTAGGGTTTTTTTGGCATATAACCTAGCAATTATCTGACAGGAGCACTGTATCTAATTCCTGTATATAAGAAAGAAAATTAAATATTATACCCACTCAACTCTAATACAAACATTGATGGTCTGGGTGATGGGATGGATTGCACCCTCAGCAAGTTCATGGATGACACTAAGCTAGGGGGAGAGGTTGATAAGCTATAGGGTAGGGCAGTAGGGGAAGTCTAGGTTGGATAATAGGGAAAAAGGTCAAACATTCCTTCAAAGCTTGTAACATCTTTGCCCCTTACCCACTTTCCAATCAAATCTTTCTTTTTTTTTTTTAACATATTCCACCTTACTCATATCAGCACCCCTCTTAAGATACCTAAATTTCACTCCTTATGTTTCAGGGGTAATCTGAAATTGTTCCAAAACCATTTCTTTCAATTTACAATAATCAAAAGCATTCTCAATTGGCCTTTTATTGAACGTATACAGAGCTTTACCAATTAACTTTCAACTAAAGTGGGCATCTTCTGGTCATCAGGAATCACACACAGCCTCTCAAAGATAGTGAAGTATTCAGCTATATCAATGGCCCCATTGTATGCAGGACACAACTGTTCCCATTTGTGGATTTTTGGAGAGGTGGGAAATAGTGTGTGTGTGGGGGGGAGGGTCTGGTTCTGCTTGTCCAGGAAGTCCAACTAGTGCTTCTGCTCTTCCCTCTTTCTCCTCAATTTCTTGTTATTTTAGTTCCCTAGACCTACTCTTTTGAGCCTCCTCTCCGGCAGTCTCTGTCTTCTTTAGCTTAAAAATTCACCTATGTTCGTTTTCTTTTTCTGCTGCCTGAAAACTGAATAGCTTGAATTTTGAAATTGTTTGCTGTTTTCTCTCATCTTGTTGCTTTTCTGTCCCTACTTCCCTTTCTGAAATAAGGAAACATAAAATAAAAAAAGTATGGTGACCTATTTGATCTCCAGCCACCAAACTTAAAATCTCTGCACAAGTGTATGAAGTTCAAATATCACTCAGAAAAACAAGGTGTGCATTTTGCACTGCTTGTAATGCCACTGTGATGGACTATGTCAGGATATAATCTGGAACTGGGGCACTGCTGATCCCTCTAGCGTATCAATCTGGGCCCCCTCCCCTCTCAGGGTGTGAGAAGCTTTAGATGCCTACAGGACCCGCACTTACGCAAACATTCACAGGCAGGGTTACACCCAATTGAGTTACATGAATGCTTTCGCCAGCCATCCATGAACCCCCTGTAGCAAGGATCTAGCCAAAAACCCCCAGTTCACCAGCCTGGGACACAGAGCTGACCAGCTTGTCCTGTTTATAAGCCTGACTGGTAAGTTTATTACTCATCTGCCCCTCCCTCAATGTGGAGAGGACAATGCACCAGCCCCTGATCCTGAGCAGATATCCCTTTACACTTCAAACAACACACGGTTTTAGGTTAAAAAAACAGAACAGATTTATTAACGACAAGTAATAAGTGTACAGCTCAAAGAAGATTACCTTAAGAAATAAAGCAAAATTGCAAACTCAGTTCTATAAATTAGACAGGATTTGAATCAAGCAGTGTCGCACCCTGATGGGACAAACAGTTACCCAATCCATACATGGGCCAGGATTCCTTCTTCCCAGCCTGGGACCACCTTTTTCCTCTAGTAGTGCTTTCAGGTGTTCAGTTGTGGGTGTCGGGGACTGAGACCAAGTGGTGATGTCACTTCCCCCTGTTAATAGCTTCTGCCATGTGGAGGAAACTTCATTTTTTCAAAATAATCCCACAGCAGTTAGAGGAACAGTATGGGCACACGATTGATTCTAGAATCATATGAGTTGGTCACATGCCCTGGCATGTTTCAGTGAGTGATAGCAGGGGTTATTATCCATATTCTGGTCCATGGCCCATTGTGCTCATTGATGGGGCATGAATTTGAATAGTCCATTCACAATGTGCTGGCTAGACTGACTGCAAACTACATTTTGGGAATTACCACAGGAACAAACACATTTAAAATGTAGGTATATAATCAGTATTGATCATTTCAAATCCAAAAATGATACATGCATAAAAATATGATGGTCATAGTCAGCAAATGATAACTTTTCCATTGACACCTCATATGACATATTTTGTACAAGATTTGTTGCCATTACATAGCAGTGGTTAATATGGGGATGCCAGTGTGTTGTTTTGGGGTACAGAGTGTCACAGCAATATAGCTATCAAATGATATCATCTTGTCCAACCAGTGCTCAAAGCTGGGCTGTGATGGGGCAGCCCCGCCCCGCACTAGCCCTGGCAGCGCCACACCAGTAGCTCTATCGGCGGAAGTCCCGCCTCGCTCGTACTGGGCATGCTCCAAATGCTCAGGGAATATAAAAAGAGGGAACTCGGCTTAGTCTGGGCTGATGACCGCAGGAGAAGCACCTATAAGGAGAGCTCCGGCAGAGGACCAGCCCGCACTTCTGAAGCTACCGGGAACTGAGGCCGCTCCAGGCCGGTGCGAAGCCCCACTGCGGGAGGAACCAGAGGAGGCAACAGACCCCAAGACGCATGGAGAACCAGGGGACCCGTGGGAGACCCCAATGGCTAATCTGGTAGGAAGCGACCAGGGGGGGAGTGACGGACTGGTATCTTGGCCCCTGTAAGCCTCAGTGTGTTTCGGTAGGACCCCCCCGCTCAGTCAGTAGCAAGGTCATGCTGCCTGTGACGAGGGCTAACTCCGTGGACTCTGGCCACTAGGCCGTGCTGCCCTGTGACGAGGGCTAACTCCGTGTGGACTCTGGCCACTAGGCCATGCTGCCTGTGATGAGGGCTAACTCCGTGGACTCTGGCCACTACGCCATGCTGCCCTGTGACACGGACGTTAAACCATCACAAGGGCCAATTCTACCTAAATCATCCCAGCTAGGGCTTTGTCGAGCCAGGCCTTAACAACCTCTAACAATGAAGATTCCACCATATCCCTAGGTAACCCATTCCAGTGTTTCACCACCCTCCTAGTGAAAAAGTTTTTTTTTCCTAATATCCAACCTAGACCTCCCCCACTGCAACTTGAGATCAATGCTTCTTATTCTGTCATCTGCCATCATTGAGAACAGCCTAGCTCTAACCTTTTTGGAAACCCCCTTCAGGTAGTTGAAGGCTGCAATGAAATCCCCCTCACTCTTCTCCAGACCAAATAAGCCCAGTTCCCTCAGCCTCTCCTCATAAGTCATGTACCCCAGCCCCGTAACCATTTTTATTGTCCTCCACTGGACTCTCTCCAATTTGTCCACATCCTTCCTGTAGTGGGGGGCCACCAAACTGGACATAATACTCCAGATGTGGCCTCACCAGTTCCAAATAGAGGGGGATAATCATTTCCCTCGATCTTTTGACAATACTCCTACTAATGCAGCTCAATATGCCGTTAGCCTTCTTGGCAACGAGGGCACACTCTTGACTTATGTGCAGCTTCTCATCCACTGTAATCCCTGGGTTGTTTTCTGCAGAACTGCCAGTTATCCAGTTGGTCTGCAGACTGTAGCAATGCATGCAGGACTCTGCATTGTCCTTGTTGAACATCATCAGATTTCTTTTGTCCAATTTGCCTAGGTCATTCTGGACCCTATCCCTACCCCCAAGGGTATCTACCTCTCCTCCCAGATTAGTGACATCCACTACGTTCTGAGGGTGAAATCCATCCTATCATCCAGATCATTAATGAAGATGTTGAACAAAACAAACCCCAGCACTGAACCCAGGGCACTCCACTTGATATAATCATCATCATACTTGACTTTTCTATCTTGGTGGATACCAAAGGCTGGTTTGCTGTAAGTGAACTGCACACTATGTCCTACCTCAGTGACCATAAGAACGATCATACTGGGTCAGACCAAAGATCTGTCTAGCCCAGTATTCTGTCTTCTGACAGTGGCCAATTCCAGGTGACACAGAGGGAATGAACAGAACAGGTAATGATCAAGTGATCCATCCACCAGAACCCATTCCCAGCTTCTAGCAAACAGAGGCTAGGGACAACACTTATTCACATCCTGGCTACTATCCATTAATGGACCAATTCTCCATGAATATGTCTAGTTCATTTTGGAACCCCGTTATAGTCTTGGCCTTCACAACATCCTGTGGCAAAGAGTTCCAGAGACTGACTGTGAGTTATGTGAAAAAAAAACATCCTTTCATATGTTTTAAACCTGCTACCTATTAATTTCATTGGGTGACACCTAGTTCTTGTGTTATGAGGAGTAAATAACATTTCCTTATTCTTTTTTTACACCTTTCATGATTTTATAGAACTCTCTCATACTCTCCCCCCCCCTTAGTCATCTCTTTGCCAAGCAGACAACTCCCCGTCTTTTTCATCTCAACCCATAAAGAAATTGTTTGATGCCCCTAATCATTTCTCTGTACCTTTTCCAATTCCAGTATATCTTTTTTGAAATGGGGCAATCAGATCCGCATGCAGTATTCAATATATACGCATACTATAGGTATAGATAGAGGCAATATATTATCCCTCTACCTCTTCCTTTCCCAGTGATTCCCAATATTCTGTTAACTTTTTTGACTGCCACTGCAGATTGTGTGGATGTTTTTGGAGAACTATCCACAATGATTTCAAAGTCTTTCTTGAATGGTGTGAGCTAATTTAGACCCCATCATTTTCTTTGTATAGCTGGGAACGTGTTTTCCAATGTGCATTACTTTGCATTTATCAACACTGAATTTTATCTGCCGTTTTGTTGCCCCGCAGTCTGCTTGGGACTGAACTGTCTTGAATAGTTTTGTATCATCTGCAAATTTTGTCACCTCACTATTTACTACTAGGGCTGTCAAGCAATGAATTTTTTGTTTCAACATCACCCTGGAGGATACACTGGGATATGGTCAGAGCCCTCTGGGGTGTCCAAGGGCCAACTCCTGGACCCCCTGATTTCTCCTCCAGTTGGACTCTCTGCTTCAGCCATCGCCCTGCTAGCAGAGTCCCCTCTCCGGCCCTTGTGCCTGTCTCCTACCCCAGGTTTCTCTGGCAGTCTCTGTGGTTTTAAAGGGCTGGACCAACACCTCCTCTCTCTGTTCACTTTCTGGTGAGGTTCCATTCCTTCCATGCCCACCCCTCTGCAGAGAAGCTGTAGTAAACAGGTTTTCATCACTTCTTCTGTCCAGGCAAGATCTTGTTAGGGCCGATAGCCTTTAATGACTTTTTAATATATATACAGATGCCTCCTGCCCCTTAGTACAAAGAGGATGAGCGAAGAGTAGAGGAAAATCCCAAAGAAATAAGGATATAGATGGTTGATACAATCAAATGTGAATGAATAGGGTTAAAATATCTGCTCAATGTGAGGTGGCAATCAAAAAAGCGAACAGAATGTTGGTAACCATGTAGAAAGTGTAGATAATAAGACAGAAAATATCTTATTTGGGGCGAGGGATAGCTCAGTGGTTTGAGCGTTAGCCTGCTAAACCCAGGGTTGTGAGTTCAATTCTTGAGGGGGCCACTGGGGGACCTGGGGCAAAATCAGTACTTGGTCCTGCTAGTAAAGGCAGGGGGCTGGACTCAATGACCTTTCAAGGTCCCTTCCAGTTCTAGGAGATGGGATATCTCCATTAATTATTATTATTATTGCCTCTATAAATCTATGCTATGCCCACATATTGAATACTGAATGCAGATCTGGTCACCCCATCTAAAAAATAATGTTGGAATTGGAAAAGAAGGGCAATAGAAATGATTAGGGGTATTAAATGGAGGAGAAGAGGTGGAACAGTTTTGGACATTTCAGCTTGGAAAAGAGATGCCTTGGGGGTATGAGAGTGTCAGGGTTCCCTCATCACTCTGAACTCTGGGGTACAGATATGCAGACCTACATGAAAGACCCCCTAAAGTTATATTTCTTCAGCTTAGGTTAATAACTTCCCCAAGGCACAAATTCCTTTCCTTGTGACTTTATTGCCCCCATCACCAAGTGATTTAAACAAACATTCAGGGAGGGGCCACTTGGAGCCCTATCCCCCCCAAAATATCCCACTAAGCCCCTTCATCCCCTTTCCTGGGGGAGCTTGAGAATAATATACCAACCACTAGGTTAACAAAGTGAGCACAGACCAAATCCCTAGTTTTTAGGGCACTGAAAATCAATCAGGTTCTTAAAAGAAGAATTTTATATATATATATAAAAAAGCAATAGAATCACACTGGCAAAATCAGGATGGAAGATAACTTTACAGGGTAAATAAAAAAGATTTAAAACACAGAGGATTCCCCTCTAGGCTCATCTTCATAGTTGCAAAAACAGGAATAAACCTCCCTCTTAGCATAGGGAAAATTCACAAGCTAAAACAAAAGATAATCTAGAATCATAGAATATCAGGGTTGGAAGGGACCTTAGGAGGTCATCTAGTCCAACCCCCTGCTCAAAGCAGGACCAATCCCCAACTAAATCATCCCAGCCAGGGCTTTGTCAAGCCTGACCTTAAAAACTTCTAAGGAAGGAGATTCCACCACCTCCCTAGGTAACTCATTCCACTGCTTCACCACCCTCCTAGTGAAAAAGTTTTTCCTAATATCCAACCTAAACCTCCCCCACTGCAACTTGAGACCATGGCTCCTTGTTCTGTCATGTGCTACGACTGAGAAAGGTCCAGATCCATCCGCTTTGGAGCCCCCTTTCAGGTAGTAATCTAACGTATTTCCTTGCTATTACTTACAATTTCTAGAGTGGTAGCCATGTTAGTCTGTATCAGCAAAAACAACGAAGGGTCCTTGTGGCACCTTAGAGACTAACAAATTGATTTGGACATAAGCTTTCATGGGCTAGAAACAACTTCATCAGATGCATGAAGTGAAAAATACAGGAGCAGGTATAAATACATGAAAGGATGGGGTTGCTTTACCAAGTGTGAGATTAGTCTAACAAGACAATTCAATTGACAGCAGGATACCAAAGGAGGAAAAATAACTTTTGAAGTGGTAAGAGAGTTGCCCATAACAGATATGTGAGAGTAAGAGTAATGTGTGAGTAACAGAATGTTTGAGTAACAGTAATGAGAAATTAGTATTGGGGAAATTAAGTTTAGGTTTTGAAATGCCCAAACCACTTCTACATCCATAGTGGCCAGGATGGTGTTTTCTGGAAGATCACTGATGGATTGTAGTTTCCTCAGGAAGTCAGTGGTGTCTCGAAGACAGCTGGGAGTGCTGGTAGCTTAGGGCCTGAAGAGAGAGTCTACGTAGCCAGATAATCTTGCTGTCAGGGTGCCAATGCCTGAGATGAAGAATAAATGGAAACAAATCTGACATCAGGAATCATAACATTCAAAAACCACTTGGCGAACACTTCAGTCTCTCTGGTCACTCAATAACAGACCTCAAAGTGGCAATTTTTCAACAAAAAAGCTTCGAGAACAGATTCCAACATGCAGCTGCAGAACTGGAATTAATTTGCAAATTGGATACCATCAGATTAGGCCTGAATAAAGACTGGGAGTGGTTTGGTCATTACAAAACCTAAACTTAATTTCCCCAATACTAATTTCTCCCTACTTTTACTCACACCTTCTTGTCAACTTTCTGTAATGGGCCACTCTCTTACCACTTCAAAAGTTATTTTTCCACCCTTGGTATCCTGCTGTTAATTGATTTATCTCATTAGACTGAACTTGCACTTGGTAAAGCAACCTCCATCCTTTCATGTATTTATATCTGCTCCTGTATTTTTCACTTAATTCATCTGATGAAGTGAGTTCTAGCCCACGAAAGCCTCTGTCCAAATAAATTCATTAGTCTCTAAGGTGCCACAAGGACTCCTCATTATTTTTACAATTTCTGTAATTTTAGATGTCAGTTCAGGATCTTGTTAGGATCTGGTTTACCTGCTTGGTCTCTCTCTTTGTCCTGAGAGGGAACCAACAAAAAGAGCACCAACAAAACCTTCCCCCACTGCAGATTTGAAAGTATCTTCTTTCCCCATTGGTCCTTCTGGTCAGGTGCCAACTAGGTTAATTGAACTGATTAACCCCTTACAGGTAAGTGATTCTGTTCCTCTGGCCAGGAGGGATTTTATGTTATTGCACATAGAAAGGTTGCTACCCTTCCTTTTATATTTATGACAAAGAGAGATCTATAAAATCATGACAGGTGTGGAGAAATTTAATAAAGAAATAGTATGTACTCCTTCAAATAACACAAGCAATAGGTGTCACCCAATGAAATTAATAGAGAGCAAATCTAAAGCAAACAAAAATAATTATTTATTCACAATCAGACTGTGGAACTCTTGGCCAGAGGAGGTTATGAAGGCCAAAACAATAACATGGTTCCGGTAAAATTAGGTAAGTTCATGGAGGATAGTCAATCGATGTCCATTATGCACAATGGGCAGGGATCATGTCCCTAGCGTCTGTTTGCCAGAAGCTGGGAGTGGGTGACAGGGCATGAATCACTTAATTATTACCTGTTCTGTTCATTCATTGCTGAGCAGTTTTCAGTTAAGTCTGCTGCTGTGGGGGTGTGGCCCAGACCCTGGGTCTGTGTTGAAGCAGGCTAGCATGTCTGGCTCAACAAAAAGGGTTCTGGAAATCCCATAATGGCAGGGAAGACTGGTTCAGAGGTAATTTCAGCACATTTGGTGACAGTCCCAGGGGGATCTCTGTGACCGATTCATCACATATGTATTAACATTTTAATCCCGAATGGTGTCCCTTAAGTGACGTCCCACAAGTTGTCAGTACGTGTTTGTATTAGAGCTGAGCGGGTTTAATATTCATTTACTTTTCTTTCTTTTATATATGAATTAGATACTATCCTTCTGCCACAAAACTAGATGGTTCAAGTGGCAACGCCTACCAAAATCTGAAATGGCTCCCGTACAGCTGGGGTGGCGGAGAGTGGAGGTGAAAAGGATACAGTGACTGACAAGGGGAGGGGAAGAGAGGAACGAGCAACTGAAGTGGGGCTTTTGTGGGGAAGAGGCACAGCAGGGAAGGAGCCTTATTGGAAGAGCCAGGGCAGGGGGCGGGCCTGCAGAGGTCCAGCTTCCGGCAATAAAAAAGGTGTCAGACCAGTGAATTGTACATAGACTGATTCCCCAGTTTGTCATACTGACACAGCACAGTACGGTCATAAAGGGTTTAATATCTCTCTGACTGTCCAGGAAGTGGTTCAGGGAAGATGGCCCAGCACCATGTTACCAGCCGTCTCTACACAGAGACAGAGGAACAGGGTAAAAGTATTAGGTCCCTTTACGAGTAAAGAGCCGGAGCAGCCTGTCCCGGATCTGTTTTGTCCTTACCCCATAGATGATGGGGTGAAGCACGGGGGGCACAAGCAGGTACACATTGGCAATGAGAACAAGGACATGTAGGGGCACTTTGTGGCCAAACCGGTGAACGAGGGAGGAGAAGAATTCTGGAAGGTAGAAAGATAATATGCAACAAAGGTGGGAGCCACAGGTCCCAAAAGTCTTGAGCCGGGCGTCCTTTGTGGGAAGGCTGAAGATGGCCCTGAGGATCTGGATATAGGACACGGTGATAAAAGGCACATCTAGACCAATCACAGAGAATACTACAAAGAGACCATAGTAACTACTGATGCAGGTATCAGCACAGGCCAGCTTCACCACAGCTATGTGATCACAGTAGGAATGGGGGATGATGTTGGTTCTGCAATATGGCCACCGCCTCACTAGGAAGGGATAGGGCAATGTAAGTATGCCGCTGCGCAGCAGCACAGCCAGGCCAATCTTGGCCACAACAGAATTTGTGAGGGTGGTGGAATGTCTCAGGGGATCACAGATGGCCACGTAGCGATCCAAAGCCAAGGCCACAAATATCCCAGACTCCATCGCTGAGAAGCAGTGAATGAAGTACATCTGGGTGAGGCAGGCAGTGAAATCGATCTCCCTGGAATTGAACCAGAAGTTACTCAGCATTTTGGGCACAGTGGCCGTGGACAGGACCAGGTCGGTGACAGCCAGCATGCAGAGGAAATAGTACATGGGCCCATGGAGGCTCTGCTCCGTCTTCACGATGAACAGGATGGTGAAGTTCCCCAAGACGGCTATGGTGTACATGGTACAGAAGGGGATGGAGATCCAGACATGGGCTGCCTCCAGGCCAGGAATACCAAGCAGAATGAAGGTGGAGGGGTTGGTGAAATTGGTTGTGTTGGAATCTGACATGGAGTAGAGGAGAAGTTGTCCCTGACTTCCTGTATGTGCCCAGGGTATAGGGTGATGGTTGAAGTTCAAATGCCTGGATGGAGAGACAGTATTAATATAAGACTCTACATGCACTACTGGAGGCTGTTTTCATGGGTGAAACAGATTGGTAACTCTTCACACACTGAGAAATGACATTTTCATAATTCAGGGAAATGAATTATGAATAACTGACCCTTCTAATGCCAATTCAATATTTTATGATATTCCTTGTATCAATAATTCTTACATGTCAGGGTAGAGGAACTTTAAGAGGCAGCAGTGGGAAACACATGTGTGGATAATGGTTATCCATTCTTTAATGCAATGAAACCCAGGGTAGAAAATCCATGTTGTAGGGAGTTACACATTTATCTGATTTCTCAAAATCTGAAAGTGGAAAAAAATCCAAACCTTTGTCAAGACATGTGCCAGGGGTAAACATCCCATCTGGAACATACCTCAGGGAAAAGACCTGGGCATGATTAATAGCAGCTCAATTGAAACACCTGCTCATTCGCAGCAGAGGCAAAACGAAACACAATCTTTGGAAGCCTAAGGAATGGGATAGAGAATAACCTCCGCTGGATATGTACTCAGTTTTTGTCACTTTGTCTCTAGAAAGGATATAACAAATATGAAGGGGATTTCCCAGACATGTATGAGAATGGAGAACAGACTGAAAAGTCTGTGACTGTTTAGTTTAGAGAAGAGACAAACAAGGAGGCATATGATGGAGGGGAGGGAAATAGGTAAGGAACTGATTACATTCAAATTGACAAACAGAGAAGAGTTCCCCACTAATACTATATATAGATGCTAAGTGCTTCAAAATCTGTAGTTTTCCAAACTGAGGAAAACTATAAGCAAAACTGAATGGGATGAAAAATTTAGACAAAAAAATGGAATAAAAATTGGGAGTTCTTTAAGAAGAGATTATTAGATAGCAAAAATGTCACAATTCCACAGTCAAGAAGGTGAAAAACTTTGGCTAAAAACCCGGTTCAGCTGCAAAGTGAATGTAGAAATTAGGGGTTAGGGGAAGCTATTTATAACAAAAGTAAAAAAGGGGAAATAAATAGCCTGCAATATAAAGTGGAAGTTATGAAAATCGAAAAGGGACTTTAAAGACATCAGTTAAATATCTATGATTGGCAAAGCTAAGGATCATGAAAAACAAGTTTATTAAGTTCATTAAGAAAAGGAATCCTAGAAAAGTTTTAGGGCAATTCCTGTGTTTTAAAAGTAAACCATAAAAAAAAGTAAAGATTTGAAAAGATTAGGAAAAAATGGAAAAGCTGGTATGGGATTAGTTCAAGAAAAAAAATTCTAAGAATATAAATAATGTCAGTCAATATCAAGGTTTATGCAAAACCGGTCTTGTCGAGTAAAGCTGAATTCATTCTTTTGTTAGAGTAAACATTTGGTTTATCAAGGGAACTGTGCATATGCAATAAGCTTTAATTTTTCTATGTCATTTTAATTTATTCAGGGAAAACAGTGAGGTAAAATAATTAACACTCTACAATATCATTAGAGCACACACAAAAAGGACCAAAGACTAGCTGACAGAGAGACCTCAGAAAGCACTTGTAGTGACTGGGGCTTTTTCTAGTGGGGTTCTGCAGGGATCAGTCCTGGGCCTGATGTTATTCAGTATTTTCATCACTGACCTGACAGGAAATAGAGAATCAGTGCAGATAAAATTTGCGGATGACCCAAAGCTTGGCAGAGTGCTGAAAATGAGGAGGACAGGTAAGGTGACCAGATAGAAAGTGTAAAAAATCAAGACTAGGCGGGGGGAAATAGAGGAAGCCCCAACTATTGGGACTGTCCCTAAAAAATTGGGACATCTGGTCACACCAAGCACAGGGCAGCCATATCAATTGATCTGGAGCATTGGTAAGAATATTGACATTGGTAAATCTATTAATACAGTCAGGGAATGCAGGCCCGACCCACAGTCTGGGGAACTATATTATGCAGTGCAATAACCATGAAAAGGATTTAGAGGTCATTGTTTAAAACCAACTGAAAAGGCCAAAAGGACTGATGCAATCCTCGGAGGCATAAAAAGGGGAGTGGTGAGTTGGAGCAGAGGAAGGATTTTACCTCTGTACATGGGGAAACCATGGCGAAACCAAATGCATCCAGTTCTGGGGTTCACATTTTAAAAGGATGTTGGAAAATTGGAGAGGATGCGGAAAAGAGCCACAAAAATGATTGGCAGCTGGAGGAAATGCCGGACCGTGAGAGACTTGAAGGGTTTCATCTTTTTAACTTATCAAAAAAATTATCAAGCTGACACTTTCATGGGGAGAAACCTGTGCGTAGTGATGGCCTCTGTAATCTAGAGGAGAAAGGCAAAGCAAGGCGCAATGGGTGGAAGCTGAATGTGGACAAATTCCAGCTAGAAATAATGGCCAAATGTTCAGCACTGAGGGTGGTTAACAGGTTGGAACAAACTGAGAAGGGAAGTGGTGGATTCTCCAATTCTCCGTGTTGGCAGATCCAGACTGAATGCTTTATTGCAAAATCTGCCTGGAGGCTTGTCTACAATTAAAACGCTATAGCAGCGCTGCATTAGTGCTTCTGTGTAGACACTACTTACACCACAGGCAGGGTTTCTTCCATCAGCATAGGTAATCCACTTCCCCAAGAGGTGATATATAGGTGGATGTAAGAATTCTTCCGTCTACCTTCTCATGACAAAGATGACAAAGTAGTGAAATACACGCTTTATGATCAAAGACAGGAAGAACTGGGTATGTTTAGTTTGGAATAGAGGAGATTAAGAGAGGACGTGATAGTAGTCTTCAAATACTTCAAAAGGCTGCCATAAAGATCTGGAAGAAAGTTGTTCTGTCTTACCACTGAGAGAAGGAGAAGAGGCAATGTGTTCAATCTCCAGCATAGCAGATTTAAATTAAATCTAATGAAAAACTTCCTAACTGTAAGAACAGGAGGACAATGGAACAGATGTCCAAGATAGTTATGGAAGCTCCTTGAATAGAGGTTTTCCAAAGAAGTGTGAATAGACATCAATCTTTGATGACTAAGACACAACAAATCCTGCATCTTGGCAGAGGGATAGACTAGCTGACCCCTGAGGTCCTGTCTAACCCTCTGGTCCTGGGTAGCTGGGTGAAAATTAATGGGCTTGTGTTAAAGAGAATGTATGAGTGGATAATCTAATGGTCCGTTCTGATATTAAACCATATTGGACTATTGATAAAGAAAGTAGAAAAGTAGAGCAGGGAAATATATTTACTGTGTCTCATAACACACAGACAAGGGAACATTCAGTTATATTTCAAGCCGGAACATATAACACTGATAAAAAAAAAACTTGTTAACATAATGCAAATTTGACCTGTGGAACTTCTTGCCAATGACATTATTGAAGCAAAGAGCTTAGCTGAATAGGATACACAAAGGGTTTGGTCATTGTACGTGGTTCTGGTGGTATCACCTTTAGGTAATACTGTCTGAAACCTTCAAAACGAAGACCTCATTTTCAGTTGCTTATATGTTTGTTTGCCAAATTTTAGGCATTGGGACTGAAATTTCTCTAGCTGCATGTCTGCTTCCAGCAGAATTGTTTTTTGACAGTTTACAGAATAACAGTTCAACAGACTTCTCAAAACAAACTAGGACAAAATATGTCTTGCCCATGCTGAAATTTGTTTCTGGTTGTTCCAATGAGGAGCCCCCCTAGCACCTCCATGCATTCCAGCAGATAAACGTCAGGTAACAGTTCCCTGATTAAAAGCCACAGCTCTGAAATGCAAGAGGAGGAGGTGACAGTGTCACTGCATTAACACACAACTGGCTCCTGAGGTCTTTATTAAGTCCTGATTCCAAGGGGAGATTTGCCTCATTGGGACTTGAACTAAGTACGGGCCACGGTCTCAGAATTCTGCCTTGTATTGTACATTTACTAACACCTTTCAGCCTGAAGGATCCACCGTGCCACTGAAATGCAGCCACTTTGGTGCCGCAGGCCATCAGCTGGTATGGGCAGAGGTACATAGAGAAGAGTAACATTTTGGCCAATGATACTGGAGCAAACTCACCACGTATGGCAAGGACCCTGGGATGTTTTATGGCTGCACCGAGTGGAAAAGACCACAGACTGGCTCTCTATCTCATCACACCCATGTTGCACTCGGTTTGTCAAGATGCGACCTCCTCAGCAAGAGATGGGTACCTGTGAAGTTTGAAACAGAAGTGTCATGCCTGGGAATCCCCCTCAGGTAGCTGTGTCCCACGTCTCTCTCACCCCAGCATCTGTAGCAACATCACACGCCGAGAGCCAACACAGGGGTTTGCACCATTTATAAAATAGTTCTATGCAACCCAGTGGGGTTTACTCGGCCTCTAGGGGAGAAGCAGCATCAGAATGCAAAGAGGCTGGAGACAAGCCTGTCTCCACTTCTGTGCTAATTATCCAGCTTAAAGAGTAAACAGTAATTAAGGGAGCTTCTGAAAAGGAGGGAGAAAACTAGGGATAATGCCTAGAGCTCCATAGGGTCTGAAACCCTGTAAATCCTCAGTAGGGATAGATAGATAGTAGACAGACAGAGCTGGAGAGAGATGACTGGGGGGGGGGGGGCAAAACACTTTTAGCAAATACACAGGGCTATTGCTTTGGTATCACCAATCAGTAATTCTCATCAGTAACTATCATCATATTGTGCAGCACCTTTCATTGAAGAATCTTGAAAACACCTAGCAAAGGAAAGTCACTTTGAACATATCCCAATTATACAGATAGGTAAACAGAGGCACAGGGAAAAGGGACTTGGCACAGGTCACACATAGATTGAGTGGCAGGATGACAGGCAAAACCCAGAATCCTGACTTCCCTGCCTTAACCACGGTCTGTCCCTCATGCCAAAAGGGAAATGGACTCCCGCTCTGGCAGGACTGTTCATTATGTGGGATGGGCCGAAAGGCTGGATGAGCACAGCCTGAGTTTGCATGATCCTCTCATAGTGAATCTGAGGTTTTCTGAACTTGCTGGAGTTTGTGAGCTCCCCACTCCCGGGAAGGATGAACTACGGGTGTCCACTTCTGCTCCCACTCAGATACCTGCCGACAAATCACAGTCACTGGGGTTACTTTGGGGGAACAGACTCAGTAAAAGCAACACTAATAAAATCTTCCTAGAGATAGTGACCTTGTCTGCCCCCCAAAGGTGCTATGGAAAAAGGGGTGCCCTATAGACAGGATGGAGACTGGATTAGTGTTTGCACCGGATTTGTTCTTGCCCTCTCTCTTCATTTCCTCCCAGCCTCTCCCTGGTGGAACTGAAATTTAATGTTTCAGTCTGAGTCAGACTTCCCATGACTGCTCCAGTTTCATGGTGTTTGGATTCCCATAGCCGAACACTGTGCCTGCTCATCAGGCTAATCTGGGGTATTTCTCCTATGCAGAGCACCTGAGCTTTTAAGTACTGGAATGAGACTGAACAAATTTTCCTGTCTGTACTGAACAGGGGTGCTGTATCCACCTGTATTCAAGTACTAACACTCTGTAGCTGGAAACCATAGTTTGACTTTCATCTGTAGCTATGGCAAAGGGATGCTAGGACTTGATTTATTTTCTGTATCAATAGACTCATAGGGTTCAAGGTCAGAAGGGACCATTAGATCATCCAGAATGACATCCTGTATAACATGTGCCATTCCATTTCTCCCATATACTTCTGTATTGAGCTTCGTAACTAGTGTGTGATTAAGATCTGGTCTACACAGGATTTTATATGATCAGCTTGTGTGACCCCCTGCCAGGATGCAGGATTTTTTGCATCTAAACCATCCTAGACACATGATTATCCAGCTTTTTTTTTTTTTGGAAAAGCTCCAGTGAGGTTGCTTCCATGACTTCCCGAGACATCTGTCCCCATTGTCACCTACTTTCAATGTATAGAAACATGGTAGAAAAGTATGTATATGGTAATTGGGGCCATTCCATGTTAGATAGTCTAGAGCTTTGAAATGTAGACTTGTATTGTTAAACAATTGGAACAAGAGAGTGACTCTAGTAATCTGCTTACATATAGTGAGATAGAGCTTAACCATGTAACCAAATGGTTCCTGTGTAAGTCTGTATTCCATTAATTCAAAGATCAAAATGAAATACTATTGGATAAAAATTGTGTGTAATAATATCATTGTCTATATGTCTCTTTAAAGCTTATGGTAAACTGTCTAGAAACTGCTTAATGGATAATTATGTTATGTTAATCAAGGTAGTTAATTACTGGTGATGTTTAGGAAATAGAAGGTTACTTCAAAAGTGTATTGTTCACCTAAGGACTGTTGTGCTGCCCAGGAACTGTATAAAGGGCTCCTGGTACCTGATCCTTTTTACTTCAGATCTGCTTAAGCTTCATCAGGGGAAGCTAGAGACACAAGTTTGTGGTCTCCAGTTACAACCTAGGTCTCCCTGAATTAAGTCTGTTTGTATAATGATCTTTTAATGAATACTCTCTTTTCTTTAGTTTTTTTTTTAATAAATCTTAATTCAGTTAATAAGATTTGGCTGTAAGTGTGTATTTGGGTAAGATCTGAAATATTCACTGATCTGATTTTGGAGGTGATGTGGCAGTCCTTTGAGGTTGATACAGAATTTTAAATTATAGAATTATGGAAGACTAGGGATTGAAAAAACCTCAGGACTCCATCTTTTCCAACCAGTGCTAAAAGCAGGACCAACTCTATCTAAATCATCCTAGCCAGGGCTTTGTCGAGCCGGGCCTTAAAAACCTCTAATGATGGAGATACCACCACTACCCTAGATAACCCATTCCAGTACTTCACCACCCTCCCGGTGAAATGTTTTTTTTCTAATATCCAACCTACACCTCTCCCACTGCAACTTGAGACCATTGCTTTTTGTTCTGTCCTCTGCCACCATAGAGAACAGTCTAGCTGTAACCTCTTTGGAAAACCTCTTCAGCTAGTTGAAGGTTGTTTTGAAATCCCCCTTACTCTTCTCTTTTACAGACCAAAGAAGCCCAGTTCCCTCAGCCTCTCATCGTAAGTCATGTACCCAGCCCCTTAATCATTTATTGTCCTCCAATGGATTCTCTCCAATTTGTCCAATCCTTTCTGTAGTGGGGGGCCACAAAACTGGACATAATACTCCAGATAAGGCCTCACCAGTTCCAAATAAAGGGGAATAATCATTTTCCTCATTCTGCTGGGAATGCTCCGACTAATGCAGCTCATTATACCTTTAGCTTTCTTGACAACAAAGGCACACTCTTGACTTATGTGCAACTTCTCTGTAATCCCCAGGTTGCTTTCTGCAGAACTGCCACTTAGCCAGTTAATCTGCAGCCTGTAGCAATGCATGCAAGACTCTGCATTGTCCTTGTTGAACATCATCAGATTTCTTTTGTCCATATCCTCCAATTTGTCTAGGTCACTCTGGATCCTATCCCTACCCCTAAGGGTATCTACCTCTCCCCCAAGATTAGTGTCATCCACAAACTTGCTGAGGGTGAAATCCATCCTATCTTCCAGATCATTAATGAATATGTTCAACAAAACAAGCCCCAGCACTGACCCCAGGGCACTCCGCTTGATAAAATCATCATCATAATTGACTTTTCTATCCTGGTGGAAACCAAACGCGCGGTTGCTGTAAGCGAACTGTATTTTGTTTTCTGTGTAATCAGTAAATCATTGTGAAAGCTGTTCTGTTGCTGGCTTGGGAAATACAAGTGTTAGAATAACCACCCATTTGGGTCAGTTCCAGTCTTTGCAGTTTGCCCTAATTGGTTAAATTCACTGTGGACCACCCTGGAACCCCAGTAACAAGATGCTAAAACTATTATTTTACTTTAGAGAGCACTAGAGACACCCACATCCAGGTGAACACATCATGTCCTACCTTAGTGACCATGAGAACTATCGTACTGGGTCAGACCAAAGATCTTTCTAGTCCAGTATCCTGTCTTCTGACAGTGGCCAATTCCAGGTGACACAGAGGGAATGAAAAGAACAGGCAATGTCCGCCAGCACCCATTCCCAGCCTCTTGCAAACAGAGGCTAGGGACAACACCTCTTCCCATCCTGGTTACTATGCATTAATGGACTAATCATCCATGAATATCTCTAGTTCGTTTGTGGCAAAGAGTTCCAGAGGCTGACAGTGAGTTGTGCGAAAAAATACTTCCTTTCATTTGTTTTAAACCTGCTACCTATTAATTTCATTGGGTGACACCTAGTTCTTGTGTTATGAGAAGGAGTAAATAACATTTCCCTATTTACTTTCTCCACACCAGTCATAATTTTATAGACTTCTCGCATACCCCCCTTAGTCATCACTTCTCCAAGCTGCCAACTCCCGTCTTTTTCATCTCAAATCATACCGAAATTGTTTGATAGCCCTAATCATTTCTCTTGCCCTTCTCTGTACCTTTCCCAATTCAAATATATCTTTTTATTAGATGGGGCAATGAGATCTGCATACAGTATTCAATATGTGGGCATAGCATAGGTATAGATAGAGGAAATATATTTTCCCTCCTATTATCTCTCCCTTTCCTAATGATTCCCAACATTCTGTTGGCTTTTTGGACAGCCGCTGCATATTGAGTGGATGTTTTTGGAGAACTATCCACAATGACTTCAAGGACTTTCTTGAATGGTAAAAGCTAATTTAGACCCCATCGTTTTCTTTGTATAGCTGGGAATATGTTTTCCAATGTGCATTACTTGCATTTGTCAACACTGAATTTTATCTGCCATTGTGTTGCCTAGTAATGTCGTTTTGAGAGATAATTTTGTAGCTTTTCTCAGGGACTAAACTGTCTTGAATAGTTTTGTATCATCTGGAAATTTTGCCACTTCACTGTTTACAAGGGCTGTCAAGCAATGAATTTTTTGTTTCAACATCACCCTGGAGCATACACTGGGATATGGTCAGAGCTCTCTGGGGTGTCCAAGTGCCAACTCCTGGACCCCCTGATTTCTCCTCCAGCTGGACTCTCTGCTGCAGCCATCGCCCTGCTAGCAGAGTCCCCTCTCCGGCCCTTGTGTCTCTCTCCTATCGCAGCTTCCTCTGGCTCATCCAGTCTCTGTGGTTTTAAAGGGCTGGACCAACACCTCCTCTCCCTGTTCCCTTTCTGGTGAGGTTCCATTCCTTCCACGCCCATCCCTCTGCAGAGAAGCTGGAGAAAACTGTTTTTTATCTAGAATGCATTTACTCCCTTCTCTCTCCAAGTGAAATCTAATGACTACTGTATATCTATATCTATATATCTATATCTATATATAGATATAGATATATATATACACACACACAAAGATGCCTCCTGCCCCTTACTACAAAGAGGGTGAGGGAAGAGTAAAGGAAAATCCCAAAGAAATAAGGATACAGATGGTTGGTACAATCAAATGTGAATGAATAGGGTTAAAATATCTGCTCAATGTGCAGTGGCAATCGAAAAAGTGAACAGAATGTTGGTAATCATGTAGAAAGTGTAGATAATAAGACAGAAAATATCTTATTGCCTCTATAGAAATCCATGCTATGCCCACATATTGAATACTGAATGCAGATCTGATCACCCCATCCCAAAAAAGATATGTTGGAATTGGAAAACGTAGGAGAAGAGGTGAAACAGATTGGGACATTTCAGCTTGCAAAACAGATGACTCAGGGGGATATGAGAGAGATTAACAAAATCATGACAGGTGTGGAGAAATTGAATGAAGAAATATTATGTAATCCTTAACATAACACAAGAACTAGGTGTCACCCAATGAAATTAAGAAGGAGAAGATCTAAAACAAAGAAAAAGAATTATTTATTCACAGTCAACCTGTGGACCTCTTGCCAGAGGAGGTTATGAAGGCCAAAACAATAACACAGTTGCAGTAAAATTAGGTATGTTCATGGATAGGTCAATTAATGGCTATTAGCCACGATGGGCTGGATCATGTCCCTAGGATCTGTTTGCCAGAAGCTGTGAGTGAGAGACAGGGCATGAATCACTTAATTATTACCTGTTCTGTTCATTCCCTCTGAAGCACATGGCATTGGTCACGATCAGAAGACAGGACCCTGGGCTGGATGGAATGTTGTCTTCACCCAGTAGAGCTTTCTTATATAGAAACCATATCTATCTACCCCCTGCTGTAACCCACTAGACTCCACTCTCCCCCGAAAGCTGAGATAGAAACCAGGAAGCTTGCTGGGGTCTCTATCTCCACAGCATTAGTAATAAAGTAAGAATATACTGTGACGTTGCACTTCATATGTTTATGGAAATACGCTCATGAATGTGAATGTGTTGTAACTGGAATATTCTTTATGCAAAAGATCTCTTGTAAGGTATCATAACAATGTTTATAAGCTACTGAATATATTCCTCCTATTTGTATGCATGTATCATTCTTGTATCTGAAGCTAAAAATATGAAGTATAACTCTCAGGTCCTATTGTAACTCTGCAAAGTGTGGGCCATTAATGGTTGTTTAGAATCTTGATGGCTCCCAATGACCCAGACAATTGGTTGTAAATGGTTTATTTATCTGCAAACCTTCCTGTGTGGGCCAAACCAGGAACAATGGAGACTAGGGTCTTACAGTGATATGTGACCATGTTACATGATAAAGGAATCCATCTTAATCCTTTTACTTTTTCATTGGTGAGGCGTGGGTGGGAGCCCAGAGAGATGAAAGATTCCCACCTTGTGCCAAAGCTATAAAAGAGGGCAGAGCAGGACAAAGGAGGCCACCAGTCATGAGAAAACACCTGGTTACTACTGGAGATGTCTCCTGGATCTATTAAAGAATGTACCATGGGAAAGGATAGGGCCCAGTATAGGATGTAGGCTGGTCTGTGAGAGAAATGTATCGGAGCATCTTCGAAGGTGAGATACATCCTGTAATCAGTTTCTTAATGTATTAGGTTTAGATTTGCGTGTTTTTGCTTTATTTTGCATTTGTGACTTATGTAGTTCTGTCTCTTATCATTTGAAACCATTGAATACTACTTTTTATACTTAATAAAATGACTTTTGTTTATTAATAAACCCAGGGTAAATGATTAATACTTGGGGGAGCAAACAGCTTTGCACATCTCTCTATCAGTGTTATAGAAGGAGGACAATTTATGAATTTACTCTGTATAAGCATTATACATAAGAACATAGGAATGGCCATACTGGGTCAGATCAAAGGTCCATCCAGCCCAGTATCCTGTCTACCAATAGTGGCCAATGCCAGGTGCCCCAGAGGGAGTGAACCTAACAGGTAATGATCAAGTGATCTCTCTCCTGCCATCCATCTCCACCCTCTGGCATACAGAGGCTAGCGACACCATTCCTTACCCATCCTGGCTAATAGCCATTAATGGACTTAACCTCCAGGAATTTATCTTGTTCTCTTTTAAACACTGTTATAGTCCTAGCCTTTACAATCTCCTCAGGCAAGGAGTTCCACAGGTTGACTGTGCACTGTGTGAAGAACTTCCTTTTATTTGTTTTAAACCTACTGCCCATTGATTTCATTTGGTGGCCCCTAGTTGTTACATTATGGGAACAAGTAAATAATTTTTCCTTATTCACTTTCTCCATGCCACTCATGATTTTAAATACCTCTATCATATCCCCCCTTAGTCTCCTCTTTTCCAAGCTGAAAAGTCCTAGCCTCTTTAATCTCTCCTCCTATGGGACCCGTTCCAACCCCCTAATCATTTTAGTTTCCCTTCTCTGAACTTTCTCTAATGCCAGTATATCTTTTTTTTGAGATGAGGAAAACACATCTGTACGCAGTACTCAAGATGTGGGTGTACCATGGATTTATATAAGGGCAGTAAGATATTCTCCATCTTATTCTCTATTCCTTTGTAATGATTCCTAACATCCTGTTTGCTTTTTTGACCACCGCAGCATGCTGCTTGGACGTCTTCAGAGAACTATCCAAGATCTCTTTCCTGATTAGTTGTAGCTAAATTAGCCCCCATCATATTGGGTTATTTTTCCCAATGTGCATTACTTTACATTTATCCACATTAAATTTCATTTGCCATTTTGTTGCCCAATTACTTAGTTTTTTTGAGATCTTTTTGAAGTTCTTCACAGTTTGCTTTGGTCTTAACTATCTTGAGCAGTTTAGTATCATCTGCAAACTGTGCCACCTCACTGTTTACCCCTTTCTTCAGATCATTTATGAATAAGTTGAATAGGGTCAGTCCTAGGACTGACCTTGGTGGAACACCACTAGTTACCCTTCTCCATTCAGAAAATTTACAATTTATTCCTATCCTTTGTTCCCTGTCTCTTAACCAGTTCTCAGTCCATGAAAGGATCTTCCCTCTTATCCCATGATGACTTATGTTATGTAAGAGCCTTTGGTCAGGGGCCTTGTCAAAGGTTTTCTGGAAATCTAAGTACACTATGCCCACTGGATCCCCCTTGTCCACATGTTTGTTGACCCCTTCAAAGAACTGTAATAGATTAGTAAGACATGATTTCCCTTTACAAAAACCATGTTGACTTTTGCCCAACAATTTATGTTCTTCTATGTGTCTGACAATTTTATTCTTTACTATTTTTTCAACTAATTTGCCCGGTAATGACGTTAGACTTACCAATCTGTAATTGTTGGGATCACCTCTAGAGGTCTTTTTAAATATTCACATTACGTTAGCTATCTTCCAGTCATTGAGTACAGAAGCCGATTTTAAGGACATGTTACAAACCATAGTTAATAGTTCTGCAATTTCACATTTGAGTTCTTTCAGAACTCAACTGCCATCTGGTCCTGGTGACTTGTTACTGTTACGTTTATCAATTAATTCCAAAACCTCCTCTAGTGACACTTCATCCGTGACAGTTCCTCAGTTTTTTCACCTACAAAGGATGGCTCAGGTTTGGGAATCTCCCTAACATCCTCAGCCGTGAAGACTGAAGCAAAGAATTCATTTAGTTTCTCCGCAATGACTTTATCATCTTTAAGTGCTCCTTTTGTATCTCGATCATCCAGGGGCCCCACTGGTTGATTAGCAGGCTTCCTGCTTCTGATGTACTTAAAAAACATTTGGTTGTTATCTTTGGAGTTTTGGGCTAACTGTTCTTTTAACTCCTTTTTGGCATTTCTTATTACATTTTTACACTTAATTTGGCAGTGTTTATCCTTCTTTCTATTTACCTCACTAAGATTTGATTCCACTTTTTAAAAGATGTCTTTTTATCTCTCACTGCTTCTTTTACATGGTTGTTAAGCCACGGTGGCTCCTTTTTAGTTCTTTTACTGTTTTGGTTTTTTTTTAATTTGGGGAATACATTTAAGTTGGGCCTCTGTTATGGTGTCTTTGAAAAGTGTCCATGCCGCTTGCAGAAATTTCACTCTAGTCACTGTACCTTTTAATTTCTGTTTCACAGAGTGAAATAGATTTATTTGTGGTTTGGATCCCATTGGGAGCTCGGTGTCTGGGTGCTGGAAACAGGTAACTTGTTCAGCTGTTTTCATTTAAGGCTGCAGCGTTGGGGGCATGGCCCTGGCCTTTGGTCTACGTTGCAGAAGGCTAGCATGTCTTTCTCAACAAGACAGGGTTCTGAAAATCCCAAGCTGTCAGGGAAGACTGGCTCAGAGGTAATTTCAACACATCAGATGACAGTCCCAGGGGGATCTCTGTGACCGATACTGTCACATATACATTAAAATTTTAATCCTAAACTGTGTTCCTTAAGTGACTTTCCACAAGTTGTCTATACGTGTTTGTATTAGAGCTGAGTGGGTTTAATATTCATTTACTTTTCTTTCTTTTATATAGAAATTATATACTTTTCTTCTGCCAGAAAATTAGAAGGTTAAAGTGGCAACGCCTAAAAAAATCTGAAATGGCTCCCATCACCTGGGGTGGGGAGAGTGGAGGAATACAGTGACTGACAAGGGGAGGGGAAGAGAGGAACAAGCAACAGAAGTGGGGCCTTTGTGAGGAAGAGGCACAACAGGGAAGGAGTCTTGTTGGAAGAGCCAGGGTAGGGGGCGGGCCTGCGGGGGTCCAGTTTTCAGTAATTAAAAAGGTTTCAAACCAGTGAATTGTACATAGACTGATTCCCCAGTTTGTCATACTGACACAGCACAATAAGGTCATAAAAGGATTTAATGTCTCTCTGACTGTCCAGGAAGTGATTCAGGAAAGGGGGCCCATCACCATGTTACCAACCATCTCTACACACCAGCCATCTCTATACAGAGCCAGGGCACCAGAATAAAACATTTAGGTCCCTTTACGAGTAAAGAGCTTGAGCAGCCTGTCCCGGATCTGTTTTGTCCTTACCCCATAGATGATGGGGTTAAGCAAGGGGGGCACCAGAAGATACACATTGGCAATGAGAACAAGGACATGTAGGGGCACTTTGTCACCAAACCGGTGCATGAGGGAGTAGAAGAATTCTGGAAGGTAGAAAGATAATATGCAACAAAGGTGGGAGCCGCAGGTCCCAAAAGTCTTGAGGCGGGCGTCCTTTGTGGGAAGGCTGAAGATGGCCCTGAGGATCTGGATATAGGAAACGGTGATAAAAAACAGATCCAGACCTGCTACAGAGAAGAGCACAAGGAGGCCGTAGTAACTACTGATGCGCGTGTCGGCACAGGCCAGATTTACCACAGCTATGTGCTTGCAGTATGTGTGGGGGATGATGTTGGTTCTGCAATATGGCCACTGCCTCACTAGTAAGGGAAAGGGCAATGCAATTATGCCACAGCGCAGCACCACGGCTAGTCCAACCTTGGCCACAGCACAATTTGTCAGGATGGTGGAATGTCTCAGGGGATCACAGATGGCCACGTAGCGATCAAAAGCCATGGCCATGAGGATCCCAGACTCCATCATTAAGAAGAAGTGAATGAAGTACATCTGGGTGAGGCAGGCATTGAAATCTATCTCCCTGGAATTGAACCAGAAGTTACTCAGCATTTTGGGCACGGTGGCCGTGGACAGGACCAGGTCGGTGACGGCCAGCATGCAGAGGAAATAGTACATGGGCCCATGGAGGCTCTGCTCTATCTTTACGATGAACAGGATAGTGACGTTCCCCAAGATGGCTATGATGTACATGGTGCAGAAGGGGATGGAAATCCAGACATGGGATGCCTCAAGACCAGGAATGCCCTGCAGGATGAAGGTGGAGGGGTTGGTGATGTCGGTTGTGTTGGAGTCTGACATGGAGTAGGGGTGAAGGTGTCAAACTCTGAGGCACAAGGGTGTCACCTTCATGTACTGTACGTTCCCCTGACTTTCTGTACGTGCCCAGGGTCTAGGATGATGGTCGCAGTTCTAATGCCTGAATAGAGGGACAATGTTAATATAAGACAGTACATGCACTACTGGAGGCTGTTCTTATGGGTGAAGCAGATTGGTCGCTCTTCACACACTGAAAAATAACGTCATCATTATTTAGAGAAATGAACTATGAACAACAAACCCATCTAACGCCAATTAAATATTTTGTGATACTCCATGCATCAATAATTCCTACGTTTCAGCGTGGAGTAACCTCAAGAGGCAGCAGCAGGAAACACGAGTGTGGGACTTTAAAGACATCACTTAAATATCCATGGTTGGTAAAGGTAAGGATCACCAGGAATGAGGATATTAAGTAGCTGAAGAAGAAAAGGAATTCTAGAAATAAATTAGGGCAATTCCTGTGTTTTAAATGTAAACTATTAAAAAACTGAAGGTAAAGATTAAAAAAAGATTTGAAAGGATTAGGAAACTATGGAAAAGCTGGTATCGGGTTAGTTCAAGAATAAAATTCCAAGAATATAAATAATGCTAGTCAATGACAAGGTTTATGCAAAACCGGTCTTGTGAAGAAACCTGAATCCATTCTTTTGTTAGGGTAAACATTTGGTTTGTCAATAGAACTGTGCATATGCAATAAGCTTTGATTTTTCTGTCATTTTAATTTATTCAGGGAAAACGGTGAGGTAAAATAAATAACACTCTACAATATCATTGGAGCACACACAAAATGGACCAAAGACTAGCTGACAGAGAGACCTCAGAAAGCACTTGCAGTGACTGGGGCTTTTTCTAGTGGGGTTCTGCAGGGATCAGTCCTGGGCCTGATGTTTCATCACTGACCTGAAAGGAAATAGAAAATCACTGCAGATTTGGGACAACCCAAAGACTGGCAGAGTGCTGAAAATGAGGAGGACAGGTAAGGTGACCAGATAGAAAGTGTAAAAAATCAAGACTAGGTGGGGGGAAATAGGCTCCTATACAAGAAGAAGCCCCAAATATTGGGACTGTCCCTAAAAATTTGGACACCTTGTTACCCTAAGGAGATGGCAGCCTTATCAGTTGATCTGGAGCATTGGTAAGAGTATTTACATTAGTGAATGTATTAATACAGTCAAATGCAAACATATTCTCTCAGAACAGGGAATGCAGGCCTGACCCACAGTCTGGGGTACTGTATTATGCAGTGCAATGACCCTGAAAAGGATGTAGAGGTCAATGTTTAAAATCAACTCAAAAGGCCAATCCTCGGAGGCATAAAAAAGGGAGTGATGAGTTGCAGCACAAGATGGATTTTGCCTCTGTACATGGGGAAACCAAATTCATCCAGTTCTGGGATCCACATTTTAAAAGGATGTTGGAAAATTGGAGATGGTGCTGAAAGGAGCCACAAAAATGATTGGAGGCTGGAGACAATGTCGGACCATGAGAGATTTGAAGGGTTTCATCTTTTTAACTTATCAAAAAAATTATGAAGCTGACACTTTCATGGGGAGAAACCTGTGCGTGGTGATGGCCTCTGTAATCTAGAGGAGAAAGGCAAAGCAAGGTCCAATGGGTGGAAGCGGAACGTGGACAAATTCCAGCTGGAAATAGTGGCAAATGTTCAGCACTGAGGGTGCTTAACAGGTTGGAACAAACTGATAAGGGAAGTGGTGGATTCTCTAGCTCTCCGTGTCAGTAGATCCACACTGAATGCTTTATTGCAAAATCTGCCTGAACGCTTGTCTGAATTAAAACGCTATAGCAGCACTGCCTTAGTGCTTCTGTGTAGACACTACTTACACCACAGGCAGGGTTTCTTCCATCTGCTCCCGAAGAGGTGATATCTAGGTGAACGCAAGATTTTTTTCATCTACCTTATCATGAGAAAGATCAGAAAGTGGTGAAATACAAAGCCACATGATCAAAGAAACTGGGAATGTTTGGATTGGAAAAGAGGAGATTAAGGGGGGAACATGATAGCAGTCCTCAAATACTTCAAAAGGCTGCCATAAAGAGCTGGAAGAAAGTTGTTCTGTCTTTCCACAAAGGGCAGGAGAAGAGGCAATGTGTTCAAACTCCAGCACAGCAGATTTCAATTAAATCTCATGAAAAACTTCCTAACTGTAAGAACAGGAGGACAATGGAACAGATGGCCAGGGTAATCATGGCAGCTCCTTGAATAGAGGTTTTCCAAGGAAGTATGGGCAGCCATCAATCTTCGATGACTAAGACACAACAAATCCTACATCTTGGCAGAGGGATAGACTAGCTGACCCTTGCGGTCCCTTCTAACTCTGTGGTCCTATGATTCTATGATGTAAAATCCTAGGGTAGATCCGGCCTTAGTCACACACAGTCTTTGCGTCAGTATAGGGGTAGCTGGGTGAAAATTAATGGGCTTGTGTTACAGAGAAGGTATGACTGGATAATCTAGTGGTCCCATCTGACATTAAACCATATGGATCTATCAATAAAGAGAGTAGAACAGTAGAGCAGGCATTTATATTTACTGTGTCTCATAACACACGGACAAGGGAACATTCAGTTATATTTCAAGTCTAACATATAACACCAATAAAAGGAACTTGTTAACATAATGCATATTTGACCTGTGGAACTTCTTGCCACTGACATTATTGGAGTGAAGAGCTGAGCTGAATGAGATACACAAGTGGTTTGGCCATTGTACCCGGTGCTCATGGCACGACCTTTAGTTAAGACTGTCTGACACCTTCAAGAAGAAGACTGCATTTTCAGTTGCTAATAAGTTTGCCAAATTTTAGGCATTTGGACTGAAATTTCCCTAACTGCATGTCTGCTTTCCGCAGAATTGTTTTTTGACAGTTTCCAGAATAACAGTTCAGCTGACTTCTCAAAGGAAACTAGGAGAAAATATATCTTGCCCATGCTGAAATGTGTTTCTGGTTGTTATAGTGAGGAGCCCCCCTAGCACCTCCATTCATTCCAGCAGATAAAAGTCAGGTAACAGTTCCCCAATTAAAAGCCACAGCTCTGAAATGCAAGAGGAGGAGGTGACAGTGTCTGTGCATTAACAAACAACTGGCTCCTGAGGTCTTTACTTAGTTCTGACTCCAAGGGGAGATTTGCCGAATTAGGACCTGAACAAAATATGGGCCACGATCTCAGAATTCTGCCTTGTATTGTACATTTACTAACACCTTTCATTCTGAAGGATCCACCGTGCCACTGAAACGCAGCCACTTTGGAGCTGCAGGCCATGAGCCGGGATGGGCAGGGGTGCACAGAGAAGAATGAAATTTTGGCCAGTGATACTGCAGGAAACTCACCACCTCTGGCAAGGACCCTAAGATGTTTAATGGCTGCACAGATTGGAAAAGACCACAGACTTACTCTCTATCCCATCACACCCATGTTGCACTCAGTTTTTCTTGCAGACGACTTCCTGAGCAAGTGATGGGTAGCAGTGAATTCTTAAACAGAAGTCTCTTCCCTGGGAATCCCCCTCAGGTAGCCGTGTCCCACACCTATCTCACCCCAGCATCTGCAGCAGGATCCCACACCGAGAGCCGACACAGGGGTTTGCACCATTCATAATATAGTTCTATGCATTTCCCAGTGGGGTTTGCTCAGCCTCTAAGGGGGAAGAGGGAATCTGTATGTAAACAGGCTGGAGACAAGACTGTCTCCGCTTCTGTGCTAATTATCCAGCTTCAGGAGTAAACAGTAATGAAGGGACCTTCTTTGGCTCTGGGCAGAGTCAGAAGGGAATTGGCTGTTTTGTGTATTTGTGTATATTTAAAAATTATAGTTAATTAGGAAGAAAACAAGGGCTAATGCGTGGAGCGCCATAGGGTATGAAACCCTGTAAATGCTTAGTGGGGATAGATATTTAGTAGACAGAGAGATCTGTAGAGAGATGACTGTGGGGGGACAAAAACATTTTCTGTAAATACACAGGGCTATTGTTTTGGTATCACCAATCAGTAATTCTCATCAGTAACTACCATTATATTGTGCAGCACCTTTCATTGAAGAATTTTGAAAACACCTAGCAAAAGAAAGTCACTTTGAACGTATCCCCATTATACAGATAGGTAAACTGGGGCACAGGGAGTCAGGATTTGGCCAAGGTCACGCAGAGATTGAGTGTCAGGACGGCAGGCAAATCCCGGAATTGTGACTTCCTTGCTGTAACCACAGTCTGTCCACCATGCCAGAAGGGAAATGGACTCCTCCTCTGGCAGGGACTGGTCATTTTGTGGGATGCACGGGAAAGGCTGGATGAGCACAGCCTGTGTCTGCACAATCCTCTCATGGTGAATCTGAGGTTTTCTGAACTTGCTGAAGTTTGTGAGCTCCCCACTCTTGGGATGGATGAACTACAGGTGTCCATTTCGGCTCCCACTCAAAGACCTGCTCACAAATCACAGTCACTGGGATTACTTCAGGTGAACAGACTTAGTAAAAGCAACACTAATTCAATGTTCCTGGGGATAGTGGCCTTGTCTTCTCCCCAAAGATGCCATGGAAAAAGAGTCAACCTATAGACAGGATGGAGACTGGATTAGTGTTTGCACTGGATTTGTTCTTGCCCTCTCTCTTCATTTCCTCCCAGCCTCTCCCCAGTGGAACTGAAATTTAATGTTTTAGGTTCAGTCAGACTTCCCAGGACTGTCCCAGCTTTGGGGCACTTTGATTCCCATAGCTGAACACTTTGCCTGCTTATCGGGTGAATCTGGGGTATTTTTCCTATACAGAGCACTTGAGCTTTTAAGTACTGGAAAGACATTGAACAAATTTTCCCATCTGTACTGAACAGGGGTGCTGTATCCACCGTCATTCAAGTTACTAACACTCTGTAGCTGGCAACCATAGTTTGACCTTCATCTGTAGCTATGGGAAAAGGGGCATAGGACCTGATTTATTTTCTGTATCAATACAGTCATAGGATTGAAGGTCAGAAGGGACCGTTAGATCATCCAGAATGACATCCTGTATAAATGCGCCATTACATTTCACCCATGTACTCCTGTATTAAGCTCCATAACTATAGTATGATTAAGACCTGGTCTACACAAGGATTTTACATCATCATCTAGTGTGACCCCTGCCAGGATGCAGGATTTTTTGCATCTAAACCATCCTAGACAGTTGACTATCCAGCTTTTTTTGAAAAGCCTCCAGTGAAGGTGCTTCTACGACCTCCCGAGGCATCTGTTCCATTGTCACCTAATTTCAATGTATAGAAACATGTTAGAAAAGTATGTATATGGTAATTGGGGCCATTCCATGTTAGGTAGTCTTCCAGTAGCTCCAATTGGCCTGGAGCAGCGAACCGAGGCCAGTGAGAGCCGCAATCGGCCAGTCTTATGGACGCAAGATGTAAACAAACCGGCCCGAACCCACCAGGGTCTTTCCCTACACGAGCGGCATCCCTATTTGGGGAACACTGGTCTAGAGCTTTGAAATGTAGACTTGTATAGTTAAAGAATTGGAAGAAGAGAGTGACTCTTGTAGTCTGCTTACATATAGTGAGATAGAGCTGAACCATGTAACCAAATGGTTCCTGTGTAAGGCTGTATTCTGTTAACTCAAAGATCAAAAGGAAATATTATTGGGTAAAAATTGGGTGTAATAATATCATTGTCTATATGTCTCTTTATAGTTGTGGCAAACTGTCTATAAACTGCTTAGTGGATAATTATGTTACGTTAATGCAGGTAGATAAATACTGGTGATGTTTAGGAAATATAATGTTACTTCAAAAGTGTATTGTTCACCTAAGGACTGTTGTGCTGCCCTGGAACTGTATAAAGGGCTCCTGGGACCATATCCTTTTTATTTCAGATCTGCTTAAGCTTCATCAGGGAAAGATAGAGACACAAGATTGTGGTCTCCAGTTACACCCTAGATCTCCCTGATATTTAATACTTTGACATTGGACAATAACCTATGGACTAAATTTAGAAGGAACTCTGTGCAACTCTGGGCACACTCTTGACTTATGTGCAGCTTCTCATCCACTGTAATCCCCAGGTTGTTTTCTGTAGAACTGCCACTTAGTTAGTTGGTTTGCAGCCTGTGGCAATGCATGCAGGACTCTGCATTGTCCTTGTTGAACTACATCAGATTTCTTTTGTCCATATCCTCCAATTTGTCTAGGTCACTCTGGATCCTATCTCTACTCCCAAGGGTATCTACCTCTCCCCCAAGATTAGTGTCATCCACAAACTTGCTGAGGGTGAAATCCATCCCATCGTCCAAATCATTAATGAATATGTTCAACAAAACAAGCCCCATCACCGACCCCGGGGGCACTCCGCTTGATAAAATCATCATCATACTTGAATCGTCTATCTTGGTGGAAACCAAAAGCTGGATTGCTGTAAGTGAACTGCATTTTGTTTTCTGTGTAATCAGTAAATCATTCTGAAAGCTGTTCTGTTGCTGGCTTGGGAAATACAAGTGTTAGAATAACCACCCATTTGGGTCAGCTCCAGTCTTTTCAGTTTGCCCTAATTGGTTAATCTCACTGTGGGCAGCCCTGGAAACCCAGGCACAGGATGTTAAAAGAATGTTTTAATTTAGAGAGCACAAGAGACACCCACATTCAGGTGACCACACCATGTCCCTCCTCAATGACCATGAGAACAATCATACTGGGTCAGACCAAAGATCTTTCTAGTTCAGTATCCTGTCTTCTGACAGTGGCCAATTCCAGGTGACACAGAGGGAAGGAAAATAACACGTAATGTTCACCAGCACCCATTCCCAGCCTCTTGCAAACAGAGGCTAGGGTCAACACCTCTGCCCATCCTGGCTACTATCCATTAATGGACCAATTCTCCATGAATATCTCTAGTTCATTTTGGAACCTCGTTATAGTCTTGGCCTTCACAACATCCTGTGGCAAAGCGCTCCAGAGACTGACTGTGAGTTGTGTGAAAAAATACTTCCATCCATTTGTTTTAAAACTGCTACCTATTAATTTCATTGGGTGACACCTAGTTCTTGTCTTATGAGAAGGACTAAATAACATTTCCTTATTTACTTTCTCCACACCAGTCATGATTTTATGGACCTCTCTCATACCCCCCTCTTAGTCATCTCTTTTCCAAGCTGACAACTCCCAGTCTTTTTCATCTCAAATCATACCGAAATTGTTTGATATCCCTAATCATTTCTCTTGCCCTTCTCTGTACCTTTTCCAATTCAAATATATCTTTTTTTGAAATGAGGCAATCAGATCTGCATGCAGTATTCAATATGTCGGCATAGCATAGGTATAGATAGAGGCAATATATTTTCCCTCCTATTATCTCTCCCTTTCCTAATGATTCCCAACATTCTGTTGGCTTTTTGGACTGCCACTGCATATTGAGTGGATGTTTTGGAGAACTATCCACAATGACTTCAAGATTTTTCTTGAATGGTAAAAGCTAATTTAGACCCCATCATTTTCTACGTTAAAAGAAGAACAGGAGTACTTGTGGCACCTTAGAGACTAACAAATTTATTAGAGCATAAGCTTTCGTGGACTACAGCCCACTTCTTCGGATGCATTCTTCTTCTACGTTGTATATCATCTGCAAATTTTGCCACCTCACTGTTTATTCTAGGGCTGTCAATTAATTTTTTTTCAACATCACCCTGGAGCATACACTGGGATATGGTCAGAGCTCTCTGGGGTGTCCAAGGGCCAACTCCTACAACCCCAGACTTCTCCTCCAGCTGGACTCTCTGCTGTAGCCATCACCCTGCTAGCAGAGTCCCCTCTCCGGCCCTTGTGCCTGTCTCCTACCCCAGCTTTCTCTGGCAGTCTCTGTGGTTTTAAAGGGCTGGACCAACACCTCCTCTCTCTCTTCCTTTTCTGGTGAAGATCCATTCCTTCCATGCCTGCCCCTCTGCAGAGAAATTTGAGAAAACTGTTTTTTATCTAGAATGCAATTACTCCCTTCTTCTGTCCAGGCGAGATCTCGTTAGGGCTGATAGACTTTAATGACTTTTTATATATATACAGATGCCTCCTGCCCCTTAGTACATAGCGATGAGGGAAGAGTCGAGGAAAATCCCAAAGAAATAAGGATACAGATGGTCGATACAATCAAATGTGAATGAATAGGGTTAAAATATCTGCTCAATGTGCAGTGGCAATCAAAAAAGCGAACAGAATATTGGTAATCATGTAGAAAGTGTAGATAAAAGACAGAAAAATATCTTATTGCCTCTATAGAAATCCATGCTATGCCCACATATTGAATATTGAATGCAGATCTGATCACCCCATCCCAAAAAAGATATGTTGGAATTGGAAAAGGTAGGAGAAGAGGTGAAACAGATTGGGACATTTCAGCTTGCAAAACAGATGACTCAGGGGGGTATGAGAGAGATTGATAAAATCATGACAGGTGTGAAGAAATATAATGTAATCCTTAACATAACACAAGAACTAGGTGTCACCCGATGAAATTAAGAAGGAGAAGATCTAAAACAAAGAAAAAGAATTATTTATTCACAGTCAACCTGTGGACCTTTTGCCAGAGGAGGTTATGAAGGCCAAAACAATAACACAGTTGCAGTAAAATTAGGTATGTTCATGGATAGGTCAATTAATGGGTATTAGCCATGATGGGCTGGGATCATGTCGCTAGGATCTGTTTGCCAGAAGCTGTGAGTGAGAGACAGGGCATGAATCACTTAATTATTACCTGTTCTGTTCATTCCCTCTGAAGCACATGGCATTGGTCACGATCAGAAGACAGGACCCTGGGCTGAATGGAATGTTGTCTTCACCCAGTAGAGCTTTCTTATATAGAAACCATATCTATCTACCCCCTGCTGTAAGCCACTGGACTCCACTCTCCCCCCAAAGCTGAGATAGAAACCAGGAAGCTTCCTGGGGTCTCTATCTCCACAGCATTAGTAATAAAGTAAGAATATACTGTGACGTTGCACTTCATATGTTTTATGGAAATATGCTTATGAATGTGAATGTGTTGTAACTGGAATATGCTTTATGCAAAACGTCTCTTGTAAGGTATCATAACAATGTTTATAAGCTACTGAATATATTCCTCCTATTTGTATGCGTGTATCATTCTTGTATCTGAAGCTAAAAATATGAAGTATAACTCTCAGGTCCTATTGTAACTCTGCAAAGTGTGGGCCATTAATGGTTGTTTAGAATCTTGATGGCTCCCAATGACCCAGACAATTGGTTGTAAATGGTTTATTTATCTGCAAACCTTCCTGTGTATGTGTGGGCCAACCCAGGAAAAATGGAGACGAAGGTCTTACAGTGGCATGTGACCATGTTACATGATAGAGGAATCCATCTTAATCCTTTTACTTTTTCATTGTTGAGGCGTGGGTGGGGACCCAGAGAGATGAAAGATTCCCACCTTGTGCCAAAGCAATAAAAGTGGGTGGAGCAGGACAAAGGAGGCAGCCAGTCAGGAGAAAACACCTGGTTACCACTGGAGATGTCTGCTGGATCTATCAAAGAATGTACCAGGGGGAAGTCTTGGCCCAGTCTAGGAAGTAGGCTGGTCTGTGAAAGAAATTTATTGGAACATCTTTGAGGGGGAGATACATCCTGTAATCAGTTTCTTAATATATTAGGCTTAGACTTGAGTGGTTTTGCTTTATTTTGTATTTTTACTTATGTAGTCCTGTCTCTTATTACTTGAAACCATTGAATACTACTTTTTATACTTAATAAAATGGATTTTGTTTATTAATATACCCAGGGTAAGTGATTAATACTTGGGGGAGCAAACAGCTTTGCACATCTCTCTATCAGTGTTATAGAGGGAGGACAATTTATGAATTTACCCTGTATAAGCATTATATATAAGAACATAAGAATGGCCATACTAGGTCAGACCAAAGGTCCATCCAGCCCAGTATCCTGTCTACCAATAGTGGCCAATGCCAGGTGCACCAGAGGGAGTGAACCTAACAAAAAATGTTCAAGTGATCTCTATCCTGCCATCCATTTCCACCCTCTGACAAACAGAGGCTAGGGACCCCATTCATTACCCATCCTGGCTAATAGCCATTAATGGACGTAACCTCCAGGAATTTATCTAGTTCTCTTTTAAACCCTGTTATAGTGCTAGCCTTTACAATCTCCTCAGGCAAAGAGTTCCACAGGTTGACTGTGCACTGTGTGAAGAACTTCCTTTTATTTCTTTTAATCCTGCTGCCCATTGATTTCATTTGGTTGCCCCTAGTTGTTACATTATGGGAACAAGTAAATAATTTTTCCTTATTCACTTTCTCCACACTACTCATGATATTAAATACCTCTATCATATCCCCCCTTAGTCTCCTCTTTTCCAAGCTGAAAAGTTCTAGCCTCTTTCATCTCTCCTCATATGGGACCAGTTCCAACCCCCTAGTCATTTTAGTTGCCCTTCTCTGAACTTTCTCTAATGCCAGTATATTTTTTTTTGAGATGAGAAAAACACATCTGTACAGAGTACTCAAGATGTGGGTGTACCATGGATTTATATAAGGGCAGTAAGATATTCTCCATCTTATTCTCTATTCCTTTGTAATGATTCCTAACATCCTGTTAGCATGCTGCGGTGGTCAAAAAAGCAGAGTGGACGTCTTCAGAGAACTATCCAAGATCTCTTTCCTGATTAGTTGTAGCTAAATTAGCCCCCATCATATTGGGTTATTTTTCCCAATGTGCATTACTTTACATTTATCCACATTAAATTTCATTTGCCATTTTGTTGCCCAATTACTTAGTTTTGTGAGATCTTTTTGAAGTTCTTCACAGTTTGCTTTGGTCTTAACTATCTTGAGCAGTTTAGTATCATCTGCAAACTTTGCCACCTCACTGTTTACCCCTTTCTTCAGATCATTTATGAATAAGTTGAATAGGGTCAGTCCTAGGACTGACCTTGGTGGAACACCACTAGTTACCCTTCTCCATTCAGAAAATTTACAATTTATTCCTATCCTTTGTTCCCTGTGTGACAGTGTACCCCATAAGGCTTTATGGGGAGGGGGTGCTTATAAATGTATGTATGACATAACTGGAATATGTTTTGTGCTGCCTGTGCCATGTAACATATCTCCGTAAGGGTTGTGATCTACTATATCTATTCATCCTATTTGTACGTATATATCATTTTCTACTCGAGCTTAAGAATATGGGCTGTATGCTTGCCTGATTTCTAAGTAAGCTTTGTGAGGCATTTGGTCAGCTTCTTTAGGAAGGAATTTGCCAGGTTAAGTACCTGATCAGGAGACACTTAGGGAACAATGCATCTTGGAATGCTCCAATCCACATGAGAAGTCTTCCTGGAGACATGCAAGATGCCATGTGGACAATGCAAAGACTGAGTCATGCAGGGGCATGTGACTTGCCCAGGTGACTCCAAAACTCCATCTTGGAGCTGGGCTTTGCAGAGGAGGGAGGTCTCCACCCACAAGAGAGAGTCTACTTAAACCTGTGGGAGACCCCTCCATTTGGTCTTCAGCTGGCTAAAGAAGGAGCCTCTCCACCCCCCCCCCCCCCCAGGATACTTGAAGGAGACTGAAACAAAGGACAGTAACTGCAGGGGGTGTGAGTGATTGCTGGACCCAGGCTAAAAGGAGATTAGCCTGTAAAAGGGAGCACTCTGGAACTGGTGAGGAAATTATCTGTATCCAGTTTGATTAGGCATAGATTTGCGCATTTTATTTTATTTTGCTTGTGACTTACTTTGTTCTGTCTGTTACTACTTTGAACCACTTAAATCCTACTGTCTGTATTTAATAAAAATCACTTTTTATTTAGTAATTTACTCAGAGTATGTATTAATACCTGGGGGAGCAAACAACTGTGCATATCTCTCTATCAGTGTTATAGAGGGCGAACAATTTATGAGTTTGCCCTGCATAAGCTTTATGTAGGGTAAAACGGATTTATCTGGGTTTAGACCCCATTGGGAGTTGAGCATCTGAGTGCTAAAGACAAGCGCACTTCTGTACGCTGTTTTCAGGTAACTTGCAGCTTTGGGACAGGAGATTCAGACCCTGGATCTGTGTGTGGAGCCAAACAGGAGTGTCTGGCTCAGCAAGACAGGGTGCTGGAGTCCTGAGCTGGCAGGGAAAACAGAAGCAGGGGTAGTCTTTGCACATCGGGTGGCAGCTCCCAAGGGGGTTTCTGTGATCCAACCCGTCACACCCTGTCTCTTAACCAGTTCTCAGTCCATGAAAGGATCTTCCCTCTTATCCCATGATGACTTATGTTATGTAAGAGCCTTTGGTCAGGGGCCTTGTCAAAGGTTTTCTGGAAATCTAAGTACACTATGCCCACTGGATCCCCCTTGTCCACATGTTTGTTGACCCCTTCAAAGAACTGTAATAGATTAGTAAGACATGATTTCCCTTTACAAAAACCATGTTGACTTTTGCCCAACAATTTATGTTCTTCTATGTGTCTGACAATTTTATTCTTTACTATTGTTTCAACTAATTTGCCCGGTACTGACGTTAGACTTACCAGTCTGTAATTGCTGGGATCACCTCTAGAGGTCTTTTTAAATATTCACATTACGTTAGCTATCTTCCAGTCATTGGGTACAGAAGCCGATTTTAAGGACAGGTTACAAACCATAGTTAATAGTTCTGCAATTTTACATTTGAGTTCTTTCAGAACTCTGGGGTGAATGCCATCTGGTCCTGGTGACTTGTTAATGTTGAGTTTATCAATTAATTCCAAAACCTCCTCTAGTGACACTTCAATCTGTGACAGTTCCTCAGTTTTTTCACCTACAAAGGATGGCTCAGGTTTGGGAATCTCCCTAACATCCTCAGCCGTGAAGACTGAAGCAAAGAATTCATTTAGTTTCTCCGCAATGACTTTATCATCTTTAAGGGCTCCTTTTCTATCCTGATTGTCCAGGGGCCCCATTGGTTGTTTAGGAGGCTTCCTGCTTCTGATGTCCTTAAAAACATTTTATTACCTTTGGAGTTTTGGGCTAACTGTTCTTTAAACTCCTTTTTGGCATTTCTTATTACATTTTTACACTTAATTTGGCAGTGTTTATCCTTCTTTCTATTTACCTCACTAAGATTTGACTTCCACTTTTTAAAAGATGTCTTTTTATCTCTCACTGCTTCTTTTACATGGGTGTTAAGCCACGGTGGCTCCTTTTTAGTTCTTTTACTTTTTTTTTTTTAATTTGGGGAATACATTTAAGTTGGGCCTATGTTATGGGGTCTTTGAAAAGTGTCCATGCCGCTTGCAGAAATTTCACTCTTGTCACTGTACCTTTTAATTTCTGTTTCACAGAGTGAAATAGATTTATTTGTGGTTTGGATCCCACTGGGAGCTCGGTGTCTGGGTGCTGGAAACAGGTAACTTGTTCAGCTGTTTTCATTTAAGGCTGCAGCGTTGGGGGCATGGCCCTGGCCTTTGGTCTACGTTGCAGAAGGCTAGCATGTCTTTCTCAACAAGACAGGGTTCTGAAAATCCCAAGCTGTCAGGGAAGACTGGCTCAGAGGTAATTTCAACACATCAGATGACAGTCCCAGGGGGATCTCTGTGACCGATCCTGTAACATATACATTAAAATTTTAATCCTAAACTGTGTTCCTTAAGTGACTTTCCACAAGTTGTCTATACGTGTTTGTATTAGAGCTGAGTGGGTTTAATATTCATTTACTTTTCTTTCTTTTATATAGAAATTATATACTTTTCTTCTGCCAGAAAATTAGAAGGTTAAAGTGGCAATGCCTAAAAAAATCTGAAATGGCTTCCATCACCTGGGGTGGGGAGAGTGGAGGAATACAGTGACTGACAAGGGGAGGGGAAGAGAGGAACAAGCAACAGAAGTGGGGCCTTTGTGAGGAAGAGGCACAACAGGGAAGGAGTCTTGTTGGAAGAGCCAGGGCAGGGGGCGGGCCTGCGGGGGTCCAGTTTTCAGTAATTAAAAAGGTTTCAAACCAGTGAATTGTACATAGACTGATTCCCCAGTTTGTCATACTGACACAGCACAATAAGGTCATAAAAGGATTTAATGTCTCTCTGACTGTCCAGGAAGTGATTCAGGAAAGGGGGCCCATCAACATGTTACCAACCATCTCTACACACCAGCCATCTCTATACAGAGCCAGGGCACCAGAATAAAACATTTAGGTCCCTTTACGAGTAAAGAGCTTGAGCAGCCTGTCCCGGATCTGTTTTGTCCTTACCCCATAGATGATGGGGTGAAGCAAGGGGGGCACCAGAAGATACACATTGGCAATGAGAACAAGGACATGTAGGGGCACTTTGTCGCCAAACCGGTGCATGAGGGAGTAGAAGAATTCTGGAAGGTAGAAAGATAATATGCAACAAAGGTGGGAGCCGCAGGTCCCAAAAGTCTTGAGCCGGGCGTCCTTTGTGGGAAGGCTGAAGATGGCTCTGAGGATCTGGATATAGGAAACGGTGATAAAAAACAGATCCAGACCTGCTACAGAGAAGAGCACAAGGAGGCCGTAGTAACTACTGATGCGCGTGTCGGCACAGGCCAGATTTACCACAGCTATGTGCTTGCAGTATGTGTGGGGGATGATGTTGGTTCTGCAATATGGCCACTGCCTCACTAGTAAGGGAAAGGGCAATGCAATTATGCCACAGCGCAGCACCACGGCTAGTCCAACCTTGGCCACAGCACAATTTGTCAGGATGGTGGAATGTCTCAGGGGATCACAGATGGCCACGTAGCGATCCAAAGCCATGGCCATGAGGATCCCAGACTCCATCATTAAGAAGAAGTGAATGAAGTACATCTGGGTGAGGCAGGCATTGAAATCTATCTCCCTGGAATTGAACCAGAAGTTACTCAGCATTTTGGGCACGGTGGCCGTGGACAGGACCAGGTCGGTGATGGCCAGCATGCAGAGGAAATAGTACATGGGCCCATGGAGGCTCTGCTCTATCTTTACGATGAACAGGATAGTGACGTTCCCCAAGATGGCTATGATGTACATGGTGCAGAAGGGGATGGAAATCCAGACATGGGATGCCTCAAGACCAGGAATGCCCTGCAGGATGAAGGTGGAGGGGTTGGTGATGTCGGTTGTGTTGGAGTCTGACATGGAGTAGGGGTGAAGGTGTCAAACTCTGAGGCACAAGGGTGTCACCTTCATGTACTGTACGTTCCCCTGACTTTCTGTACGTGCCCAGGGTCTAGGATGATGGTCGCAGTTCTAATGCCTGAATAGAGAGACGATGTTAATATAAGACAGTACATGCACTACTGGAGGCTGTTCTTATGGGTGAAGCAGATTGGTCACTCTTCACACACTGAAAAATAACATTATCATTATTTAGAGAAATGAACTATGAACAACAAACCCATCTAACGCCAATTAAATATTTTATGATACTCCATGCATCAATAATTCCTACGTTTCAGCGTGGAGTAACCTCAAGAGGCAGCAGCAGGAAACACGAGTGTGGGACTTTAAAGACATCACTTAAATAATGTGGTTGGTAAAGGTAAGGATCACCAGGAATGAGGATATTAAGTAGCTGAAGAAGAAAAGGAATTCTAGAAATAAATTAGGGCAATTCCTGTGTTTTAAATGTAAACTATTAAAAAACTGAAGGTAAAGATTAAAAAAAAGATTTGAAAGGATTAGGAAACAATGGAAAAGCTGGTATCGGATTAGTTCAAGAATAAAATTCCAAGAATATAAATAATGCTAGTCAATGACAAGGTTTATGCAAAACCGGTCTTGTGAAGAAACCTGAATCCATTCTTTTGTTAGGGTAAACATTTGGTTTGTCAATAGAACTGTGCATATGCAATACGCTTTGATTTTTCTGTCATTTTAATTTATTCAGGGAAAACGGTGAGGTAAAATAAATAACACTCTACAATATCATTGGAGCACACACAAAATGGACCAAAGACTAGCTGACAGAGAGACCTCAGAAAGCACTTGCAGTGACTGGGGCTTTTTCTAGTGGGGTTCTGCAGGGATCAGTCCTGGGCCTGATGTTTCATCACTGACCTGAAAGGAAATAGAAAATCACTGCAGATTTGGGACAACCCAAAGACTGGCAGAGTGCTGAAAATGAGGAGGACAGGTAAGGTGACCAGATAGAAAGTGTAAAAAATCAAGACTAGGTGGGGGGAAATAGGCTCCTATACAAGAAGAAGCCCCAAATATTGGGACTGTCCCTAAAAATTTGGACACCTTGTCACCCTAAGGAGATGGCAGCCTTATCAGTTGATCTGGAGCATTGGTAAGAGTATTTACATTAGTGAATGTATTAATACAGTCAAATGCAAACATATTCTCTCAGAACAGGGAATGCAGGCCTGACCCACAGTCTGGGGTACTGTATTATGCAGTGCAATGACCCTGAAAAGGATGTAGAGGTCAATGTTTAAAATCAACTCAAAAGGCCAATCCTCGGAGGCATAAAAAAGGGAGTGATGAGTTGCAGCACAAGATGGATTTTGCCTCTGTACATGGGGAAACCAAATTCATCCAGTTCTGGGATCCACATTTTAAAAGGATGTTGGAAAATTGGAGATGGTGCTGAAAGGAGCCACAAAAATGATTGGAGGCTGGAGACAATGTCGGACCATGAGAGATTTGAAGGGTTTCATCTTTTTAACTTATCAAAAAAATTATGAAGCTGACACTTTCATGGGGAGAAACCTGTGCGTGGTGATGGCCTCTGTAATCTAGAGGAGAAAGGCAAAGCAAGGTCCAATGGGTGGAAGCGGAACGTGGACAAATTCCAGCTGGAAATAGTGGCAAATGTTCAGCACTGAGGATGCTTAACAGGTTGGAACAAACTGATAGGGGAAGTGGTGGATTCTCTAGCTATCTGTGTCAGTAGATCCACACTGAATGCTTTATTGCAAAATCTGCCTGAACCCTTGTCTGAATTAAAACGCTATAGCAGCACTGCCTTAGTGCTTCTGTGTAGACACTACTTACACCACAGGCAGGGTTTCTTCCATCAGCTCCCCAAGAGGTGATATCTAGGTGAACGCAAGATTTTTTTCATCTACCTTATCATGAGAAAGATCACAAAGTGGTGAAATACAAAGCCACATGATCAAAGAAACTGGGAATGTTTGGATTGGAAAAGAGGAGATTAAGGGGGGAACATGATAGCAGTCCTCAAATACTTCAAAAGGCTGCCATAAAGAGCTGGAAGAAAGTTGTTCTGTCTTTCCACAAAGGGCAGGAGAAGAGGCAATGTGTTCAAACTCCAGCACAGCAGATTTCAATTAAATCTCATGAAAAACTTCCTAACTGTAAGAACAGGAGGACAATGGAACAGATGGCCAGGGTAATCATGGCAGCTCCTTGAATAGAGGTTTTCCAAGGAAGTATGGGCAGCCATCAATCTTCGATGACTAAGACACAACAAATCCTACATCTTGGCAGAGGGATAGACTAGCTGACCCTTGAGGTCTCTTCTAACCCTGTGGTCCTATGATTCTATGATGTAAAATCCTAGGATAGATCCGGCCTTAGTCACACACAGTCTTTGCGTCAGTATAGGGGTAGCTGGGTGAAAATTAATGGGCTTCTGTTACAGAGAAGGTATGACTGGATAATCTAGTGGTCCCATCTGACATTAAACCATATGGATCTATCAATAAAGAGAGTAGAACAGTAGAGCAGGCATTTATATTTACTGTGTCTCATAACACACGGACAAGGGAACATTCAGTTATATTTCAAGTCTAACATATAACACCAATAAAAGGAACTTGTTAATATAATGCATATTTGACCTGTGGAACTTCTTGCCACTGACATTATTGGAGCGAAGAGCTGAGCTGAATGAGATACACAAGTGGTTTGGCCATTGTACCCGGTGCTCATGGCACAACCTTTAGTTAAGACTGTCTGACACCTTCAAGAAGAAGACTGCATTTTCAGTTGCTAATAAGTTTGCCAAATTTTAGGCCTTTTGGACTGAAATTTCCCTAACTGCATGTCTGCTTTCTGCAGAATTGTTTTATGACAGTTTCCAGAATAACAGTTCAGCTGACTTCTCAAAGGAGCCTAGGAGAAAATACATCTTGCCCATGCTGAAATGTTTCTGGTTGCTCCAGTGAGGAGGCCCCCTAGCACCTCCATGCAGTCCAGCAGATAAAAGTGAGGTAACAGTTCCCCAATTAAAAGCCACAGCTCTGAAATGCAAGAGGAGGAGGTGACAGTGTCTCTGCATTAACACACAACTGGCTCCTGAGGTCTTATTACTCAGTTCTGACTCCAAGGGGAGATTTGCCTCACTGGGACCTGAACTATGTACGGGCCACGGTCTCAGAATTTGGCCTTGTACTGTACATTTACTAACACCTTTCAGCCAGAAGGATCCACCGTGCCACTGAAACGCAGTCACTTTGGAGCTGCAGGCCATGAGCCAGGATGGGATGGGGTGCACAGAGAAGAATGAAATTTTGGCCAGTGATACTGCAGGAAACTCACCACCTCTGGCAAGGACCCTAAGATGTTTAATGGCTGCACAGATTGGAAAAGACCACAGACTTACTCTCTATCCCGTCACACCCATGTTGCACTCAGTTTTTCTTGCAGACGACTTCCTGAGCAAGTGATGGGTAGCAGTGAATTCTTAAACAGAAGTCTCTTCCCTGGGAATCCCCCTCAGGTAGCCGTGTCCCACACCTATCTCACCCCAGCATCTGCAGCAGGATCCCACACCGAGAGCCAACACAGGGGTTTGCACCATTCATAATATAGTTCTATGCATTTCCCAGTGGGGTTTGCTCAGCCTCTAAGGGGGAAGAGGCAATCTGTATGTAAACAGGCTGGAGACAAGACTGTCTCCGCTTCTGTGCTAATTATCCAGCTTCAGGAGTAAACAGTAATGAAGGGACCTTCTTTGGCTCTGGGCAGAGTCAGAGGGGAATTGGCTGTTTTGTGTATTTGTGTATATTTAAAAATTATAGTTAATTAGGAAGAAAACAAGGGCTAATGCGTGGAGCGCCATAGGGTATGAAACCCTGTAAATGCTTAGTGGGGATAGATATTTAGTAGACAGACAGATCTGTAGAGAGATGACTGTGGGGGGACAAAAACATTTTCTGTAAATACACAGGGCTATTGTTTTGGTATCACCAATCAGTAATTCTCATCAGTAACTACCATTATATTGTGCAGCACCTTTCATTGAAGAATCTTGAAAACACCTAGCAAAAGAAAGTCACTTTGAACGTATCCCCGTTATACAGATAGGTAAACTGGGGCACAGGGAGTCAGGATTTGGCCAAGGTCACGCAGAGATTGAGTCTCAGGATGGCAGGCAAACCACGGAATCGTGACTTCCTTGCTGTAACCACAGTCTGTCCACCACGCCAGAAGGGAAATGGACTCCTCCTCTGGCAGGGACTGTTCATTTTGTGGGATGGAGCAGAAAGGGTCGATGAGCACCACCTGTGTCTGCACAATCCTCTCATAGTGAATCTGAGGTTTTCTGAACTTGCTGAGCTCCCCACTCTTGGGAAGATGAACTACAGGTGTCCATTTCAGCTCCCACTCAGAGACCTGCTCACAAATCACAGTCACTGGGATTACTTCAGGGGAACAGACTTAGTAAAAGCAACACTAATTAAATGTTCCTGGAGATAGTGGCCTTGTCTTCTCCCCAAAGATGCCATGGAAAAAGGGTCAACCTATAGACAGGATGGAGACTGGATTAGTGTTTGCACTTGATTTGTTCTTGCCCTCTCTCTTCATTTCCTCCCAGCCTCTCGCCAGTGGAACTGAAATTTAATGTTTTAGGTTCAGTCAGACTTCCCAGGACTGTCCCAGCTTTGGGGCACTTTGATTCCCATAGCTGAACACTTTGCCTGCTTATCGGGTGAATCTGGGGTATTTTTCCTATACAGAGCACTTGAGCTTTTAAGTACTGGAAAGACATTGAAGAAATTTTCCCATCTGTACTGAACAGGGGTGCTGTATCCACCGTCATTCAAGTTACTAACACTCTGTAGCTGGCAACCATAGTTTGACCTTCATCTGTAGCTATGGGAAAAGGGGCATAGGACCTGATTTATTTTCTGTATCAATACAGTCATAGGATTGAAGGTCAGAAGGGACCGTTAGATCATCCAGAATGACATCCTGTATAAATGCGCCATTACATTTCACCCATGTACTCCTGTATTAAGCTCCATAACTATAGTATGATTAAGACCTGGTCTACAAAAGGATTTTACATCATCATCTAGTGTGACCCCTGCCAGGATGCAGGATTTTTTGCATCTAAACCATCCTAGACAGTTGACTATCCAGCTTTTTTTGAAAAGCCTCCAGTGAAGGTGCTTCTACGACCTCCCGAGGCATCTGTTCCATTGTCACCTAATTTCAATGTATAGAAACATGTTAGAAAAATATGTATATGGTAATTGGGGCCATTCCATGTTAGGTAGTCTTCCAGCAGCTCCAATTGGCCTGGAGCAGCGAACCAAGGCCAGTGAGAGCCGCAATCGGCCAGTCTTATGGACGCAAGATGTAAACAAACCGGCCCGAACCCACCAGGGTCTTTCCCTACACGAGCGGCATCCCTATTTGGGGAACACTGGTCTAGAGCTTTGAAATGTAGACTTGTATAGTTAAAAAATTGGAAGAAGGGAGTGACTCTTGTAGTCTGCTTACATATAGTGAGATAGAGCTGAACCATGTAACCAAATGGTTCCTGTGTAAGGCTGTATTCTGTTAACTCAAAGATCAAAAGGAAATATTATTGGGTAAAAATTGGGTGTAATAATATCATTGTCTATATGTCTCTTTAAAGTTGTGGCAAACTGTCTATAAACTGCTTAGTGGATAATTATGTTACGTTAATGCAGGTAGATAAATACTGGTGATGTTTAGGAAATATAATGTTACTTCAAAAGTGTATTGTTCACCTAAGGACTGTTGTGCTGCCCTGGAACTGTATAAAGGGCTCCTGGGACCATATCCTTTTTATTTCAGATCTGCTTAAGCTTCATCAGGGAAAGCTAGAGACACAAGATTATGGTCTCCAGTTACACCCTAGATCTCCCTGATATTGAATACTTTGACATTGGACAATAACCTATGGACTAAATTTAGAAGGAACTCTGTGCAACTCTGGGCACACCCTTGACTTATGTGCAGCTTCTCATCCACTGTAATCCCCAGGTTGTTTTCTGTAGAACTGCCACTTAGTTAGTTGGTTTGCAGCCTGTGGCAATGCATGCAGGACTCTGCATTGTCCTTGTTGAACTACATCAGATTTCTTTTGTCCATATCCTTCAATTTGTCTAGGTCACTCTGGATCCTATCTCTACTCCCAAGGGTATCTACCTCTCCCCCAAGATTAGTGTCATCCACAAACTTGCTGAGGGTGAAATCCATCCCATCGTCCAAATCATTAATGAATATGTTCAACAAAACAAGCCCCATCACCGACCCCGGGGGCACTCTGCTTGATAAAAACATCATCATACTTGAATCGTCTATCTTGGTGGAAACCAAAAGCTGCATTTCTGTAAGTGAACTGAATTTTGTTTTCTGTGTAATCAGTAAATCATTGTGAAAGCTGTTCTGTTGCTGGCTTGGGAAATACAAGTATTAGAATAACCACACAGCTCCAGTCTTTTCAGTTTGCCCTAATTGGTTAATCTCACTGTGGGCCGCCCTGGAAACCCAGGCACAGGATGTTAAAAGAATGTCTTAATTTAGAGAGTACAAGAGACACCCACATTCAGGTGACCACACCATGTCCTACTTCAATGACCATGAGAACAATCATACTGGGTCAGACCAAAGATCTTTCTAGTTCAGTATCCTGTCTTCTGACAGTGGCCAATTCCAGGTGACACAGAGGGAAGGAAAATAACACGTAATGTTCACCAGCACCCATTCCCAGCCTCTTGCAAACAGAGGCTAGGGTCAACACCTCTGCCCATCCTGGCTACTATCCATTAATGGACCAATCGTCCATGAATATCTCTAGTTCATTTTGGAACCTCGTTATAGTCTTGGCCTTCACAACATCCTGTGGCAAAGCGCTCCAGAGACTGACTGTGAGTTGTGTGAAAAAATACTTCCATCCATTTGTTTTAAACCTGCTACCTATTAATTTCATTGGGTGACACCTAGTTCTTGTTTTATGAGAAGGACTAAATAACATTTCCTTATTTACTTTCTCCACACCAGTCATGATTTTATGGACCTCTCTCATACCCCCCCTTAGTCATCTCTTTTCCAAGCTGACAACTCCCAGTCTTTTTCATCTCAAATCATACCGAAATTGTTTGATATCCCTAATCATTTCTCTTGCCCTTCTCTGTACCTTTTCCAATTAAAATATATCTTTTTTTGAAATGGGGCAATCAGATCTGCATGCAGTATTCAATATGTCGGCATAGCATAGGTATAGATAGAGGCAATATATTTTCCCTCCTATTATCTCTCCCTTTCCTAATGATTCCCAACATTCTGTTGGCTTTTTGGACAGCCGCTGCATATTGAGTGGATTTTTTGGAGAACTATCCACAATGACTTCAAGATTTTTCTTGAATGGTAAAAGCTAATTTAGACACCATCATTTTCTACGTTGTATATCATCTGCAAATTTTGCCACCTCACTGTTTATTCTAGGGCTGTCAATTAATTTTTTTTCAACATCACCCTGGAGCATACACTGGGATATGGTCAGAGCTCTCTGGGGTGTCCAAGTGCCAACTCCTGGAACCCCTGATTTCTCCTCCAGCTGGACTCTCTGCTGCAGCCATCGCCCTGCTAGCAGAGTCCCATCTCCGGCCCTTGTGCCTGTCTCCTACCCCAGCTTTCTCTGGCAGTCTCTGTGGTTTTAAAGGGCTGGACCAAGAGCTCCTCTCTCTGTTCCTTTTCTGGTGAGGATCCATTCCTTCCATGCCTGCCCCTCTGCAGAGAAATTTGAGAAAACTGTTTTTTTATCTAGAATGCAGTTACTCCCTTCTTCTGTCCAGGCGAGATCTCGTTAGGGCTGATAGACTTTATCCCAAAGAAATAAGGATACAGATGGTCGATACAATCAAATGTGAATTAATAGGGTTAAAATATCTGCTCAATATGCAGTGGCAATCAAAAAAGCAAATAGAATGTTGGTAATCATGTAGAAAGTGTAGATAATAAGACAGAAAATATCTTATTGCCTCTATAGAAATCCATGCTATGCCCACATATTGAATACTGAATGCAGATCTGATCACCCCATCCCAAAAAAGATATGTTGGAATTGGAAAACATAGGAGAAGAGGTGAAACAGATTGGGACATTTCAGCTTGCAAAACAGATGACACAGGGGGGTATGAGAGAGATTGATAAAATCATGACAGGTGTGGAGAAATTGAATGGAGAAATATAATGTAATCCTTAACATAACACAAGAACTAGGTGTCACCCAATGAAATTAAGAAGGAGAAGATCTAAAACAAAGAAAAATAATTATTTATTCACAGTCAACCTGTGGACCTCTTGCCTGAGGAGGTTATGAAGGCCAAAACAATAACACAGTTGCAGTAAAATTAGGTATGTTCATGGATAGGTCAATTAATGGTTATTAGCCATGATGGGCTGGGATCATGTCCCTAGGATCTGTTTGCCAGAAGCTGTGAGTGAGAGACAGGGCATGAATCACTTAATTATTACCTGTTCTGTTCATTCACTCTGAAGCACATGCCATTGGTCACGATCAGAAGACAGGACCCTGGGCTGGATGGAATGTTGTCTTCACCCAGTAGAGCTTTCTTATATAGAAACCATATCTATCTACCCCCTGCTGTAACCCACTAGACTCCACTCTCCCCCCAAAGCTGAGATAGAAACCAGGAAGCTTCCTGGGGTCTCTATCTCCACAGCATTAGTAATAAAGTAAGAATATACTGTGACGTTGCACTTCATATGTTTTATGGAAATATGCTTATGAATGTGAATGTGTTGTAACTGGAATATGCTTTATGCAAAAGGTCTCTTGTAAGGTATCATAACAATGTTTATAAGCTACTGAATACATTCCTCCTATTTGTATGCGTGTATCGTTCTTGTGTCTGAAGCTAGAAATATGAAGTATAACTCTCAGGTCCTATTGTAACTCTGCAAAGTGTGGGCCATTAATGGTTGTTTAGAATCTTGATGGCTCCCAATGACCCAGACAATTGGTTGTAAATGGTTTATTTATCTGCAAACAATCCTGTGTATGTGTGGGCCAACCCAGGAAAAATGGAGACAAGGGTCTTACAGTGATATGTGACCATGTTACACGATAGAGGAATCCATCTTTATCCTTTTACTTTTTCATTGGTGAGGTGGGGGGAGGAGCAGAGACAAAAGATTCCCACCTTGTGCCAAAGCAATAAAAGTGGGTGGAGCAGGACAAAGGAGTCAGCCAGTCACGAGAAAACACCTGGTTACCACTGGAGATGTCTGCTGGATCTATTAAAGAATGTACCAGGGGGAAGTCTTGGCCCAGTCTAGGAAGTAGGCTGGTCTGTGAAAGTAATTTATTGGAACATCTTTGAGGGTGAGATATATTGTGTAATCAGTTTCTTAATATATTAGGCTTAGACTTGAGTGGTTTTGCTTTATTTTGTATTTTTTACTTATGTAGTCCTGTCTCTTATTACTTGAAACCATTGAATACTACTTTTTATACTTAATAAAATGGCTTTTATTTATTAATAAACCCAGGGTAAGTGATTAATACTTGGGGGAGCAAACAGCTTTGCACATCTCTCTATCAGTGTTATAGAGGGAGGACAATTTATGAATTTTCCCTGTATAAGTATTATACATAAGAACATAAGAACGGCCATACTGGGTCAGACCAAAGGTCCATCCAGCCCAGTATTCTGTCTGCCAACAGTGGCCAATGCCAGGTGCCCCAGATGGAGTGAACCTAACAAAAAATGTTCAAGTGATCTCTATCCTGCCATCCATTTCCACCCTCTGACAAACAGAAGCTAGGGACACCATTTTTACCCATCCTGGCTAATAGCCATTAATGGACTTAAGCTGAAAAGGCCTAGCCTCTTTAATCTATCCTCATCTGGGACCCATTCCAAACCCCTAATCATTTTAGTTGCCCTTCTCTGAACTTTCTCTAATGCCAGTATATCTTTTTTGAGATGAGGAGATCACATCTGTACGCAGTACTCAAGATGTGGGTGTACCATGGATTTATATGAGGACAATAATCTATTCTCCATCTTATTCTCTATCCCCTTTTTAATGATTCCTAACATCCTGTTTGCTTTTTTGACCACCGCTGCACACTGCATGGACGTCTTCTGAGAACTATCCACGATGACTCTAAGATCTCTTTTCTGATTACTTGTAGCTGAATTAGCCCCCATCATACTGGGTTATTTTTCCCAATGTGCATTACTTTACATTCATTCACATTAAATTTCATTTGCCATTTTGTTGCCCAATTACTTAGTTTTGTGAGATCTTTTTGAAGTTCTTCACAGTTTGCTTTGGACTTAACTATCTTGAGCAGTTTACTATTATCTGCAAACTTTGCCACCTCACTGTTTACCCCTTTCTTAAGATCATTTATGAAGAAATTGAACAGGATTGGTCCTAGTACTGACCCTGGTGGAACACCACTAGTTACCCCTCTCCATTCTGAAAATTTACCATTTATTCCTATTTTTTGTTCCCTGTCCCTTAACCAGTTCTCAATCCATGAAAGGATCTTCCCTCTTATGCCATGACAACTTATTTTACGTGAGAGCCTTTAGCGAGGGGCCTTGTCAAAGGCTTTCTGGAAATCTAAGTACACTATGCCCACTGTATCCCCCTTTTCCACGTTTGTTGACCCTTTCAAAGAAGTCTAATAGATTAGTAAGACACGATTTCCCTTTACAGAAACCATGTTGACTTTTGCCCAACAATTTTTGTTCTTCTATGTGTCTGACAATTTTATTCTTTACTATTGTTTCAACTAATTTGCCCGGTACTAATGTTAGACTTACCGGTCTGTAATTGCTGGGATCACCTCTAGAGCTGTTTTTAAATATTGGTGTTACATTAGCTATCTTCTAGTCATTGGGTACAGTAGGTAATTTAAAGGACAAATTACAAACCCATAGTTAATAGTTCCACAAATTCACATTTGAGTTCTTTCAGAACATAAGAATGGCCGTACTGGGTCAGACCAAAGGCCCATCTAGCCCAGTATCCTGTCTACCGACAGTGGCCAATGCCAGATGCCTCAGAGGGAGTGAACCTAACAGGTAATAATCAAGTGATCTCTCTCCTGCCATCCATCTCTACCGTCAGACAAACAGTAACCGTCCTGGTTAATAGCCTTTAATGGATTTAACCTCCATGAATTTATCCAGTTCTCTTTGAAAACCCTGTTATAGTCCTAGCCTTCACAACATCCTCAGGCAAGGAGTTCCACAAGTTGACTGTGCGCTGTGTGAAGAAGAACTTCCTTTTATTTGTTTTAAACCTGCTGCCGATTAATTTCATTTGGTGGCCCCTAGTTCTTGTATTATGGGAATAAGTAAATTACGTTTCCTTATTTGCTTTCTCCACACCACTCATGATCTTAAATACCTCTATCATATCCCCCCTTAGTCTCCTCTTTTCCAAGCTGTCAAGTCCTAGCCTCTTTAATCTCTCCTCCTATGAACCCGTTCCAAACCCCTAATCATTTTAGTTGCCCTTCTCTGAACCTTTTCTAGTGCCAGTATTTTTTTTTTTTTGAGATGTGTGACTTGTTATCGTTAAGTTTATCAATTAATTCCAAAGCCTTCTTGTCAAGGCTCCTTACCCACTCTAAACTTTAGGGTACAAATGTGGGGGCCTGCATGAAACTTC